>NW_024582364.1:1028899-1067883 GCF_018398535.1 Haplochromis burtoni | reverse complement strand
CACACACACACACACACACACACAGAGTCACACACACACACATATATATACATACATATAGTAGTACTGTAGTAGTGGCAGCATACAGTGCAATGAGAGTCATCGGTTGCATGTGAAGATGTGACAGGTACCATCACAGTTTTCCCATTAAGAAGTGAGATCAGTGCAATGAGTCCTTTGAGGCAATATAGATCCATTTGTCTTGCTTTCAGAACAGTTCATTATGCTTGGTTAAACTGCTTAGCCTTGGCAAAAACAATGCAGTTACTAGGCGGCATGCATTTCTGATGCAGCCCATGTCTTCAGCATCTGACAGCCATATCCAGACAGGTAAAAGATAGCCATATTGCTTGGCCCCTCAGAGCCAGTCTATAATGTGCTCCCTGAACCAAGTGGATGACTGCCAAGCAGCAGTAGGTACAGATATGGCTTAAAGACACTTGACATGCACACAACTAGAGCGCTGATATGTGTAGGTATAAAAGGTTTCCAAGAAATTGGATATTGTTTTACTAATAGGTCAATACAACACTCAACCAGTGTTATCTCATGCTGTTGTTATTTTTATAAACTGGCTGGGGAAAATGTAATGGGAAGCATCTTTCTCATTTGCACATGACCCCACGCAGTATGCCACGCCTGGAGTTATCCAGAGAAATTTGTATTACTCAGCTGTCGGAGTCTGAGTGTAAATTACACTCTGACTGACTGGATTGCAGCCAGATCATCACAGATACGGAGACAGCATCTATATGCTGGACACATATTTGGAAACCAGCCCCAGCCAAGGTTTAGAGAAGTGCAATGTAAGTTGTGGACAAATTCCCTTGAGTGTTAATGTACTAAACCAGGGTCAATAGTTAAATATTTCATTGTACATTGTCCTGCATGACAAAATAGTTTTTATTGATGGAAACACCCACATAAAATAAAATCCAAGCCATCGTGGTATCAGAGATTAATGGTATCACATGGACTACGAATAATATATACTTGTCTACTGTAATGTTTTAGATTAATTAAAATGCATCAGTGCTCTTGTGATGTTTCTGTATATAAAAGGATGAAGGAGAGACTGAAAAAGGTTCAAAATATCCAGAACTGCATCTATAAGATGCTTCAGAACATCGTGTAGATGACCTTCCATCATTGCCACCTTAATTTAATACTCCACAACCACAAATACTGCCAGTGAGCCTCTGAATGTGGCATTGTTTTTGTATTATTATCTTTCTTAGCCTGAGCACAGTGTCTTACATGGTTTCATAATATTAAAGTAAATAAGAGCTCTCTTAATACTGAATGTGTAATGTGTAAATCACTACACCATGGAGCCACACAGTTAGGAACAGAAAAATATAAAGTGCAATAAAAATTAAAATGAAATATTTCCAAGTTAAAATATTACTATGTACAATGTAGAAGAGAAAATAGTCCAGGTGTCACAAGGCGGAGTTATAAACTTTGATGTTTCCTGTGTTGGGAAACATTTTCAGAGATACACACTGCAATCTTTTTAGGATGGTTTAAATGTAGTAAACATTCATGTGTTTTCTGTGTTCTGTTTTTCATTTTCTAGTAACGGCTGATACTTTCCTCGTGGAAGGCAACAAGCAGGAACTGCAGCTGTCCAACCTCAAGCCAAGCACCACCTACTCTGTAGCCCTCTACGCCACCAAAGGACCGCTTACAAGTGGCACCGTCATCACCAACCTCCAAACCCGTATGTATCCGTTTGATTCGGCTAGTACAGTGGGCAGCTGACTCAGCAGCTAGCACTGCCGTCTGCAGAGCGTTCTTGCAGGCCTGAGTTTAGCCTACTGGGTCTGTGCAGGTGTCCTGGGCACATATAGTTTTATTTATAGCAAAAACTATCGTTATGTTAATTGTTAATTTTTCTGATACTTTTTTAATGACCAAGGGCAGCTGCTGCACTACCCTTGAAAAGTTGCAATGGATCATTCACCCCTCAAAGGGGATTAATAGAATTCAAAATAATCAGCTGTACTATTTCTTACAAAAAATATATATAATTAATTATAATTAACAGAGAAAACTGCTAGTGCATATCAATTTAATAAGTGAGCAAAATGGCAAAAACAAAATACTCATGCCACTGTTTTTCCTATTAATTGGTAACTAGATGGCAAGAAGGTGGGTCTTATATAATTCAGGCCTGTCACAGACTGACGCCTTAATGATACAAGAAGCAGTTATGTTATGTTATGTCGAACCCATAAAGGATAAAGAATACAGTGTCAGTTGGTTTAATTTCTGTCTGCATTAATATAGTTACACAGTAATGTGATTACTATTATTGGCACCTGCTGTATGAAACTATAGGAAAATATGACAATCAATATCAAGTAAAAAAAAAAATATATATATATATAATAAGAAAAAAACTACAACTGCATAACGAATGTTCCCTGAGGGATAGAGACAAGGTATACCACATCAGTATGTGCATTGGATCCTTGCAAGACCTGAAAAATTAACTTCAACGTGCCTGTCAAGGCCAATGAGAGTGTTGCTGGCACAAGAGGCTTCGCCCTCCCTAAGGGGTATTAAAGATGCTGCACAGTCTCATCTCCTCAATCTACACTGCACTTCACAGGCTCCTTAGGCAGTAAGGAGCTGACCTGTGTTATATCTAGTTTCCTTCCCTCATTGGTTATATGCATAACACCCAGCCCCCTTTCAGTTGCAACCAGTGATACCCAGGCAGATAGATTAGGATGACTTGGCCCTAAATCAGCAGCTGTAGCAACAACTTGTGTGAGTAAAGGAGGTGAACACATCCACAGTGGCCAAATCGTTTCTGTATCTGTTCTCCGTGCACCGCATTCTTTCTCTGGAAGGAGCTGAAATCCATTCAGTGGTTTAGAACTCTCAGTTTATGAGGCGCCTTTAGGGATAGCAGCTTATAGCACCATATTTAAATAGGCTGACAGAGAGAAAGAGAGAGTGGGGCAAAGGGCAGTTTATCCTAACACTGAATATATGTGAATATGGGGGTATTGTCACGGTCTACATCGTGGTGCAGAAATAAAAATTGCAGTGGGATTGAGGCTGTAAAAATGCCTCAGCTCTAACGGAGTGATATACTACCTTTCCTCGTCCTGCCAAACAAAATTCACATATTTGTTTTTGCCCAGCCCTGCCCTGCATGTTCATGTTGAAAGGAACTTTGTCTCTCCAAAAGAAGCAGTGTGGTCAGGTAGTGTGGACTGCCTGACCACACTGGGATAACCATGCATTATTAATTACAGAGTCCAACTTCAACTCTGGAAAGAAACTTTCTAACTGGGAGGAAGATGGTATTTCTCTTGGTTTGAACCTCAGCGATTGTAAATCTATTATCAGCAGGACTGCGTGAGTGCTGGCTGGATGAGCCAATTCTCCCAAATCAATAGCTCATAGAGGTAGTTCAGGGGCCAGAAGCCCTCTGTCATGATGGGTGCCGACGATGCCATGAGCCACAAGCAAGACTCCGAATGAGAGAGCACAATATTTTTATGCCGTTATCCAGTACACAAAAGGACTGCTTCGATGAAATTAGGACTTGCAATGAAAATAAGGTTCTTTCAAATCTAACCAGCTCCTTGTGCACGGTGACTCCAACCCCCTGACATGCAGTTAGCATTCTGAACTGAAAGTACTTATTTAACATGGTTATCTCATGGCTCAGAGGGCTCTTTCAAAATAATGAAATAGTAGCTGTGGGTCTTTGGAGTGGGAACTATTGGAACCTTTTCTCCAGCAGAGTTTAGATTTCTTCCCTCACCTCAGGAGCAAAAGTTGATTGTGCCGTTGACGAGGTAATGCCAGGTGCCTGTTCAGTTGAAGTATCCTTGGACTATAGATCCTGCCATGCACTGTGCGGTGCACACATGGAACAAAGGTGCCCTCTCAGAAAGTCTGTTGAGCATTGCCTTTTGTGGACAAGAACTGTCACTGTTGGATAGCGAGGACCATCAACAAGAAGAAGAGAAAGAACCCAAAGCTTTGAATTGAACCTCCCTATTGCTCTGGTCAGCAGAGGCTCCACCCTCGAACCCCACAGCACCCAAAGAATTCACTGCTGCCTGATGCCAGACACTCGAGGACCCAGTCCTCCCGTGTCAGTGTGATGGCTGTTTTGGTGGCTCAAGGGTGTAACATTAGCACTATAATATTAGAAAGGTGGCTTTAACCTTTTAACTGAAACCAAGCAGAGCCTTTTGCTTGATGAACTTAAGATGTAAAACGATTGCTTACTATCTAAAAGAAAAACAACAATAAAAACTGGACTGTTTTGAACTTGTCCAGTCCTGATGTTAATGGCACTAAAACCAGAGACATGAAATCTGCCAATGAAGAAAGGAATTCTGTAGACATTTAAGAGCTCGACCGCAGTGGAAAGTAAGAGTGGGAGAAACTACCAGCTGACAGGTGCAAAAAGTCATCAGTGTTGTTTATACAGCTCACTGCATTCTTGCCTTTTAGGGCTCCAAGATCACTGCTGTTGGATGAAGGCAATGCTGGCTGGCGAACTCACCTGCATATCAAAGTCACACTAGCTGCAGAAGCTCTGATGGGTGAACAAGCAACACAAAAACAATATTGAAAAGAGGGAATTCTGTCTTTTTACAGCCCTCATGATATGTTTACCCTAAAATCTGCTCCTTTGTATCAGGATTATAACATTAAACTTTATCTGCACCATCTGCTGCTTTGATATCCCACCCACCCACCCCCATTTATTGCAAACACAAATCTGCTCCAACTTAAGAAATATGATTTAACAATAAGTAGCTGTAATGTTTAAATAATTCAGTATTTACTGCAGTGTGTTTTTCTTGCCTTATTCATATTCTGCGCACTAAATCCTGACAAATAACCAAAGTTATTGACTTACTTATGCTGATGTTACCATGAAGCTACCTATTTGTTACAATGGTATTGCCCACTTTGTACCACTCTTGTAAAGGGCTACCTTTACCATCTATCATGACAAGTTTTTTGCATGCATGCATCAAAGTTTGGAACAAAAAGACTAACAGCAAGAATTTCAGGCATACTTAATATTGTGATGGATTGTTTCACAGTGCCAGTCAGGTGTATGTACACCTTTATTACATAATTTCCTCAGGGATTAATAATGTATTCTGATACTGATTTAAATAGCTTTGATTCTTTTTCAAACCTGCTGCAGAGAGTCTGTATTCTGCCTGACGGTAGATGTGGTGAAACAGTCGTTATGTGATGAGGATTAAACTCATCCCTGCTCCACCTCCACCTGTTCCCCACAGTAAATTCACGTGTGTCGCCTGCTCCACTGAAAGGAAAGTTAGGGGTGAAGGAATTGTTCTAGTTTAGCTGAGTTGCAGCTCTGTAAACTTAGATTTTTCTTCCAGGGGAAAAAAAATAAAAAAAATAGTCAGCAGAGGAGTTCACATCCCCTATGGGATATGAGCACCAGAGATGCCTGTCCTGCACTGCAGCAGATACGAACTACTGGAAATGGAAACAAGCTCTGACAATGTATGAGAGCAAGGCTCCAGACACTTCAAAACATGTATGTGGGCTCAGGAAAATTAGGTGTGCCTGCATCCATGTCAATGCGGCATATGCATATAGTAACTCATACATAAACAAATGTTCTTGGCAGTTTAAGGTGCTTCTAATTTTGAAACAGTAGCTCTGCTTGTGCATCACGTACCTCTGCTTCTCGAGAAAACAAAACAAGAAGGATGGAAACGCGCGCTCCTGCCCCGGTTAGAATCCCTCATATAATAGAAGCTGGGAAATTGCTGTGATCCAGGCAACGCCACGGAGTGAGCGAAGAGGACAAGGATTTTGTTTTGTTTTGAATGTCCTGTCTTATTGGATTAAGAAAACGGTCGGGTGCTTCCCTTTTGTTGGTGTCCTTCTCTGAGTGGAACAGACTAAATGTATTCTCGCTGTGCCAATCTGGAGGAAATATTCTCAGGTGGGGAAGACAGAAAAGAGGAAAAGGCATTTGCAGAGGACTCGGTGTATTCATTCAGAAATGTATTTGATCTATTCTGCCCTACATTAAAAGAGCATAAAGCCACAGAAATTAGCAAAGCTGAATTCTGTTAAATTTGTAGATGAGAAAATAAGTTTCTTCCTTCTCTTTTCTACTGTACTTCTGTTCTGTCCACTTATATATCCACTACTTTTTCTCTTGAGTTTTGCCCGAATTCACAAAGGGACTAAAATCAATTTGAGTTTTTGACAGTGTCGGCCTCACAGTGCACACGTACTGTATACAGTAGGCTCTATTCACACAGCTGTGTGCTGTGTGGCCCTGTGAGCTCTCAAACGCACAACAATTAAGTCTTCTGCCTTCCAGGACTGATGATGACATGTCTCAGCAGGGGGAGCCTCAGTCAACCTCAGCTTCAAAGAGCTCTTCCAGTGTTGTTAATTAAACTTCCTAATTGAAACCTTAAAGCGCGGTTCTGTTCCTCTCTCACAGCTTGCATTCTCACGCTGTTGCACTCCAGCCGAAAATGTCAAGTTGCGAATGAGCTGGGAGAAAAGATGAGACCTTTGATTGTTTTGGTCAGCTACTCCGGCTTTGGATCTATTGCTGTGCCACCCTGCCTACTCCCATTATCTTTTTTTTCTGCTTTTTTTCTTTTGTTTTGAATACTTTGTTCTTGTGTCTGTCTACTTGATCACAGGGTTGAGAATTACTGCTCTGTGTATTTTTTATGCAGTAAGCCTGTGAGTAGGTTTTGTCTAGAGCACAAATACTGCTGACTAAAATGTTTTACACAGAAAGATCATACTGTTAAATTTGTAAAGGTACTCTCACGTTGCACTCATAGATATATTGATTAGCGTGGAATTAAATAAGTTAACAAGTTCTTTTAAACTAAGAATGAATCCATAAAGGTTCAAATAGAAGCTGCAGTTCCTGTCTACCTGATACAAACACATATACATGTCCAAAAGGTCAGTAAAAGTTTTAGATGTCAGGTTTTCACTTTTCTTCTATGCCTGCTGAGCACAGCACAGACAAAAGTGTGGAAAAAGAGATGAGGCTCATCCACAGTTAATATTTATTTAATCATTTATTTATTTTTTTTCGGGTGGTGGCACAGTACTTTTTGGATTCCCCAAGCCTGTTAACCACAGATGAAAGTTTTTTGTTGTCAGAAGAGGCAGTTTTGGCTCCCCACAGGCAGATATTTAAGCTAAAAGGCTAGAAAATAAGGGATTTTGCTGAAGGTGGCCGCATAAGCCTGTAGGTTGCAGCACCGGGACTTTTCTCTCAGATGTGTCTGAACCCACTAGCTGAGAAGAGCTTGGCACGTTTCTCAAGCAGCAGCAATCCTTGCTGCAGGCAGCTCTGGTTTATACTGTAGTTCTTCACCGAGTGCCGCTATTACACAACCGTAATCTTTATTCTTCAGGCAAATGATGCATTTTGGACACTTTTATCGTCTTGCTTCCTCAAAAGCCTGCACTGTTAAATGTTTTATGGGAAAATAGAACATCGTATATATCGTATATTGTGTTTTTAGTATAATATCTAATAATATGCACTAAAGCCGTCAAGACATCCTTTTCTTGTCGTTTAAATATTGTCCGTGCATCATAAATGATTTGTTAACAGACAGAAATGCTGCTTTTTATCTCAGCTGGTTAGAGGGAATGGATGTGTTTGATTGACAGCAGCCTGCAGACTTTCCGAGTGTCTTTGCTCCACCGTAGGACACAAAATACTCACATCTAGTGAATTTTGCAAGTTTGTTTACTTCTCAAGTTCCACCAACTGACCAGCTAATTGGCAATACATCCTACAAACTGACTTTAATGGAGCACCTTTTGCCATAAGATGTTTGTTTCAGTTTATATCCTTAAAGAAGCCACACGTGTGTTCTTGTTTAATAGTTAGATAAGAAAAAGACTTGAGCAGAAAAGCTAACATTAGTTATTCAAGGTGTTTAGTCCTTGTGTTGTGCAGCAGGTTGCTGTCTGGCTCAGTGTGACTGATTTGCATACAAAGGCAAAACTGGGGTGTGAGCAATTGTGAAAACAAAAGATATGACATACACATTTATTTTATTTCCAAATGTTTTTGTTCTCCAAAAGGAAACGGAGAAAAAAGTGACTGACCGGGCACGTATGTATACCGGAGTAGACAGTTGGACTTTAAAAGATAATAACACAGTGTTGTCTTGGCCATCATCGCTCCATCTGTGAGTTTTATCCAAGTAGCATTTCCTTACATTTGACTTCATAAACACAAATGAATGGCCTATACATCATCCAGACACCATCACTCACTCGTAAACTGGCACAGGGATGTGATATACACTCAAAAAAAGAAGAGTCACTTCCTCCCTCTTGTCTCATTGCAACAAATTGCTGGTGCCCATGCTGCCCTTCCCATCTGCCGCTCTGTGTGTGCTTATTTTTTTTCCTCCTCTGGAATTGTTTACAACGTGTGTTAATGAGTCATTAGATGTAGCCAAACCTATTCATCCCAATCCCATTGTTCAAACCTCGTCATCCAAAGATAGAGCGCCAGAGCTGCCAGGAACTGTGAAACACCTGCTCGGCCGCACTCCATGCAAAGGTTTAATTGGAGGGAGAGCCTGAAAGAGAGAGAGACAAGGGGACAGATTTAGCTGGAGATGGAAGAGAAAGGGGAGAATAAAGACGAGCTAAATGATGGTTGTTATATTTCTATGAATCAGAAGCTCCACTCTCACCTGTCCCCTACGCAGCTATAATCCAGCCGCAGTGTTCATCAGAACGGGGGAATGAAAAGAAGAATAGATAAACTCCATTGTTTCTGCAGCACGCTGAAAGAGAGTGACAGCCTGTCAGATAAGGAGGACAAGAGGAGGTGGGCAAAGGATGGGAAAACGAGAAGAAGAGTGAAACATAAGCGCTAATGGAGATAAGGAAAGTGGAAGGCCCCGGGTTGATGTGGACGTGGGAGAAAACAGACAAAGGGACAAGGAGGAAAAGCAGACATAAGATGCAGAGGAGATCAATAAACTTAATGCAATGAGAGGAGGTTGCCACGTCACCCTGGACTTCTGCAAAGTGCCTCTTCTGTCTTAAAGCGGACGACTCACTCCTCTCACCCTAAAACATCCCCCCGTCAGCGTGAGTCTGCCTATCACCTTCTGTGAGAGAAGGCACCCTGCATCTCTCAGGAGGTTATCAGCTCAGGTACACGCAGTTAATTACCGAGCTGTCATTGATCTTTCCACATGTGTACACACAAAAGGATTTAACTGACAAGTGTGCGGGGAAGCTGGTGCTGAGGATTTTCTTTGTATTTGCAAAGTTTTATGAAGTCTGGGTTCAGTTTTGGGGCTTGATGTTGAGCTCAGAGTTAACTCCCCAGCTCTTCTAATCCTTGGAGTCCTAAAAACTCATGTTAATTTCCCTACAGAGGACGAATAGAAGAGAAAAAAGGGGGGGGCGGCTATCAAAAGCAAGGAAATCAGACAGAGGGAATCGGAAGAAGAGACGGCCATGTAGAGGATATCTTTATTTCTTATTCACAGAGGTGACATTGGACTGCTGAGCGCACAAAGCTCAGCACTTCATTTGTTTCAGTCCTCCCTAACACTGAGCGCTGTTGCGTGAGTGTCTGACGATGTGCCCCAGAGTCATGATGTAACTCCAAGAAACCGATTTTCCAAATAGAGGGTCATCTATTTTATATTATGCACTAAAATAAGGTTGGAGCATGTCGGTGCTTCCGCGACATGTCAGAAGATCAGATATTGGCTTAAAAAGGGTGATGTAAGGTTTGGAAACTGAGGTGAGTCTTCTTGTGATGTGGTTAAAGTAGCAACAAAGGCACTGTAATCAGGCCTTGTTTAAAACCGTGCAGGGACCCAGAATATTCTTGGATGATGTAATGTAATGTGCGGTAAAACTTGGGTGGGCTTGCTGATCAAGGGTTTGAATGCTTTTTGAGGCTGTGATATGCAGCGGCTAAACATGGAAAAATATCTCGCTGCTCTTTTTAGCCGGCCCTAAAGGGAATCAGGAGTGCTGATGTGGAGATTTTAGAGTACACACCTCCTGGAGTACATTTAAAGTGTACAAGTACCTCCTCTTTTCTTTTCTGTTGTTAATTTCTTAGAAGGTAGAGATGGTGAGGTGTGCTTTGAATTTTTTTGTTTATTCTATTAGCTTATGGCTATAAATTTAGTTGTAAGATGCCAAAATCATCACTGGTCATAAAGCATTAAGGTGGACACACTGGACTCACTTGGACATGTCGATGCTACAGTATTGTTTAGTCTGTGGTTTTAGTCCATTGTTAGGTGCTTTCGGAAATATACAACGTATAATTCAGGTTTTGTGGCCATAAATGAGACCTTATAAGGATTTTTATATGATGCTGTAGGTGCATAAGCCATAAAAAATGGCTCATTTTAGCCCATTGGCAGGTGATCAGTTTAGAAATTACATCAAACACTATGTTGCAGTATTTTTTAGATCTTTTCAACATTTACATAAAACAAATGAATAACACATACGTTGGTCGTCGTACCAAGGGTTCAATATCACAGATGCTATGAAAGGTAAAAAGGAAATTAGAGTTCTGCTATCGTTTGCAGTCTGTAGGCAGCTCAGGACTGTGTCATTCTGTGATTCACATCGATTCTCCGTAGGCAGATATAAAACATACAACAGAATTTAACAACCACTAAAGAAAGAGCACACCTAGAACATTTTGCCATCAAGTTGTGCATTTATCAGACTCACTGCTTCCATCTGTAAAAGTTGCTTTGAAGCAAGCTAATGGTCATTTACAATGATAATATGTGATGTGGAAAAGGTGTAGCTGTGGCTCAAGTTTGCCTGCTCGTCTCCTGACTGTGTCAGAGTTCACAGATGGACAGACAGAGAGATTTTGTGTGTTATATGTAATGAATGTGAAAAGAACATTTGAAAAGCTGGATGTCGGGGATGGTGTGTTCACTATGAGCCTTTTTGTCCAAGATGAATAAATTAATGATGTCATCTCGCACCATAGATATACAAATTCACAATTACAAAAGCAACAGAATCTGACTGAAGAGCACAATAGGGGCCTTTATAATAAAATTGGCATCTTTTAAATGCTTAGAGTATATATACAGAAAACTTTTATGGTCTCGTAGTGTAAGTACTAAAAAGCTGTATCATAGACTTTCATTCTTTTGAATAAAAAAAAGACTAAATGAGTCACACAAATTAAGCGGATGACACATCCCTTCATACATCAGTGCAGCACAGTAAATATTTGGCATATTACACTGCAGCTCAAAATGAGCCGTTGACTCCTGTCTGAGTAACATTTTTTTTTCGAAATAACATATGAAATACTGACGTATGGACTAAAACAAATTACTGTGCATGATCTCTTCATTTTGTTAACACTAAGAGATATGTGGTAATGGCAGCCTCATCCTTCTTCATGGAGATCAGCAGCGCTGCACTTGTGGTTAAGTGGCAGAAAAATCTAAATAATTAAACCCTTTCAAGATGGCCTTCAGCAGTACTGGCATGAATGCAATTTATATCTTAACACTCGAGACTCTTTCATCTGAGCTTCTGAGGTTTTATTAGAAGGCTGGATCACTGCCACTTTTCTTCGTCTACTGCTTGTTCTGTCCATAAAGAGAAAACCTGAGCAGGCAGCGGAGGCTGTAGTTTTATCCAAACAAAGAGATGAGCTTCAGAGATGTCATTTTTTGTACCCATCTGCATCTCCTAGCTTTGCTCAAGCTCCTCAAACTGCAGGGGTGGTACTTGGACAATGCACTCGACACCAGTGTACCATATCACTACTGGACCAATAAAATATAAAGGTAGTGAACATTTTAATAACAGTCTTGAGTAATAAATCAAGATCTCAGTGGGTATTTACTCTGTAAGACTCAACCCGTCAAAAAATAGCCAGAAAATTATGATTTTTTTGGAACTGAGATGTTTATTAACCCTTATAACAAAATCCACATTTTTTTGCTATATCATGTTGTGTATAATATATTTGTATTATGTATTGATTATATATTTTTTGTATCGCATTTAATACATTGGGCGTTTTTGGCAACTTTTTGTTAACAACAATGTTAATTTTATATTTTAAAAAAAAAAGAGTTTTGTCCATAACATTTTGAAATTATGGCAAGTATTGATCATGTTGCTGAGATAGAGGTCTAGGAAACAGCAAAAATATGATACAAAAGGCATTATAGGGTTAAGAACAGCATTATTATGTGCAGTATGAGCACCAGTAGAAGTCTTTTCACCGTTACCTAAATGTCTTGCAAACCTTCTTCACGAGTGTCAAAGTAATGTGTTTTCTCTGTTTCTGATAGCCATGGATGCACCCGTGAACCTGACAGCCAGTGAAGTGAATCACCGCAGTGCTCTCATTTCATGGCAGCCGCCCATTGCAGAAATAGACAACTACATGCTCACCTACAAGACACCCGACGGCAGCCGTAAAGTAAGTGGCATAACCCGCTCGCCTCAACTCGACCCCCTAAACCTGAGCTCCACTGGTAGTGCTGGTTCCTATTTTTTGTATAGCATAATTAACCTGTATTCTGATATTTGCAACCTATTTAAATGAAACGACGAGCAGTGTCTAAAAGGCGAGTCTATCCGATCTTGTCACAGTCTCGGTTCCATCAGATATCGGATGGAAGGGGCTGGTCCACTTACTGATTCAAAGTAAACCCCACGTCGAACCATGAACCTGCTGCAGCTTCAGTTGGTAACTGAATGTGAAAAAAATGATAAGTTGTTGATTTGACTAAAATGTTGTTTGTTTGGAGAGTTTTTAGTCTGGAAACAAAACAAGAGAACTACTTGTAACAGTAAAGCCAGAGGCTTCATGTGAAGGAGTATTATTCCCAGTATCCACAGAATCCACACACAGGACAAAGATCTTCCTGTATGTATTTATCTTATTTTCTTTTTTCATTTTCCTATTTTCCTTATTTTTTTCTCTCCCCTCATTAAATAATATCATCTTTTAAACCAAATAAAGCTGAAGACATCCACCCAGCACTCCCACTCTCATGCACTTTCTATTTTAGTGTTTATACTAATGTGGTATATTTTGACCTTTTTTCCTTGTGGTTCCTCCTTTTTGTTTCGAAATGAAATGAAATATTACAATAAAATGTTTGTGTAACTTGTATAACAGAGATTTTTGAACACTGGCTTAACAGCAAAGAGCTATTTGAAATTTAAAGAATTAGTGGAGTAAATAGTGGCATCGCTTGGATTCAATCAAATCTGAGATCTCATCCAACCACGGAATACACAGCCGCAGTTTTCCAAGACATAGGTGTGAGTCTGGTGTTCATTTCATGTAGGTGTGCATGCGTTGCAAGCTACACCTCATTAATTGGAACATACACTTTAACTTGGTGTACACTTAAAATCATATGCACGCATACACATACATTTTGATAGATGTCCTCTGTAGCCTGCAGCTACACGCCCACAGTGAAACAGATAGCACACAGACAGAGAAGAGCAGCCAGCAGAGACTCTCATCAAACAGATCACAGCACAGCCATCGGACCCCCTCCCCGTAGGGGTCAAGCATCCAGCCTGGTAATATCTCCCTCTCGTTGTATTCGTCAGCGGGCAGTTCTTGCAGACACAGTCTCGTATCGTGTCCTCGATAATGACAAATGCACGAGCATCGCTGTCATCGATTGTAAACTGTCAACAACAAATTCTGACAATATTTACTGATGTCATAGACGAAGATGTGACTATATTCACTGCTCCTATTGAAATATCAGCCAGTTAAACTGCATTTGTGACCAAAGCTCATGCCATCATTGCCCCAACAATGAACCCTGTTTCTTTTGTAAGGTTATTAAAAATGAATAAATAAACGAACAACAGAACCGAATGATCCTCCTCAAGAGTTATATACATGCCATGGAGGATGATTGGATGTTAATTGCTCAGGTGTAATCAACAGCAAATGCATCGGAAAGATGATAATTCATGTCAGATGTGTTGAAACCTCTTTTTGGAAAGTGCGAATTTAGTGAAATTAATACACCGAGTTAAGCAGTGATCAGGAAAGAATATTAATGCAGAATCACAACTTCATGATAATCCCTTTAAAGTTCTAATTTTATCTTTCAATCAGGTAAAGCCCCTTGTTGGGGAGCGGTCACGCATTCAGGGACAGACACACTCACACAGTGAAATTGCCTGTCAAATAGAGATATGATTATAATGTGCCTCGGTAGAGACGTTGTTTATTTTGATTAAATGTTTTGATGTGGCTCAGTAACGGTAATAAAGCACATTAGCGAGAGCCATGTGGTCAAAACAAGCACAAAGATCCATACTGATGTACTGTAATGATGACCTACCACAGGCCTTGCTCTCTCAGACAAACACAGACACACACACACACACGCAAATTGACCTTGCAAGTGTGGCACTGCTGTGCGGTTGTCCATCGGGTGTCACTCATGCACAAAGAATGCAGTCTGACTCTTGAGATGAGCTCTTTTATGAGATTTTACACAAGCAAAGCTCTTTCTTAGATCAAGAATCTCTCTGCTGACCCTGTTCTCTGTGTTTCTGTCCTTTTTCCCACAGTAATGGTTTGTTTTCAAACACAGAATCAACATTTCATGTACTAGTTTTAACACTTTGCTTTCATGTGCATTAATAACTCCATGAATTTTCTGAACACACTGTAAAAAATACATACAAATATACATTTGAAGACATAGTGGAAAAACAGGAACTTTGTCTCATGTAATTGTTTGTCTATTACTTAATTACTTTTCTATTAATAACAGGAATCGTTATCAGTAGGAAAAGCTGTAAAACTTATGAAAATACAGTTAAAAGTAAATGACTCCTTCACATTTTCCAGAGCCGTCCAGTGGCTTCTTCTGGCCCCCAAGCCTTATATTTGATATCCCTGATTTAAGGCATGTAAACATAGCCGAGGTGACCCTAAACTTCAAACTGGGAATTGGAAATGGGGGAAACCGCAGAAGATCATCGCTGAACACTCAACACATTAAACCTTAAGGGAGGTGGGTTAAAGCTGAAGCTGGTGACACTCCTGTCTGCTCAGAACGCAAGTCTGACGCTACGGTTCATGTAAGCTCACAGAAATTAGACATTTGGACAGATTACAAAAACTTTGGCTGTCTGCATGAGTCTCGATTTTTGCTGGGACGTTCAGATAGCAGGTAAACTATTTGGAGTAAACAACAGAAAAAGCATTGGCCTATCTTGCTTCATATGGTCAGCTCATCCTGGTGGATAAAAAGAAAGTGAACTTCTTACTGGATTTAAAAAAAATATGCAATTAAGATTTACTTACCTAAATGTTGATTACACATATATATATGCCACACACTCCAAGCGCTTGGAAGGTAGTCAAGTGGAAAGAGGGCATTTCAGCAGTGATCTCAAAAATCCATAGTGGCCATAATTTAATTTTCTTTATTAATAATAATAATAATAATAATAATAATAATAATAATAATAATAATAATAATAATAATAATGATGATGATGATAATAAAGTGCCATCAAGGTGCTGAAGTATTTATGTTAATTAGCGACAGATGGCATGACCTGCTGCAGACGATGCTTTTGCAAAAAGTGAGCAATGGTCAGCACTAAACCAAAAAGCTGCTACCTGAACAAGCTAAACACTCCTCTTACTGTTCTAGAGGAGAGATGGAGAAATGTTCCTATCTTTAAAAACTGACACATAAGCTGCTTAAAATTTCCAGCTGTGACTTCACTCATTTTGTATCTTGGTTGTTCTTACGCTTCATTATAACTCCAAATACACTCTTTCAGAGACAGAGAGGAAAAGAAAGCTATTTAGCTATTTAAGTCACTTTGACATTTATTTATTTTTTTACAAAGTATGCCTTGTAGCATTTTTTATTGTGTAATAGAAAAAAATAAGCTAACAGATTTAGAAATTGTTTTCATTTTATAGGCAAACTGAGGGTTTCTATAATCTTTTGAAGATGATTTCAGACAATGTGCAAAATTAAGCTTTTCCAGCCCCACACAGCTGGTATAAATGATATATGTGCATATTTATGTAAATAAGCTGAAAAATTGTATTTCCATACTTTGGGAGCGGTTGTGTGGAGGAATGTGGAGATGCATGATTTCAGATATACCTCTCTGGGGTTTTATAGTACAACTGCTGGTGTAATGCCACATGATATGAGGAAAAATCAATATAGGTCAATATACACACACAAAAGCTATATATGTACATCTGTTTCTTCAGACATCAGGCAACAATGTCCTGGGTGTTTTTCCAGATGTTAATGACTGGAAAGAGTTCAGAGACTTAACCGAGTTAGCAATGTGAGAAAGATCAGATTAGTCCAGAGCTGAGTGAGTGAAGTGTGAAGAGTTTACAGCTAAAAAAAATAAAAGCTTTAGGAATTTCACTGGAGACTGACTCTCTGCTGCTAAACATCACAGTCCATTTCATCCTCAGGAGCCTGATGAGCGCTGTGTGTTAACATTGCCAGATGGGATACAGATTCGAGAAATGTATAATTTAGCAAACTGAATAATAAAAAGAAATAAATAAAAACTTGCGGTTCATCTTTTACAAAGCAAACTCTCTTACTGTGAAAGGCTGCGTGCTCTTTTTGCAGACTTTTGAGTATTTGCTCCTCTTTTCGACCACAATTTGCGGTTGTTATTTTTAAGCCCTCACTAAGTTAAACAGCAACATCCTGACATGTTGTCATCTCCTGCTCACGTTGCATCACAGGACGCGCATCCAAAAACACCGGCAGATCACATTTGACGCCACGCACGAAAAGATTAAGGTGGCAAGTGAGCCTCGAGCGTTGTCTGTGTTTGTTTTAAAAGGCAAAAGCAATTATCCTCCCTCGGGCTTATTTGCTTTATCTAAAAAGCAATCTATTTAGACAGATATGGCAGCGAAGTTTCAGTTGCTTTGTTTCAGTTTCAGTTGCTTTATTCAAAATCCAAGCTCTTTTAAAGCCTTGAAAACACCACATTAAAATTCAAGCATTTTCAAGTATTTCAGCACCTGTGTGAACCCTGTCTTTTATCATTTATTCAGATGTGATGATTTATTTATTCATTCTTTGTTCACTGCTATGAGCTGCGTAAACAACGATTGCTCATAGCATCATGAATTTAGGGTATTGAACAACACATGAGTCATTCAACCCATAAAAGCAACAGCAACAGACTGAAGTGCTTTTAAGATTTTTCTCTTTCAGTCTCTGCTTTAGGGTGTGGCTCGTTCTCGCTTCGGTCTTACCTCAGCAGTAATCTAACCACATAGTGGTGAGCCTTAAAGCTGTTCAATCAGCTTCTCCTCTTAGCGAGATAATGGGCTCTTATAATTTACACAAAGTAGCTTTGAGATTAATTTCTTATCTGATGAACAGAACAGTTTGTAAATACATGTATCAGTAATGGTCATGCCTGGAATGATAAAGATCTTACACAAGGACAACATCCAACCATTCGGCTACACATACACAATCGATAGCAAGCGCACGTAGGTATATATTAGCCTTGATAAGACGGGGCTGCTCACTTGCAATAAAAATCTTATCTTGACCCTGAAAACCCAGCGGGACAATGACAGATCCTCTGAGACTGAGAGACACCGTTTACCAGCTGCTTCCCTGCATAATTCACATGGACACATTGCTTCAGAATGTGTGATTTTTTTTTCCCCGGCCAAACCGGCTGAATATTTCATTTTTTCTTGTTTATATTTAATGTGTACTCAGGCCAGACTGTAACACACACACACACACACACACACACACACACACACACACACACACACACACACACACACATGTAGACGCACAAGTTTGTATTCATCGGTCAAACCTCATGCCATTGGATTCATGCCACATGTAAGAAACTGGTGTCACAGAAAGTACGCTCACAAATCGGTCAAACGTCTTGGCTCCTCAAGACAAAGACAAAGGAAGCGACTGCACTGTGGTGTCACACCTTAAAATAGAAATTCTTGTTTCCTGATTGCTTTGCAGCTTCTCAGCGCAGCTGTCTGATAAAAGTCTTTCATTTCCCCCACCCACCCCGCCCTTAGCATCTCTTGTTTCTCACTTCCTCTGCTCTTTAAATTTTTGCATGTTCTCTTGCACTTTCACCTGTGAAAACAAAGGAAGTGTTACCGTAACTCGCACAATATTTAGGTTTCACCTAATGTGCAGTTTTAATTTCTTTGCTACACTCCTCATTTGTTTCTGTTAGCATGAGAATATACAATGGATTGCATTGATATAGCGCTTTTCGGGGCCCTCAAAGCGCTTTACAATTCCACGATTCAGTCACTCTCACATTCACACACTGGTGGAGGCAAGCTACAGTTGTAGCCACAGCTGCCCTGGGGCAGACTGACAGAAGCGAGGTATTGCGCCATCGGCCCCTCTGGCCATCACCAGTAGGCGGCAGGTGAAGTGTCTTGCCCAAGAACACAACGACCGAGACTGTCCGAGCCGGGGTTCGAGTTCGGGTTCGGCAACCTTCCGGTTACAAGACGAACTGCCAACTCTTTGAGCCACGATCGCCTCATGGGCCACTGGGCCTGAAGTCCAGCTGTCATGTGTTAAAAACGAATATCTGAAGGTCTCAGAATTTAATTTCACAGTTTTATTTTTACCCTGAGGTTTGTACTGAATGCACATTAAATTATTACTTTTACAGAATGTAGTTTCTTTATCGGAAATCGCCTCCCTCACACAGTATGCGTTACGCGAGTGAATTTGGTCCTGTGTGTGCACTAGGAGCTGATTCTCGATGCAGAGGACACATGGATTCGACTGGAGGGACTGGCCGAGACTACAGAGTACACCGTCAAGCTCCAGGCTGCGAGGGGACTAGACACCAGCGCTGTAGTCTCTACCACCTTTACTACAGGTACAGAATGCACTCATTCAATCACACGCACACGTAATGCATTTGTATTCTTTAATTGAAGCTGGGAAAGCGATACTAATGTGTAGAGTTTTCTTGGCCCATGAGACTTTTCGCTGCATTTTTTGCATTACAGTTACTCTAACAGACATGCACAGTAATGGTTCCCCAAAGTCAAGCACAATGTCCATCCTTACCCCATCGCTTAGTGAGAGAAAATTACTATTAGGCTGCACCTGCATGGTGGCTGTATGAATAATGTGCTTTAATTTTTATTGTGTGACAGCATGTCTGATGCGTCAGGAAGCATCATAAAGCAGCAGGAATAAATCACAACATCTGTGGCATACAAACATATCACTGGCAATTAAAAAGGATAGACATCGCGCCATGGTCTGAAAAGTTAAGCCATCTTAGAAATGCCTGTTCTTTTTATTAGCCACCAGGTGGCGACACCTGTGGTGACAGAAATACATCCAGAGCTATAGAAAACAGCTTTCTGACTAAACGTCTGTAAACACCTGATGAGTAAGTTGTACTCATTTTGGGTTGTACTGAATAAAAAATTGAGACCTATGCTAGGCTGTTAGCCAAGGAGTGTGTGCTCTCACAGTCAGACCCAGCCGCTCTCTTGCCACATCCAATTTCAAAACACCAAGTTCATGTTGTAGCAACCTGCTGCATCAGCAGTTTCTGAATAGATTGAAACTGACAGCAAATTTACTGGCCTCAAAATATAAGACACAGAAATACTTTGTAAGTGAACTTAATGCCCTGATAATCATGCCCTAGATTTTCCTAGACTTTGGTCATATTCCCTTTTGACCAGAAGCACTTTACTAGAAAGACTGGATTTTTTTGTAGATGATGTTAATCCTGTCTCCTGTTTGCCTCTGAAGTCAGATGCCAGAGCTGGGAGTGACGTCACTCCTAACCTGAGAGCATTCCAACAGTAAAGTTGAAAAAGTAAAGAAAAACAGGAACATTTTGCTCCTCAGTAAGGTAGAGCCAGCATTACAGCAATACAGCCATTGGTTGTTTTTTTGCACTTAACAACAAGCTATAGCACGTTCATAGAGCGGGCCTGGTCAGTGTTCTTCAGATGGAACGTACCATGCTCACACAGCAAATTGTTAACTACCCAGCATAGGAGCTAGGTGTGAATGACTCTAACTGGAGTCCTGTTGGCTTCTTTTCAAACTCTCAAGACTATCTTTAACTGGATAACTGTAAACCTACACAGATGACTCCAGCATTGGCACAAACTGCCAGGCTTGTAAAAGTGACAAATTCCGATTTTACTTCAATGCCTAACAGTTGTTTCTGGTTATTCTCTGTGTTGCCTCCAAAGTCCTGAGAACGACTGTTGACCTGCAGAGCAAATTACATTGCATGACACATCCTTTGCAATTTTTCAACAAATTCAACCAAATGATGGCCACAAGTTGTTAGAGGAAGTTAGAGTCAGGGGAGAGCTCATTTTCTTAAGGCAAAAAATACTTAATAAATGATGTTTAAAAGCATGCCTTTGATATAATATCTAAAGTAACAAGCTTCTAAATACTGTAATAGAGCAACATTTTGACAAGCTGAATATTTTTAAGTCAAAATGGGGAACAGCAAGCAAATTTTAACTTCTCATCACTGGTCCTCCGCCTTTTTTTCCAGGGAGTCGCCTATTCGCGACACCTCAGAACTGCGCCCAACACCTGCTAAATGGAGAGACTCTGAGCGGCATCTACACCATTTACATCAACAGAGACCCCAGCCAGGGGGTGCAGGTGTACTGTGACATGACCACGGATGAAGGAGGCTGGATTGTAAGTGGGTGTAAAGACAGCTAGTGTATAATTATGTACCAATCTGAGTATAGGATGTATTACTTTGATTGGTTGATCTATAACCTCCATAGTGTTTTGTTAGATGCGTCTTGTGTTGTTATATGTGAACACGCCAAGACAAATTACTATGAGCCGTGTGGTTCAAACGGTTTCAATAAACCTTATTGCTCTGCAGGTATTCCAGCGTCGTCAGAACGGCCTGACGGACTTTTCCAGGAAGTGGAGTGATTATCGTGTCGGCTTTGGAAACCTGGAGGATGAGTTCTGGCTTGGTAAATCTCCCACTAGATAAAGATTATATAAACTGTGGTTCCAAAGCAAAGGTTCACTCATTATGTTTAGTTGTCAAATGCAAGACAGAGAAAAAAACATATTGAGTTTCTGAAAGTCTGCGGGCTTGGCTAGAAACATATGTTGCATCACTCGGTGAGGTTAAGGTGGCAGGGGTGAGATTATCTGCATTTATTTGTTTTTCTTGGAAAAAAAACTGACACTGATTGACTTGTAGGTGAATCGCACATTTCACAGGTAAGGTCAGGTCTGCCACCGCCGTATTTCAGCCTGTCACCCTGCCCAATATATTTCAGCTGCATTTTATGGGCAATATTGAGCTGCAAGCTGCCACCCATTTTGTTCAATTTCTGCTGCAGTTTTCTGAAGGCTGTAACACTCTCTCTGTCTACACCCTGTCCCCCATGACTGAGGTGGATTTAATAGGTACAATCAATAGAGGTTCATAGCTTTCACTTGGTTTCAATTGATATATCTGTTTTATGGAGAGGAAAGATGTCTTCAATATTTTGTGCAGGCTGTAAAGCCCTTCTCGTCAGATCTTTCACGTTGTGCAAAGACAGAGAGTCACGCCGCTCATCTCGTCTTTTAGCACTTGACTTCACAAAGTCTATCCGATTCATTACTGGAATCTCTGAAAGCTCATTTCTCTCCGAAATGACTTGGTAATTGTTTTTTTAGCGTCACTCTGATCCAAAGACAAAAACAACAGAACGTCCTCACTGCTTTGATGGACGGCTGAATACTTTTCACCCAGCCCCCCCCCTCCAAATCTCATTATGAAACAATAATTATATTCATTAAAAAATGTGCAAATGACTCATGTTTCTTCATGGGCCAGTTTTTGTGTTATTGTTTTGGTGCAGATGATTAAAGGAAAAATATTACATGAATATTTCATCAAGTGAATCAGGACCTTGAGTGGAATGCTTTTTTGAACTTTTTGATTAAAGAAAGAAATAACACGGCGGGGAAATTTTACGGCATTGCATTATCGCCAGAAGGAAGCCTGCTACTTTGATGACACATTTTGGATAATAATGCAAGATAGCTGCGGCATCCATTTGTGACTAAGCACGCTGTAATAGGTAAAAGCATAAAGGGATTTTTTTTTTTTAAATCTAACCCATCATGAGCTGACAATATAATATAATCCAGTAAAAGAGTGTACAGTTCTTGTTGAGCATATCAGATTTGTTTGGGGTGGGGGTTTCACGCTGGCTATTTTTAAAGATTTATTTTGAGTTGTTGTTGAGCCGAATTAAATAATATTGTCAGCTGTTCCTGTTACTGTTATGCACACAAGAGAGCGCGTTCAAAGGTAGCTCTTTATCTCAACAGGAAAAGTTGGATTGCTGTCTGCTGGTATGAATTAATTATTTATCTGTTTTTGTATTTCAACAAAGAAGAGAGGAAATTACTCCCGGAAGCAAAGAGCTTTTGATAAAAATATTAAATATTTTTGTAGGATGATACTGCACACACACACACACACACACACACACACACACACACACACACACACACACACACACACACACACACACACACACACAGAATAAAGAGAGAAATCCCTCTCTTTTGCACACTGTTAAGTATTGAGTGTGGATAGTGAACTATAAAGTGACAGGAATGTTTTTTCTCTTTCTGATGGAGGCACCTGAAGGCATCGCATAGAAGCTTCCTGGCACAGATCTGAAAGATTGTTTTTAATGGCTATGTCAGTACAATACAGTCTAAAGATGCCTGAGCGTATCTGGCTCAGTGACTACATTTCATCTGACCTGTTTCCACTACTGCTGAATCAGCTATAATTTGCCCTCTCGCCGATTCTGAGCAGGCCCCGTAGAACGGTACCTTCATCTCCAGGGTCTTCCTTTACTTTCTAGGTGCCTCCCAGGATACACTTTCCCCCATTCCATCCTATTTCTTCTGGCTGCGCTGTAACTTTGTCCTCGGTGCACAAAAGGAGCTTA
Organism: Haplochromis burtoni; assembly: GCF_018398535.1. Lineage (NCBI taxonomy): Eukaryota > Metazoa > Chordata > Actinopteri > Cichliformes > Cichlidae > Haplochromis > Haplochromis burtoni. Next base: position 1,044,812 of record NW_024582364.1, on the reverse strand, counting down.
ATGTAACCTCAGGGTGTGGAGCGTCAAGAGTGGCCCCATAAAGCAAGACAGATATGCTGACAGCACAGCACACAGAAGCCTCAGCTTTACAGGTCTTAACACAAAATGTTGAGACCAGAACACTAATTTCTTTAGTGTATTACACTTATTTTAGTTTTATAGTTTTTAATTTTATTTACACTTTATTAGGTTCTGTTCAGCTGCTCATTAGCACAAATATCTGATCAGCCTATTACATGTCACCAATTCAGTGTATTTAGGTATGTAGACATGGAGTAGAGCAGCGGTCCCCAACCCCCGGGTTTGGTACCGGGCCACGAGAATCGAGGCTTGGGTGTGAAATTCATCGTTTTCAGGGTTTTTATTGGTTTTTAAGTGTTATTTTTTAATCGTTTTTATCATTAACTCGGTTTCCCTGGGTCCTTTCCCATGTGTTATGAATAAATCTTCTTCATTTTTTGGTACCGGCACTGGTTTCATTTTGTTGTTTGTATCCGTGACACCTTAAAGCCCGGTCTGTGAAAATATTGTCAGACATAAACCGGTCCATGGCGCAAAAAAGGTTGGGGACCACTGGTCTAGAGGACTCGCTGAAGTTCAAACCAAACATCAGAATGGGGAAAAAAGGAGATGTACTTGAATGTGGCATGGGCTTTGGTTCCAAATAGAATGGTATAGTATTTCAGTAGCACTCATTACAACTAAGGTATGCAAAAAAAGCATCTCTGAACACACAATGCGTGTGTGTGACAGAGAAATCAAGGCTATAGTTCACATAGGCCACTAAAATTGGACAATAGAAGATAGGAACAAATTCTTCCATGTATTACTTTTTGTATTAGCTCTGTTAGTTTTTATTCCAGTTAACTCCAGTTTTTTCTGTTCATCCACGGGTTAAAATTATTGTGAGCAGGAAACCATTAGCACAGGAATCACCAGAAACATTACTGATGGCTTTCTGCTCTTCAGCTGCCCTCGTAACACCATGACAGCATGATCCGGTATCCACCTACAGACACCATGAAAATGAAACTGCTGATCAGAGTGCAGCCATCACTACATATATCGCAGGTTTTTGAAATGTGTTATGAAAATATTATGTGTGAAAAGGATCCGAGGAGGCGGAGGAAAATGATCACTCTGGGGTCGGTGAAATTTGTGGTGTAACTGATGTAAGGCCTACTTTTATAACTGTAATGAATGCTTAATTTAAGAACAAAATCCTCGGGGTTTCCTTGCAATATGCAGTGTTGCCCCCCCTGGTCAATAACACTAATTGTCTTTTAATGTCTTTACTGCCTAAAATGCATGTAAAAATCAATCAAACTCTACATAAGGCCCAGTGTCAACTTGTTTCTCCTGAACGAGCAAAGTCTCTGATGACAGGAATTACACTGCTTCGCAAAGCTGATTGTGAAATGAAATGCTGGTTTTAATCGCTGCCCTCATCAAGCCCCAACACAGAGAATGTTGCATTTTTTGGAGTATATTATGTGTTATACATAGACATCTGTTGCTAGCCAAAATAAACAAGTAGAAATGGACATTACTTCCTCCCAAATCACTGATCGGAATATCCCTGCACTCCTAAATGTTACAGGGAGCTGTGTTCATATCAATTAAGCTAATTGCTATGTTTCTGTTGCGTCTCATTCTGGCGCTGTAGTCGCTCTCATTTCACTTTTCACTGTGTAAAGAAGTGTATCCTCATAAAAACGTGAAGGTTATCGTCCTACAGATGGTCACTGCAGTTCCAGAGTAGGTGACCTTCACTCCTCTTTCAAGAGATTAGGTCACCGTCTTAGCCCTGGAGAGCCATTGCAGGGAACATTTAGCTAATCACTGCCTCTGCACACAGAATAGCAATATACCAACCATAAACATTGATACTAAATCCACTCAAACTGAAAAGAAGGAGCACTTAACGGGCCAGCAGTAAAGAATATGGAAATTGAACTTTCATTATTATCCGTTACAGCTTGAGAACAGCCATTTTTATTGCAGCTCTAGGCCAATCTATTCTCCCCACCCCCGCTGACCTTAACCGGTTTATCCCGAATCCAATGCCAGTTTGATGATGTCATAATGGAGAGAAACGCACAGCGACAGTGTGCGATTTGCGATCATTATCCCCTGCTCTCGATTTTTCTTTAATCCCCCTATTCCTTGTTTCTACTTCATTGTGAGAGAAATGTAGTGGTAATAAAATTTGATGAGATGGTAATATTGGTAGTATAATAGGAGAAGAGCGCAATAGTGTTTCACAATGCATTTTTAATTGCCGCAGTTTGGAATAGAGCAGTCTGATCCCATAAAAGTGTTGGAAGAAGAAAAAAGAAAAACGATGTGCGACAGATTAATTGCTGATAATGCGGTGATATGCTATGGATATTAGAGATGACTGAGTGTTAAACACAGTTTTATTATAACAATAGCTTTTCCCCTGTCACCCTAAGTGCCTTTGGGTTGTAACATAGATTTTATCTACTTTCCATTGACATATTACAGCAGATTTAGTTTCCCTGCTCTCCCCCGATTTTGACTTCCTACTTCTTATCAGCGAAGGCTTGGGGATTTTATTTTATTTATTTGCTGCTCAAAATGTTCCAAGGGTTCAGAAAAAGTGCATGTGTGTTTCTGTCGGAGGTTAAGCAGGGAAGGAGGCTCTTTTTCCAAATGGGTGCTTGTTGTAATCTGATAGCGAAGGCAGTTCCAATCGCTCAGGATAGTGCGGGGCCTTATCGTCTGTCGGGGCTCAAACGAGCCCCCCGTATCTGCTACCTTTGAGATAGAGAGCAAAGCTGCATATCTCGCAAACTTGGCATTTGCCGGAGGGCTGGTGGTGACGGTGTCCACCGGCCGACACTGCCAATCATATCCAGTAGAGCCACAAGGCCAGCTGATGAAGACGCTTGACATCGGGCCTGTGAAGATTGTAACAGGTGGTTAAAGCAATCACATGAGAACATCTCGGGGCGATTAGGCGTTTGCAAACAACAAATTGTAAATTGTTCTGTGAATTCTTTTAAGGGCTTTGCCTTATCTCGGCAGCACAGTCTTCATTTAAATCTGCTACTGCTCATTATTGCCTATGCTTGCACATCTTGGTGATGTTTCAATGTAGACTTCCTGTTACAGGAAAGTCTGACTAAACCTGAAAATCGTTTTCTTTTTTTTTTGGTGATCGAATGTTGGGGTAATTCAGACGGGAAATGTAACTCAGTTTGAATCTAAAATTGCACATTTCTCTGCAGGTCTAGACAACATCCAGAAGATTGCCGCTCAGGGACGTTATGAGCTGAGGATTGACATGAGGGACGGACAGGAGTCAGTCTACGCTAATTATGACAAGTTCTCCATTGGAGATGCAAGAAATCTCTACAAGCTCAGGATAGGAGAATACAATGGCACAGCTGGTAATTTATATGTATTATATATATATATATTTATATATATATGCTCCAAAATAGCCAGTGGTGACATTCAGCGCTGTCAGTTTTTGCTATATGACCCTCATTTTATGTCAGAATTGTCCCTATGCCTCTGCCATTTTTTTGTCATTGTAAACCTGCCTCAGCACTCCTCCACATTTCCATTCCTGTCCACTCAGTCTGTTAGTGTGACAATATACCACAATTACCCATGATGCCCTTATGTTTATGATCGTAATTCTCTCTCTCTCAAGATAAACTCAAAGAGCCTGAAGTTGGGACTTTTTTCCTCTTACATCTTCCTGTCACCCTCCTGCTTTTATTGGCTCATTTATGTCCCGCTGTTATTCACAGAAGTTCAGTGTTTCTTAGGAAGCAGTACTAATATTAAAAGCTCTCTACCGCTCTCTCTGTTGTGATCCCAGGTGACTCTTTGAGCTACCACCAGGGTCGGCCCTTCTCGACAAAAGACAGAGACAATGACATCGCTGTCACTAACTGTGCGTTGTCATACAAAGGAGCCTGGTGGTACAAGAACTGCCACCGGGCTAACCTCAATGGCAAATACGGCGAGTCCAGGCACAGTCAGGTCAGTGCTCATATATACATATTAAGTGATGAAAAAGTAACGATCCTGAATGAATGATATATAATTTTGACAATTTTGTGGTGCAAGTTTTTTTTTTTTTAAAAAGAGGGCAAAACTATTGTGTTTGTTATTTAAAACATGACGAAGTCTCTTAGAGCAACCTGAGCTCCGAGAGGTTTATGCTAGTTTGACAGTATGTTCAGGACACAACTTCAGTCGGTGCGACCGGAGATAGTTATTTTGTTTTTTGTGCTTCCTGATTTCATTTGTGTTTATGTTACAAAATATGATGTAAACCACTCTATTTTTCCTTCTGGGATCACCTGGCTGAGTCACACTACAGTAAAAATAGGGTGGCATCCTCCTTGCAATTAGGAAAAATTGTGAGGTTTTTTTTGCATCGGGTGAGTTGTTACAGCAAAGTTTGCAATGCCTGGAAGAAGGCAACCTGTCTCCAAACAGCCACAATCTGACTCCAATCACTCTCAGACAATTTCCACATTATCACAAGACCGCGTGAAATTGCAACCTGACCCCATTCGGTTGCAAATTGATTGCCGTTTTATTGTCACCTTGATGCAACAAAGTCAAGGTAGATGCAGATGACTGCAAGTGGTCACAAACCTGAACGATGTCCTGGAAGCAACTGTTTCAGAGGCAGCACGATCGCAAATTCAACACACATGCGATAATTTGTTTGCGGTCTCTAATCACTGCTTTCCTTTTCATGACTGTAGCGTGAAAATTTAACTGTCAGCTCATTGCAATGGGAATGAAATTCAGCACAGTTTAAGTGTTTCCATTAGAAATAACAGATGAGAAGTAGTTGAAGGGAAAGTTGTTGATAGCCGTTTTGTGGGTTATTGAGTATTTTGGCCAGCGAGTCAGTTGAAGTGTGCTTCCATGTCCAACTTTTTGATGTTGCAGCTAAATTTTGATCTTTTAAACGTTACAGTTTTGTCCTCTTAGATATTTTTTTAAAATCTTTTCATAATGTGTTCTGCGAGACCACGCTAACCTTGATCTTTCATGACCAAAATTGAATGACTTCATTCTTGAATCCACATCAACTTTGTGCCAAATTAGCTCCCACGAGGTGTGCAATGGATACCACGTTCACAAGAATAGGAATCCTTTGAAAACTTCATTCAACCTTACTGCATAAACGTGCCAGTTCAAAGTGGGAAAGTTTTTAAAAATGTGTTTTTTTTGGCTATTTGAATGAATCAAGTCTTAAAGTAAGTGCCATCTTTTGAAAAAGGTTGCGTTTTGAAAGTGTATCTTGGCATTTACAAGTCTCACTTTAATGGTATCCAATACAGAACAGTGATTAAAGGCTAAAACTTGTCATTATGAAAGGGTAATAATTAGCAAATGAAATCACATGGAACTTGCTACCAGCATCCATCTTGATGAAGGAGTTTTTTAATGAAAGGTCAAAATTTGAAGGACCAAATCTGCTACACTACTCGTCTGATTTTAATGAAAGAGGATGGCGCTTGAGACTAATTTGTCAAGAGATACGCTTTCATTTCCCAGTAAGTTCAAACAATTCAAGCATTTCAAGTTCCTTTAAGGAACGGAACAAATTGTTAAATGTGAGATTAAAAATAAAAAAGCACTGGCACCCCAGCCGAACACGAAAATGGACACTTTTTTGTGTTTTGTACATGTGATGTGGGATAATTGAGGGCTTTTCGTGTCCCTTCTGACTGGTGTGTGGTATTCCTCGTTTTGCTTGCTTCATAGTGAAATGGCTCAATGTGTTGTGTGAAGCCGTGATTAGGATTTTGGAGCATCGCCGCTTCTCCCACTCTGCTCCCGTGCCTTCCTCTTCATCTGTTAATGACATGAAACAGGAACAGGTGGCAGCAGAGATGGTCGGCCATAAAGACACGCAGCGAAAGAAATGTTGGTGGTGATGGGGATTAGAAAGGCTAGACTCAGGCTGTAATTACACCAGGGTCGTATTTGTGCTAGCTATTAAGTCAGGATTCCTATCATCCTGGATTGAATGCTTTATTTAAATGAAAACTACACTTAAATAGAAGCATAACTTTTCCATCTTCAGAAATATCTCATATCTCATGTGCTCAAAAAAAAGAAATAAAAGAAGAAGAAGAAAAAAAATCCTGTTGATCCGAGCTGCTTCCCAAATTGTACTTCTCGCTTTTTTACAGGGTATCAACTGGTACCACTGGAAAGGCCACGAGTTCTCCATTCCCTTTGTGGAGATGAAAATGAGGCCGTTCAATTTCCGCAGCATCAGCAGCAAGAGGAGGCGGTCTGCCCCTGTATAGATGAATCGCCACGATCCAGCCCAGAGTCATGGATAAATGGAGTTCGGATGTTGAGTTTTTGCTATTCGCGTGCCTCACTGACAGGAGCAGCAGGCTGGGATGTGACCGCGGCAGGGCAACGTTAGTGAGGCTCAAAGAAGAAGCAGAATATGGCAAAAATCTACTAATATTTTATTAAAACATTAACAAGAAGATGTTATAACCACGGATGTAATCATAAAATAGCAGAGAGGCTCGAGCAACGTCCGAACTCTGTTGATCTCTCCACCTGCCCAGCTTTAGCTGTCTTACCCTGCTGTACTTCTGCCCAGAAGTTAGAAGACACTGTATGTAATTTATTAAATACTATGAATGAAAATGGTTCTGTTTGCTGTATAAAACAAACAAAAAGACAAAACAAGAGGAAAGGCAAACCAGGAAGCTTTGTTTTTTTTTCTTTTAATCCGTGATTTGTCTTTCCCTACGATGTGCTCAGAAGCGCCCTCAGGAGTGAGAGCTAGCATTATTTTAACTGTTACAAAATAACACTTTTAACTAAAAGAAAAAACAAAAAAAACCTGTATATGCCCTTAAAACCCTCTGTAAAATATATATCTATTTTTATACCTGATATTGTGACAAAGTCCATTTATTTGATGCCTTGGTTTTTGACCCTATATTAAAATTAATATTAATTTTCTGGATAATTAGCATTAAAAAACAAAACATTCACAAAGCAGTGCACCAGCAGCAGCTTCATAACCATCTACTTTATTTTTTTCATTATCTTATGGATTATGGATTTTAAAGCAGAATAAAACTATTCTCTTATTATTATCATTATTATCGTTATTATTATTATTATTACTACTACTGGTGGCCACGCTGAGACAGTATTTGCACTGTGAGTGGGAACACAGCAAAGCTGTTGTTGGTCATTCACTTCATTTCTTCGGTTGCTAATGGGCATTAGATTTTTCGAGCTCGTCTTCTTGGCCAAAAATAACAATCTCTTAATTGCTTTTTGACCCCTGCTATAGATGCTCTGATTGCTTGCAGAGATGGCGCTGATAGATGCAACATTTAACCAAAGATCTGCATAATAACGGCCCGGCCTGCTGTTTGGAAAGATGCCAGTCACCAAAGTCACTGAAGCAGCTTTTTCCACCCTGTGTTAATAAGAGTCCCACTTTTTCAGGGGCTTTTTATGGTAACTGTGTCCCCAGGCGTAATTTTATGCATTATGATCGCTAAATTCTATGCAGGGGAAAGTCAGGGGTACAGCGCATGTTTTGGCCCACCTCTCTCCCACTGCTGGCTGAAAATGAACCTAACAAAGAAAGCAGAACAGTAGGTGGAGAGGAGCCAAGTCTTTCTTCTGTGCTCTTCTTTTACTCGCTTCACAATTTAAGCTCCCTGGTGAAACAACAAAATCAGCAAACACGGCTGAGCCTGTATTCCTTTTTAGCTGGGCGGGTGTAATCTGCAGCGTGCCCACCAAACATTTTGCTTTAATTCACCGCTCACGGAGTCGCACAAAGTGTTGGGAGCCAGTTGGTTTTCTTGAAGTTGTTTTCTTGGAGTTTTGCTGGCCCCTTTTCAAGGGGGAAAAATGCCCTCTGCGGAGTCGGAAGATGAACCACACAGCAGTCCACGGAAATCGATGTCACCATCACTGCAAGCGACATTTGGTCTCACGATTGATAATCTGATTCTGTTTTTTTCAATTTTTGATCAGCTGGAAAGTGAACTTTTCTTTATTTCTTCACTTTTCTCACAGGAGTGAGCAAGCGACTTTGGCTCCTATTGCGACTTTGTATATTTGTCTTTATTTCTTCCCCATTTAGACTTTAAAATATTTGTAACTCTCCCCTCTATGAACTACTAACAATATACTCATGTAGATATAGAGCTGAAAACAGCTTTTGATGTGTTCCCCCTTAAGATGCAAACTAATTCAACAAGCCCTTTTGAACATCTCCATTTTAAGTGCTGTATTTTTAACCAGTGTTGTGGTGAAGGCTGGAGGGAGACTTGTGCATGTGGACTAAAATGCAATCAAGAGCCTGACAGTAAAAACCATATGTCCTGAGGATGCGTTGCAATCTGATTTGTAGTCACGTTTCTTTGTTGATCTGGGTAAAAGGTGCTCCTGAAGTTTGTTAGGTAGAAGATATAGATCACTTTGATTATCAGCCTCCAAGTCAGGTGATCACATGATCTCTCCTGAGTCTGATTTATGTTTCAGTGTCTAAGTAACTGCTTCAGTCCATCTCCTGTAGTGATTTATAATAGAATAGAGAATTATCTGTACTTATTTCATTAACTAATTAGATGAAGTTTGCCTCATTGGGGTTTGTGTACGAGGAACAAAGGTCGGGAAGCAGAAAAGGAACAGAATTTAATTTGCATTGTGAGGAATACCTCTCACTGCGGATTATAAGGTGCTCTTAAAGAAAGCTAACGTTATATTTCCATTGATTTTGACTTTTTTCTATTTTGCAATAATCCTTCAACCATTAATAACTTCACAGAACGAGCCTTTTGTTTAACGTCATCCACAGATCCACATCCATTCTTCTTCTTTGCATTTACATGAGAAAACAAATCCAATGAAATTCTACAGAAAAACAGGGGCCTGAAATATTTTCTTGATATTATTTCCTTCCCTCATTACCTGAGATCAAGTTGTGTTGATATTTTTTTCCACATCTGGTCTATATTCTGTGTTTTATAAAATCTTTTCCACCTATTGCACAGCATCCGGTTTAAAAAGTACATTTTATCCCCATTGCTTAAACTTAAGACTCGTACTGAACTTCTTACAAGTTACAATATCACCTTTAACCAATGTTATTGCGATTATATGACCTTTTTATGCTACTGATATACTGACAGCATAATAATTAGGGCTGAGCCAAATGCTTCAAAGCGTGGAACCTGTCCGTCCTAGACATCACAAATCATACACTTCTTTTTTTTTCTCCTGGTAATCATTTACATTGAGTTAGCTAAAACGTTGGTGATGTTCTCTGTAGACACAATAGGACAATATTGACCTTGTGTCCATATATTGTATAATTACCCAGTAATGTATTTATCTCGACTGGCCCACTCACTTGAGAGGATATCTGCTCCCTTTATTTATTTCACTGCTATTTATTTTCCTGTTTCTTTGTGACTGATGTGACACAAAAACAACAACAACAAAAAAAGAAAATGCTTTTATTTATTGGGTTTGTGTTCACAGATTACTTAACTGATATTGCCACCGTGGTTGGTAATAACTCGTATATAGGCAGATAATGTAACTGCATTCATTTGACAAATCTTGCCATGGAAATGTAAATGTTGATAAAATGTGATCTTGACTGTTTGAAACGCTCATGTAAGCTGAAACTAGGAATTATTGTTGGATAACCTTGGATATTACTGTCAAATTTAGCTCTAGTTTGACTTAAACATGTACTATATAGTTCCTTTTTTAATACATTTTCTACATATTAATAAAATATTCAAATAGTCTGAATCGGTGTCTGACTCTCCTTTTCGTTTCGTGAGCGCTGACTGCAAGCTGTTACATAAATTTGATGACACAATGAACTGCTCACGGGGTCTTTAACTTGCTTGGATGTATTTGCTTAATAGACACTCATTTTTGAGTCACATTTTATATTAAACAAATGGGATTATGGTTACTGTGAAAATCCTTCTCCATTTTGCTCCAATGAAATAACGAAGCATGGAGAACCAACTCCATGTCCTAAACTTATCAAAGTCTCTCCACCTCTAATTGGAGGCCATTAAAAACTGAACTGAAATGCAACTTCTACTCGTGAATAGTGCCAGGGGCAGTAATAACAATCTGCCAGTGTGGTTTGGCTACAAGACCTCTAATTTATTCTCAAACAGACAAAACAGGCCTGCAAGAACCTAAAACAATCCAACCTATGCAATATTACAGGTAGGCACAGAAGAACAATAACACGTTCATTTTAAATTTTAATCCTCTACAAAGAGGAGGATTTTTTTTTAGTATTGGTGCAATTTTAAGTGAAATTGTTTAACAAAAACAACCACGGGAATTGGATAACGTCTGCTCTGTAAGGTTAGCTTAGAAAAAAAGAGGAGAATCAGCTGTTGTCTACAGTTTAGTGTTTTTACTAATTGTAGACAAAAGTAAAATGTGTATTTCCCATACTCAATACATAAACATTTGCAGTACACGCTTGCTTCTTCCACAGGAATTAAGAGGCAGCCAGGTGCTGGAAATCAACTGCACTTTATTAACTGATCATTAGCAAGTGTCAACACCTCTATGAAAGCAGAACTTTAGCTGGTGTGGAGCCCAGCAAAGTTGCCACAAGGTCAGACTGTGCAATGCTGAGAGAGCATGGAAAAAAACAGATCTACATGTCAGACTCTACTCTAGGCCTCAGTTAGCATGTTAGATGTTAAAGTTCATGACAGTATAATTAGAACAAGACTAAACAAGTGTGGCTTTTTCAAAGAGTTGCCAGGAGACAGTGTCTGCTCTCTAAAACGAACATGGTAGCACAGCTTAGGTTTGTAAAGTTGCATTTCAACAAATTAAAAGACTTCTGGGGACAATGTACTTTGGAGAGACAAGACCAAAGTTGAGATGTTTGGACATAATGTACAGCATCACATATGCAAAAACCAAACACAGCATATCAACGCAAACACATCATGCCAAGTGTCAAATATGATGGTGGAGGGTTGATCATTTGGGCTTGTTTTGAAGCCACAAGACCTGGGAACCTTACGCTCACTGAGTCAACCATCTGTCTACCAAAGTGTGCTAGAGTCAAATGTGAGGCCATGTGAGTCCAACGGCTAAAGTTTTGCAGAAATTGAGTAATGCAACAGGACAATGATCGCAGCCACAGCAGAAAACTTACAACAGAATGGCTCAAATAGAAAAGAATCAAGGATTCTCAATGACCCAGTGAAAGTCCAGACTTCAATCTCATTGAAATGATGTGGTAGGAGAGAGATGTGCAAGAAATGAATGTAATACTCAATGAAATAAAGCAACACTACCCAGAAGAGTGGGCCAAATTTCCTCAACAATGATGATGAGAGACTGAGAAAGTCACAGTGAAAAGGAGTACTTCAAGGTATTGCTGCTAAAGGTGCCTCTACAGGCTTTTGGATCACGAGGTGGACTTATTCACGAGATTGCATGGAGTCTGTTTTAAAAAATTCTCAAATAACTGCATGTTTTGGCCAATATGGCAGAACAATGGAAGAGGACTCTAAATGTTTGTTCTGCCAATCTGACTTGGATGCAGCATCTAATGTATGTCTCCTAAAGGTAGGGGAACAGCATCATGTCCTTATTTGTAAATGTAGGCTTAATAAAGACCATTGTCTTAATAACCGGGTCCATTTAAAGACTATGCAATGACTAGCATGGATCCTAAATCAAACAACTGAGCCTGTGGAAAAAAATATGTGCAACCACAACTATACCCATGTATTATTGTTTTTATTATCATTATTATAATGCACAGCTACAATACTCGCAAATCTTCAGTTCAGCAGTTTTAAGATTCATTGTTTGATTTCAGCATGTTCTAATTATCCAATAATAATCCATTCAAGTGTTTGGTCAGCAAAAAACAACTTTGGTAAGTAATGAGCTTGTGCGAAGTTTGTGAATATATTAGAGTCAAGCACAAATAAATGAGCAACACAGACTTTACCAATGGAATAAAGGTCAGTGAGACAAGCTAATCTGTTCAGTCTTTACCAAAACAAAACATGTCACATGCACAACTGGATCATTAAAGTAATCCTCACAATTCGACAGGGTTCTCCGGTCATGTGGAACTGATATGTGTAATCGGGTGACATTTTCTTCATAATCGACACAACATTCAGAAAGCAACAAGGAGACACTGTGCCAAACGTATCCTTTAACTAACAGAGCTCAAGCTAGAGGCTCTCATTTCAAAGTGGGATTGGGGCTAATTTCCTGGTACATTCAAGGTTAACTGTGTCTTTTTATTTATGAAAGGGGTTCAATTACAAGGTTAGATTGCCATGGCAACATATGTTGAGACCTAACCCAGACTGGAGCAGGTTAGGCTCGAGATTAGAGAGCAACAAGTGTAAAATAACTGCCTGCCAGCCAATCAGCTCACCAGGTACGTCCATGGCATGAAATTATTTCTTGGTAAGATCAGACACGTTTTTAATTGGTTCCTCCAACTCTTCGGTCAGTGGACTTGGACATTTGATTCATCCAGTCTTCACCTCCAGCAGTATTTAAACTCATTTTCCATTAAATCATCACCAGCATGGTAGTGTAGCCTGTGGGCAAGCCAAATCTAAATCTCATGGGTGACTCTTGTTTTTGAATTCCCAGTAACCTCTTGTTTCCTGTGCCTCAGGTTTAGTTCCTCCCCTCACATGTGCCTATTGCTTTGCTCAGCTCTTCCACACTGATTGAGGATTAAGCCAGTGTGCCCTGCTCCCTGCTCTGCATCGTTTTTCTCAGTGGGATCCCCTTATATCCAACCAGCATGTCACCCTCTCGCTGCTGGCTAAAATGCTGTTCTGCAGCCAAAGTCACACAGGCTACTTCATGCTTGTAGCCACTCACAAACACCTGCCAACTTCCACTAAACCAAAACTAAGATCTCAGCTACTGCATGGCAACGGCAAAATATGGCTTGTACAGCTCAGCCCATATAATTGGACACTGGCCCTTTTTGTTTAAGGTATTCAAATGAGTTATGAAATAAAAACATTCAAATCCAGGCATTCAAAGATAGTTGTATACAAATTATAATCCACATTATTTAGGAATTACAGAGGATTAACTTTGGATCTTTTTCATGGCAAATACATATGAAAAATGGCGGACCAGTTTGCAAACAGCATCGTTTGGACCAGCAGGTGGGGACATTTTCTTTCTTCTTTCAACTCTTTTGTTGTTTATTATAATATTTCAAAATATGAGAGTGTGTTACCAAGGCAGCAAAGGCTATATCTCACAGAAGTATAGTATATATCTGCACTTTGTATATATTTATAATGCAATATTTGACATTGTTAAACAACAGCGCACATGACACTTTGAGCTGAACCTGCGAGGCTGCAAAAATGATGAAATAAAATTTCCAGGCTAGATTAGATCTGTTCTGATGTCGGAACCAATTAGGAGAAGTATGTCTAATCTTGATCTTGCTTTAACAGAAAGCATTGTAGTGGAGATATGAAGCAACTTAGTGTATATTAGCTTACTCCTTCAGTTTGCAAGATTAAGCTGGGGGATACAGTTATTATGTTGGACTGGTGCAGAATTAGTAAGCATCACATGCTACACTGGTTTATGGACACAGATTTGGGAGTCACACAAAAAATCCTGATTTGAGCCAACACTTCAAGAGTCTTCTTTATGTCTAAGCTTTTATTGAGAATGATGTTTTCATCTGATTTCGTAACACAAGGTCCTTTTCACAAAGCCACAGTGTTGTGAAAAAGCATTTGCAATTTTTTTTTTTGTATATTTGCATTTAAATGTTCCAGTTTATCAAACAAACTGATTTGTTTGATGAATGATTGAAAACAAATGATTAACCAGTTTTAGTTTTGGAAAGCTGAGTTCAGTTCACCCCCAGGCCTGAGTTCTACTAAACCTATTGAACCAAGAAATGATTTATGTCGAACTTGTCTGGCAAAGAGAGGTAGGCTAAAATGTCTCAAAAGAATCCAGCAGAGAAACAAATTCATTGGCATCTATAAAAGTCTGGAAAAGGTTACAAAAGCATTTTTAAGGATTCGGGACTTCAGGGAACAACAATGAGAGCCATTATCCACAAATGGAGCAAACTTGGAACAGTGGGGAACCTTTCCAGTAGTCGTCCACTCAAAACTACTCCAAGAAGGCATCAATGACTCATCCACAAGGTCACCAAACAACCCAGAACTACAATATTACCATATTGTACAATTTTCTGGAGAAAACTGTAACAATCAAGTGACTGCTGAGGAGCGAGCACTTTGTGACGGTGGGAATGAAAAACTCTCTTCTAACTGGAAGCAGCAGGGAACTTTTTTTAAATTTACAAAAACCTTTAAAAACTGACCTTAAATGTAAAAAATACAAAAACTGTAATTAAATATTGGTTTGGTCTGTATACTCAAAACATATGTACCAAAACAACAACAAAAACCCTAAACAACCCAAAACTCAGCATAGAAATTAGACACATACAAATAAACATAGATACAAAACACTCACAAGTCTTAATGAACCATGCAAACACACAATAACAATGCGTACTGTATATGAAGATAGCATACACTCAGTCTGAAAGTAAAAGAGAGTTTACTTACTATTGTTTTGTTTTAGTCTTGCAGTAAAGGAGAGCAGCAAGAAACAACACAGGTGTCTTTGTTGAGGACCTACACAACAATTGGAGGAGTCCACAAGGAATCCATACACATACACACTAAAGAGACCAACTTATTAGCTGAAAGAAACATTTACAACATGGTTCGTGAATAGTTTTGTTTTCTGGAAAGTATCCCCTTTCACCGAAACTGTACAGTTGGTACATTTTATTTTTAAATAGCTAATTTATTTGGACAGAGTACTGGTGAGGCTTAAAGTAGGGTGCATGGCTGCTGTGATGGACAGAATTGCTGAAACAGGTCACTACAGCTCACCGCTCTTTCCTCACCATCGCTAATTGGAGTCCCTGAACAGGACCTCTTGACCATGTTTGCGGTCTTGATGGTTTTTGGAGCATTTTAATTGAATTATTTAACCAATAAAATTGCTTTTTGTGTGGCCTGAATGAAATGTTAGTGATTTATGCTGTTACTGCAGTAATTATGAGATATGTGCCTTTGCACCCATACAATTTATGGATGTAGCTTGCTAACTTAACTTCTAAATTAGCTGATATTATTACGTCTGCCCACAAAACGCAACATAGCAGCAGCCAAAATGGCACCTTCAGGCAGAGCCATTATAAAAAGGCTTTTTGTATTGTACTGCAATGCATTACTGTACTGACTAAAACCCAAATATCAGGTTCAGTACTACTCATTTCCCTCCAGTGAAATATATTCACAATAACTATTTTGGCTTAATTAGCCAGTAAAGCCAATTTAACCCTTTCTGGTGGCAGGACCATTTTACAAGCACTATTTTACTGACCATAGCTGCGTTACTGTTTCTGCTAGAGACAATACTCAATGGTTTCTAAAAGAAGAGAAGACATACTTTATGGGGGATATTCAGTTTATCACAGTAACACAAAGTATTTACAAAGCAGTACCATCTGAACACATCAGCTCTGCCTACATTTTACCATGTGAGCTTCACATTACTATAACTCTTTAACCATTTTAGACTAGAAAAAAAATCCAAATCGTTCCTGAAAGATGAGAATTATTTTGTAATTTAACAGCCAAAATGACAAATTACGAAAAGTCCAGTGATCCTGTATGGTACTATGATAAAAGGTTAATGAAACCCTACTGCTTTGGTAGCAACTTAGCTACAGCTAATACTTTCCACTAGGTTTCACTAATAAAGTCAAAGAGTGGTTTTACACTGTAACACACACACA
>NW_024582364.1:1006241-1028879 GCF_018398535.1 Haplochromis burtoni | reverse complement strand
ACACACACACACACACACACACACACACACACACACACAAACACAAACATTTCCTTTTCTGTATAAAGGGAAATAAATGAAGGAACATGTCTGATGGCTCTTGTAGATTATGATTATCCCATGCGCTGCACGTCTCAATCTTCCTCAAATGCTTACTGTGCATGTCTGTGCTAATCTTAGCTATAGACTCACACTTCCCTATTTTCATGAAGGAAATGGAACTCTTTTTTTTTTAATTTGAAAAGGCTTTAAAAACCATTCATGTTTAATGTCTGTTGTCACTGTAACTCTTGCACTTAAAAAATAGCTCTGTTTTAATCTGCTTCATTTGCATACTGCCATCTTTGTGTTATGATTTTGTACTCTGTATTTCATATGGATACTGTGCATCTTGTCATAAAAAATATAATATTAATCTTAATTTTAGACAGTTTCCTTAGATACAGTGGATAATGTATCTACTATGACATTGCCCACTGGCTTATGAAGTCCCATTTTGAAGCCTGCCGTCAACATTTTGGCTGCAAAAACCTGGGTATGATAAAGGGGGGCAGGTCTGACTGCAAAAGCACATAATCATTGCCTAACGAGCTGACTGACAGGTCATTAGCCAATGAGCCAGAAGTTTCATACCACAGATAATTCTTCATTTTGAAACATGGTATGACCAAGATTTATAAAACAAACTTGATTTTTTATACAACGTGACCCCGAAATTAGTAACTGAGAACATAAAATTATGAGAAAAGTGTTGATAGATGTCAAGTCAGAGGGATGTTTTCCCACAGAGTTCTATAATCCTGGAAGTTTCATTGTAACTACCACTATCGCCATCTGGTGGCCTTGAGTAGAATGCAGGTTTGAGTGACTTCGTCAGAAACCACGTCCACATTTTATACTATCTGTGATCATAACTAATGAACCATTAGTCATGACTAATCAAAATATTTTCTTTTGTTTGTTTGTTTGCTTTGTTAACTGTAAATGCTCACATGAAAAAGCATTGAGAAAGTTTGTTTTTACATTAAATCAAATACCAAAAAAGCACAAATGTGTGGAATAAGTTGCTCTACTGCACTGTGACAACAACAGTGGGGAAAAAATATGAGCCTTTCTGTATGCAAAGTACGATGAAAAAAAGCTACTACAACTCAGTTTAGAACTAAAATGCCATCGGCATTTGTGCATTGCAAGTATTGTTACATTATTTTGCAAACCCAATTATTTTAAATCATTTATTTCCACCCCAGGGCCACTGGTGTTTAAAATAACTTTATTACATTTATATATATAAACAGAAATAGCAGCATGTTTATTATCTAGAACTCCCAGGTGGAACAGCATGACTTCTTAGGGCTCATTGTGTGAAAATAAGGGATAAACTCAGAGGAAGTTGTAACAGTTTTGTTAGAAATGAGGTTGTGACTAAACTTCGGTTCAGTCATGTGCCAGTCCAGATAAAAAGAATTACTAATCATACAGACAGAGGGGCTACAGTGCACCAACCTGGAGATTATTCAAAACTAAACACAGAATTTAAACATTAATGAAGTCAGGTAAACATCCTACTCTGATGTGGAGCAGCAACACTGTGCTTTTTAATTAAATTATGCGTTCACTAGCCATTACACTGGACATATAGTGGTTGTTAGTTAAAGAGCACAACTGATGAAGCCTCTTTAAAGCCCAGCAGGCTCAAACTGCTACACTAGGATGTCTTTGCCCCGACACAGTTCCAGCCATAAGATGATTTGTTGACTCCAGTATGTCAGCTCACTAACTCAGCTAAATCCCAGTGTCTTCTTTCTCTGCTTTGTGGATGTTTGTGTGCATTCCTGCTAAGTCCAGCTTATGAAAAATCGACAGAGTCCCCTCTACAAAAGTGCCAGAGGGCTTTGTTGTAAAGTCTTGTGAAGACTTTGTGAGTTTACAAAGCAATGTTTTCATATGGAAAACTAATTAAGCTCTAATCAGGCAATTCAGAACCAAAGATATATCATATGATATTGCTGTCTGAAAAAAGAAATAATAATGAAAAGATACAATCAGTTACTACATAGAAAATTCCCTTTGAGACATAGAAGTTCAAGTTTTCCTTTTACTGAAAAGGTTAAGTTTAAACAACAAGCCACAAATTTCATAAAAAACAAAAAATGCTGCTACATGACTTCAGTGTTTGGTGAAAGGAATGGCAGACATGCATTTCTTCGTGTGAGCCATCATCTTCTTCCTCCCTCCTCATGCATTTTCTGCCCTCACTCATCTTATCCTCGTCCCATCCATCCAGTAATGTCTCCACATCTCTCCACAGGATTGAATGCAGATGGCTTGAAGCTGATGAAAAGCGGCGTTGTGAGGCATCCCGAGTCTCCCGTCCGCTCCTGGAGTCTCTTTACATCTCACTGAACTCATACAGCTAACAGGCCCTGGCAGGCATCTGAATAAGAAGGAGGTGCAATCCAGCTCTCCCAGTTAGACTCTCTCTGTGATAGCATTGTAAACACTGGGGCTTAATTGGGCATGCGGCTGGTGAACAGCTTGATTTTCATCATGCTTTTATTGGCGCTCCATGAGTTGGGATGGGGGAGCATGAGCAGGGCCTCACATACATCACAAGTGCAGTGGAAGGCATGAAGACTGGTCTGTGCAGCCTCAGCAAGTTGAATGTGAGGTAAGATCTGGCTGTGCTGGTCACAGTCTCATACATTTTTCCATTAGCTTTTGTGTGTGATGCTCCAGTTTTTTTAAATTGGAAAATACAAAAAAATGAAAATGGGAAAAGCTCCTATTATTCAAGAGGACTGTCTGACCCTCATTAGGGCTTTAAGCACACTTGGACACTTGCAGCTAATTAATGAATGCATTAATTGAAGGTTTGACGCCTGAGTACTTTTTCATAAGACTATTTTTTTTTCCTGTAGTGATTGACCAGATATGACTGGCACTTTTTCATCTTTAAAATTTAGTCCAAAGCATTTACTGTCTGCAGCTGCTAAGCTAAGCTTTAACCATCATCCCTCTGGACATGGCTGACCTGCAAAAGTAGATATGAGTTGACGTGATTCTTATGGTGCGGTTATTCCGGGTAAAACATTAGAACTGACAGCTGAGCTCCCGGAGAAGATTTAAGAAAAGAGGAAACCAAGAGAAAATGATTTTTTTTTTAAACAAATGATTCTTTAAGGATAAAGCACGCACTTTCTTTGTTCTAGTTTTGATTTCATTCATTCTATTAAGGACTGTTACCATCCTCCCCCTGCCTCCCCTTCTTTCCTATGAGGTTGTTGTATTTGATATATAATTGAAATCAGTGGTCTCTAGTCCTTTTCAGCATACCCCTGACAGCCATATCAGATGAGCTTGTGTAAGCCTTTATCGTACCCCCACAGACAGATTGAATTTTTGGAAAGGCTTGTTGTAGAGTAGTAGTTATCTGCAGAGAAAACATAACTGCATGCAAATTCATGTAAAGCATGGTCACTCATATTGTTGATATTAAAGCTTTACGTTTTGTTGTTTAAACTACCATTTTGGAGTTTCAGAAGCGGGACACTGAACTAATTTACAGTGTGACTTTTTTGTTCCCGCTTAGTTCTTATGCAGTCTTAATGAGCTCACTTTGACCCAGGCAGAACACCAAAGTAAACATACCCTATACTCAAGATTAGTATTATACCAGTTTGTGGTCCTGATTGCATATCAGAGCCCAACTTTCACATAGCTGCAGTAAGGTGTGAAAGCCCATTACTGTGAATAAGAGAATGAGTGAAGATGAATTGTCAAGCACGGGGTGATCGATCATGCTTTGGGCTTGTGCTGCAGCCATTCTCAAGTGAAGTTGGAGAGGAAATAATGGGTTCAATCCAATCCCTGAAAGTTCTATAACAAGTATTACGGCATCTATCAGAGAAAAAAAGGGGGAAAAGCTGTAGATAAAAAGAATGGTGTCTACCAAGAAAAACAGGTTGGCTGGCATTATGAACCTCTGCGTGGACTCAGGAGACTTTAAGGAAGCTTTAATGCTCTTAGCCCAGAGAATCACAAAGCACAAATCCAAGTCCGAAAATCCCGGGGTTTCTGAAGCGCTTAGCCAGTGATTTGATGACTGAGAGACTGAGGCAATATATACAAAAGGTAATGAGGGAAGAGGAAACAACTAAACACAACTGAAGACAATCAAGGAATGAGTGAAGGCAGGGATAGGAAGTGAAACTAGACAAGATCCAAAAGCTAAAAGCACTTACAAAATAAAACGTGAATTAAGGCGAGTAAATGGGGAAACAAGATAAACTTGACAAAGAGGAACACTGAAGGTAAGGCACATATTTTACACTGGAATGAAACACAAAAGGGAAGTCACTAAAAACAGCCTGAAAGCCACAGTAATTACTGAGAACAGAAGATTAAGATAACAAGATTAGAAATACAAAGAACTAAATAAAGCAAGAAAAAGAAATATATATATATATATAATATTATATATTAATATATATATATATATATTATATATAATAAAGATACGATATATTATTATTATATATATATAATATATAATATTATATATATATATATATATATCATTATCTTTAATATATGACACAGAGATAGCTCAACATATCAAGGCTGAGCCATTGAGCAGCTGAATGGTTTATTGCCCAGAGGTCTCAAAGTCTGTGGCTCAGACCAAAACATCATCAAAAGTCTGTGAAGCAACCTTAGAATAGCAGTGCATAAAAGACTGCCCAAGGTCTTTTATGCACTGCTAAAAGACCTTGGGCGGAGCCTTTTATAAGGACAAATGGTCAAAAAGCCAACAAACAAGAAGTGAAAGACTCTTACATGCTACAAAAAGCCTTTACAAGCTGTGATATTTGCCAGAGGGTGTATTACTAAGTACTCCAAGGTGTCCAGAGTTCTGTGATGGGTTTTGTGTTCTGTTACTTTCTATATTACTGTGTTTTATGTGAAAAAATAGTAAAGAAATCTGTCATAGTTGACTTGAAATCAGCTAAACAAGATACATTGGATGTGGGGGTGTGGGTATCCAAACATTACATGGAGGACAGTGAGACTTTCCATTTCCTGTTGCTTGTTTTTGCAAGATTAAGGTGTAACATTTAAAATTTATAGCCTAAACTGAAGACCGAAGGCGTTTTGCTAAAAATACTTGGCTTGTGACCTGCTTTATAAAAAGCCGTTTCCTCCAAGGCTAATTTCCTATTAAATCTATTAAAAGATAAAAAGTGAAGAAAAAATGCTCACAGAGTATCTCACTATTTAGTGTATATCAGCTGGTGACCCGTTACAGATAGTTTATGACCAACTGGATGGATTAGCTCCACCTCATTCAGCTACAACAGCAGTGTCACCAGCATATGGATACACCAGCTAATAAATTGCTAACATGTGTGTGCACATACACAAAAATAACGCATTACCCACATGGGGAGCCACACTTGATTAACCCATATTTTGCTACTGTTCGTATTTGTTTACTTTTTGTACTCAGAGTATGTCAGTTTACCCACCCCCCCCCCCCCCCCCTTGCCTTTCTTTCCTGCAAAGACATGCTTTGCCATTTTCTTTCCATGATTTAAGGCCAAGTAGGAAATGGATTTTGATTTTGTAGTGTGCCAGCGGGGATCCTTAATGCCCCCTTCATCATTTGAACTACACAGAAGTCCTCGGGAGCCATTCAGATATGAGAGCTGAGACATGTGAAAGTGTCTCTCAGGGCTACAGTGACCCGAGGGACAAGCGCAGTAGAGAGTATGTTCTGTACTTCATCACATCACCTAGAGGGAAAGCAATTCTACACTGAGTAGACTTTGGATAGAGATTCTTTTTTTAGTGATTCTTGCGGAAAATGGTGGGAAAACGTGTGTTTTTGTCTGTGCATTTATGAGGGCGTGAGATCGCTACACCTCTCACTATGTGTAGCAAATGGTAATTATGCTGTAAGGGCATTTCAGTAAGGCTGTCAGTTTTACTTATTTTTTTTTAAAGTAAAGACTTAGGAACAAACACGGGATGCCAGGAATGCTTGGAAATAAAATCTCCCTAAAACAAAATATGATCACCATCCAACTTTCAGTTACTCAGAATGAAGCACGAGCACAATCAAAGTGATCATCACCCAAGTTAAGGACTTTACTGAGAACTTTCCATAGACTGCCTCAAGGCTAAATCGTCTTGTTTTATTCCCCGCTGGGTAAACACAATCACAAGCTGATTAGCCATCAACAACAACAGAAGATGTTAAGTCATATTTACCATACCAGCATATCTGCCTTACTTACATAATGGCCTCTGAGTGATTTAGATTTAAGTCTGAATAGTTGATCAATGGTGATAACAAGACGAGAAAATTTGACCCAGTGGGGGGGATTAATGCAAGAAAAACATTCAATTACCATCACACTGATATAAACTGGGGTTGAACAGTTAAGTGCTTTTGAGTTTTAATACTAATTTAAATAAAAGTGCAGGTTCAACATTTTCTGATTGGATTCGTTTACTGTGTCAAAATGTTTCTTTGACTACATGTTAGAAATTAAACATGTGCTTCAGGCACTCTATTATCATTTTCACTTACACTAAACAGTTGTGAAACACTACACAGGTTCTTTCCTTTGAAGCAAACAGACAAACCCGACAAACCAAACGCACGTATGCATTTAAAAAAAAGAAAGGAAGTGTATTTATGTTTCTTTGTTATCTTATGACCACATATTGTTGCCACACAGCTTGTTTTTGTCTCAAGACTGTCCGTCAAGCTTTTCTATTTGTCAAAAAGAAGTTAAGTCTGTCTGGAAGAGATAAAGACAGTAAATGTTATGTCGCCTTAAATGGGCACTGCAAACAGTGCAGTAATGTCTTGAGCGGCCTTAGTTCTTAGGATTTTGCTTAGAAAACAGAAAAAACGTGCAGTTTTAAGAAACATCAAAGTCAATATTCAGTATGACCACCCTTATACTGAACTCTCTTTGAGCTTTCTTAAGGTTTCTTATACTCCTTTAGTGGTCTTCAGTAATCTTTGTTCCATTTTCTGCCTATATGATTGCACATAGCTTCAGTAATGTTGGGGTTTGGTCTATGGGAGGCCAATCCATGACTGATAGTGACTGATATTTTTTTTCAAAAAACATTCCTATGATTCAGGTATGATGGCTGGACTAAAAATGAGACTGAAAGCCACCAATGTTGAGAGAAAAACTTTGAAAGACCTTCAGAAAGCCTGGAGAACTATTACTTCAGACCAGTTTAAAAAAAACACAAAAATTCTGACTCCTTGGAAGCAAAACATAAAGAAATGAGGGGTGCCAGAGATTTCTGCATAAAAATAGGAAAGAATGCCTGGTATGTATCTGCAAATGACTTTCGACTGTCTTCTTCTGCGGTTTGTATTCGTCATTTACACTTAAGGTATTTGTAAGCTGTTGTCTAACACGAGTGACTTTATTTTCCCACAGTGTGTCACGCTGTTTCTTCTGTATTTGGAAATCCTGGGCCAAGAAAGAAGAACTTAGAAAGTCCCTGCTGATTATAATTAAGTGCTCTGGAAAAACACTTCCTTCACTGCAAGCTGACAGCATTACTCTGTATTTATTTATGCAGGAGAACAGGCAGGACATTTCTTCTTCACAAGCCAAGAAAGACATGTTTAACATATTTATTCCCAAAGTAGAGCTTGTGTCACATGAGAACTATGCTTAGATTATTACATAAATAGATGTTAAAATAGCACACTGACATCATAGCTAGATTTTTGCATTTATGTGCTCTCATAAAAAAAAGCCCAAAGTTTATAATGCCAACCGATTGCTATTGAAAGATGACTTTCTCTGAGAGCAAGAGGCAATTCCTTATATAGACAAAATCATTTCTTTCTCTGTCTTGCTCTCTGCCCGTTGTCACAGAGTTGGCCTTAGACATTTTACAGGACTGGATTATAGCTCAGGTTTTCCTCCGGGGACACTGGATTTATTAGCAGGCTATTTCTGGACACTTGTCAGATTCGTCTACAGCAACCCTTTAGCCAGTTTTCATTAGCACTCCCATTCAGAAACTCTCACAGTGCACTGGATAGGGTTCATACTCATGTTTCAGTGTATGCTGGCAGAACCAGCAGGTCATGGTGATTCGTAATGCCCTTTTGCACAGTCCACTGATTCTGTGAGGCTTTACTTAATGCTGCTGGTAATGTCAAAGTCACTTTTTTTGCCATCATGATTGTATGACCAGTGATCCGACATGAGCTCAGTGGTCTTTCCCGCAATTTGTTCAGCTACAGACCTGAGTAGGATAAAGAGATATATTGTTGGAACCTTTTTCTCTGAGGTGAGCTCCGCTGCGAGCAGTTTCTATAAACCAGATGGGAGCTGCACCCTTTATAGCACAGGGTCGAGGTAGTATAAATGGAGAGTAAGATTTCCATAGAGGAAATGGGACGTATATGAGGGTCACTGCAGTATAGGCTAAACATAAGGTGTCCACAGAATGAAGGAGTGAAGGAAAGAGATAATAGAGAATGAGGTTTATAAGAACAAAACACAGTCTGTCAGGGAAATGCATATAAATCATATATATATCTTTATAAAATAAAATAAAAAATATCCCTGACAACATATTTCTACAATATCTGCCTCTTATTTGTTCTGATACTGAAACCTGCTGTTTTTTCCATTATTTGAAAAGGCAAATTGTTACATCCGACACCTTTCAGATTGTTTCTTGTGTCGTCTCAAGGTTGAGAAGCAGATCCAACAGCACACATAAAATCTAGGTTAATACAACCCTGCAGGTTTAAAAGTGTGCCTGTGCAAAAGAGTAGATCTAAGCAAAAGAAAAGGCGGCTCCTGCGCGCAGGTGTTTGAAGCAGCAATCAAAAGCAGCAAATGGAATACACAGAGAAATCATTTTCATACAAACTACTGTAAAGAAGGATTTCCATCAAGAGAAGTGCTGCTGCACTCAGGTCATTAATCAACGCTTGCTTGAGGTGACTGGACACTGTATTGCCTCAACAGCAGCCGGGATAGAGTCTCACTGTGCAGCACTGCATGCCCTGGCAATCAGACGGCACCCTCTGTGCTGGTATGTGTGTGTGTGTGTGTGTGTGTGTGTGTGTGTGTGTGTGTGTGTGTGTGTGTGTGTGTGTGTGTGTGTGTGTGTGTGTGAATGCCTGGTTGCTATTTGTCTGAAATGGCTCAGACAAACCTGCAGACACGGTGAGGCTTGTCTCATAAGTTTTCACGTAACCATGCCTCATAGCTACAAAAGAGCCCACTTCCTTCTTCAGGCAGTCTGAAACCTGTCAGGAGGCATTATTTAAAAAAAAAAAGAAGCAGATTATCAGATGAAATCGTCCCATCTACATACACCATGAGCAGTGAATAAATGAGCGGCGACTCATCTGGTCTCATCATGTTTCAGATAAAGGACACAGACATCTTTTGCATCTAGCTATCTATATATTTAACTTTTTGATTTCTTCCACAACTACTGCTTCTTAAGAGGGTGGTAAAAGTTAAGTTCCTTTCTTTTCTGTTCATGACCAGGCTCTGCACACATTAGACACTCTTTGAACTAATTCTCCTTATATAATGTGTGCTTATATATTTTTGCATGTATATAAGCACACATCATATAATATATGAATGCACAGGACCTACAGTTTGCATGTCAAAGTAAAACAACCCTCTGATGAGAATAGTGAACAGAGTTTTCTTTAATGTCAGCTGAACCCTTTTTTTTTCTTGATTCTTACTTGAATAAAAATCGTGTTTTGCTTGACTGAACTGAAAGGGCATCGACCACAATGCCACAGGCATAAAAAGTGGGTTTCTGTGTGTGTGTGTGTGTGTGTGTGTGCACTTCACATGACCTCCTTCTTTCATATCTTTCTTGTCTTGCTCATACCTCTGTCACTGTATTTACAGCACACACAGACGTAGGCTCGCGCAGTTTTTGTTCCCCCTTTTTATTCCTGTTTCGGGGCCCACAGATGGGTGGAGCGGTGTTTGTTCAAGCCGTCATTTAGTGCTATTATGCAAAATGTTTCAACCTTGCGTGCAACTTCCGCTGTAGTTGCAAGGTTTTCAGATGAGTGCATGCATGGAGGCCTTATTGTGGAGGGATTCAGCTTTTAATACGGCATTCCTGTGACTTCATATCAGACTTTTTAACTTCATTTATCTGACTTTCCATCTTTCTGCCTGATGTCATTTAGTGAGGGTAAAGTAAAGCAACCACAACTCTTGAGCACAGTGTGTAGGAAACATGTAAGCGCAGACAGAGGGCCCATTCTTATACAAAGTGGGCAGGGTGCAGTGACGCTGTGACCAAAACACACACTTACACAGAGAGGAGGAGGAGGAGGAGGAGGAAAAGGAGGAGGATGAAACAAGGGTAGAGAGGGAAACAGGAACAGAAAGTGACGATGTCAGAGTGAGGGGGACCAGACCAGAGCTGAAGCCAGATGCCAAAACAGAACCAACAGAAGTTAGAGCAGCTAACTGGATTAGACAAGACGCGAGACCTGACCTGCTACTTCACAAGTGCCTGCGGGGTAAGGTTCTGCTTTCAATGAGATCTTAACTGCCACTGAATACTTTGATACTGCTGTGGCTTAAGTTGGTATTTGCTGATGTTTCTTGTTGTTTGATTAAACTCAGGTAAAATTGCTGCTTTTGGGACAATCTTCATTCTTCATCCAAAAAAAAAGAAGCTTGGTTTTGGCTGGGGTTAGATTAGATTTCAGCCAAAAGCGTCTGTAATACACTCTCGTCTCCTTAAAACAAACCATCCCACTCAAACGTCTGTTTCTAAGAACTTTCACTTTGTCCCTCACTTTAGTTTTAAAGGGCTGACTAACTTACTGATGATGTTTACTAGCTTCATCTGGCTGCCCCCTCCCTTTTCTTACTGGCAGTGTGACCTCCACTTTGCTCATTTCATTCCAGTTAGGACTGAGCTGACACATCTGACATGTAATGGGCTTGTGCACTTGCTTTTGTTCACTGTCAAGCATATCAGCGGGCCTGTTGCTACGACAGCAAAACAGCTGCACTTTGAGATCAAACACAGATCATGTTTTCTGCAGAAAAAAAAAATCTAGAGGTTTAGCTGTTTACTGGTTCTTGACTCAGGTCAAAACAAACACACCCTAGCACTGTGAATTAATGCTGACTGATGAGCGAACTGCTCTGACTCGGTGCTCGGGGCAAGTCATTAAAGATTCCTGCCATGCCTTCTGTCGCAACTTTGTCTTTTAGGTCACGCATGTTCCTTAAAAAAGCAGCAGGGGCTAACTGTGTGCAATCATAACATTTTTCTCAGCCCTTTCCTGGCTTTGTGTGGCCCAGAAAGGGCCTTTTCCTGTGTACGAATGCCTCAAGAAGAAGACAAAGTCATGAGAAAGTGAAACAGCCGGTGAGAGTCTCTGAAAGAATGTTGTCATGAGTGAGACTCATTTTAGTTTGTTTTTAGTAAAAATAAAGCTACAATCTATTTAAAATAGCCATTAAGTTAGGAACAACTACCGGTCATCTCACAGTACTGCACAGAAACGGCCTGCTGAGAACGAAACAACAGTGGCAATCAGTTTGTTGTTACTTCTCTTTCTGGATTAATTCCCTTAGCACGTTGATGAAATGACATGTAGATCATAAAGCATTGTATTTCTTCTGCTAGTGTTTCAACTATAGTTCACCCGTGTATAAACGCATCTCAAAGTGGGCTCTTTGTTCCTGGCCAGAGGCTATAATTATCATAACACTCAGTGACTTGTCCATTCTATTTAATGACTTTCCTACTGATTCATTGTGAGTCACTTCTTTTCTACCGGCTAGATCACACCTCCGTGCTTCACTCCCGATCTCTGTCCCTCTCCGACAAACTTATTGCTCAGCGGCTCTGGCTCGCCGCGGTGGCAGAGTTTTCATAATGGCGGGATGATCAGAGTGTGCACAGAGGTGCTGCAGCTCAGCCAAGCTCATCACAACAACATGTACCTGCAGCCAATAATCAGGAAAGATGTGGCAGCGACGCCATCGCTCTCAGGAATATGCGCGGGTTTCCATGTCGCCTGCAGGCAGCCTTTGTTCCAAACGTGGTGCACATTTTTGAAATAAGGCACAATCCTGTGCACAGCTTTTATGTGCTGCTGCTATATGGAGATGAATATTTGGTGGAGTTATTAAACCATCGCAGCAGAACGAGATAACGACGCACACTGCCCTTGTTTTTCTTCTCATCAGAGGAGCACTGAGTGGCTTTAAACTCACTGTCAGTCTGTGCACTGTATGCATTTTACTTCATTAGTAGACCCAAATTTCCCCACTTCAGCAAAATCTAGATTAGTTTTTGCTTAAATTTGCCGGTGACCTCATTTGCTTCTATTTTTTTTTATGAACAAACCAAAACTGCACAAACTAACATGAAGAGTCTCTAATAACCCAAAAAGAAATGAAGCACAGTTTTTCATGCGGTGGTTTCTATTTTCTGAAATGGGATTGCTCTTTCTGATCTCTCACTTAAACATTTCAGGTGCTACTTAGCTTTAAGTGCTTAGCTTCCTGTTGAGCAAATGAACAGGAGGGAAGTTAGCGGGCTGTCTGTGGGTAAACTAATTTCACACATGAGGCACAACGCACGGTGGAAGCCGTGCCTATTTGCTCTCCACTTGCAGGTGCATCTTCATCTCTCTTTCTCTGCATACGAAGCAACCGAATGTGAGATGAAAATCTTTTTCCTTCCTGCGAACAGAATACAAAGAAGCCCTGTAGCCGAAAGCTACAGAGACTCTGTGGAGCGTACTTGAGTCAAATGGTGTCTGAAAAACTATAGATGTTTAACAGCATTTAAATAAAAATGTTGCCTCAAGGCTTCAGGCTTAATCAAATAGCTTTTTAGTCTCAGAGTAAGGAACAATATGACTTTTATTTCCATGTAGGACTGACAATTGAAGTTCCTTACATCAAGGATTCCTATTTGGCGGTGGTTTTATTTGAGGCCAGCATAAAATTGTTAAATTCAGACATTTAGGAATACTTAGGCCACATTCCATCCATCTCCTGCTTTGGGATCCATGAGACCTGTATATTCATGAGCCTCCTATAGCAGATCTTTCTCTGGCCTACCTTTCTCCCACTTCGCTTCTTTTTTTTTTCTGACACTGTCACGTTCTCCATCTCAGCGGGATTCTTAGGAAGATTGGTTACCTCTGTCTCGGTCTCGCCTTCCCTCAGACACAATCTCCCTCCATTTCTTCCACTCCTTACTCTCTCTCTCTGTTCGCCGCTGTCTTCCTCAGTGGGACTCTTAGAGAGAGAGAGCTGCCCTGAATCATGAATGCCCCTCTGCAATATTAATGAAGGGAAAGCTGAAAAAAATCCGAAGCTGACATTGACAAGATGGGGGGTGGGGTGCAGGAGTAGAGATGTTAAAGACAGAGGCAGAAAGATAGATTGGGAGGCAGGGAAAGAGTGAGGGAGACCGGTTGTCTGCCTGGACCCAAATTTTCTTTTCATGTTAACCTTCTTTTTTCTTTTTTTTTTGCAGATACATCCACATTAAGTCACTTCTCTACAGCTCGTCAGACTGAAAGTTAAAGGGGAGGAGGACAAGAGGAAACTCGAGAAAACAATTACTGGAATGTCGACCTGGATAAAGAAACTTCCGCTTTCCTCGAGATCAGAATCCTCATATTGAAAGCCTTCTCTAACCTCTTGACCTCTTGGTTTTGTGGATTTGTTTAAATGGGCTTTGACCTTCTCCAAAGGAGCACTTTAAAGCAGAAAGCATCAGTGATGTTTGCTTCTGGTGTTTCCATTTAACCCACAGAGCACAGCCCTCGTTGGATGGATGAGAGTCTCAGGGAAACGATTTCATTTTGGGCAGTTTTTTAACCTTAATCCAACCACCCAAAGGGCTCAGAGGGACATTATATTTTTATCATTTTAGTACCCCAGCATCCTAACATGCACATTTGCTGTCTCACAACTATTTCAACTCTCTAAAGGATTTAGCAAAACTTTTCCAACAGTGAGCTAGTCTCATTTAAAGGGCTTACACGCCGGTATCCTAAGCCATGGATGGGAAAACTGACAGCATTCAGGATTTTTTCAACCAACTGTGGCACTTTGCTTCAGAAAAACATAACCAGGGGGCCTATAACACAGTCTGCCTGGTGGTCCTCCTGACGCTTCCCCTGCTTGTTCTCCTCACAACGGTGGTGGTGTGCTGTCACTGCTGTTGCTGTCGTCATGCCAACAGCTGCTGTTGTTGTTGCTGCGGCGACGCCGTGTCGTCTTCAAGGTCAGAAACAAAGAAGAAAAAAAATTCTGCCAATACCGAAGACTTGTGGATCTCGGTCAAGCCGGGGCCGATGACGCCCGACCGGGTCGCTCTGGCCATGGAGTAAATATCCCTTCTTTGACCTGAGACTGCTGACGAGTTTATGGAAAGGAGCTGATGGAGCATCCCGAAAAGCATAAACCGTGGATGCTCTTGGACTCTGCTGAGCTGATAACCAAACAAAAAGGATGAACTTCACCTAGTAGCGGGCACAGATGTGGTTGAAATATGTAAAGAGTGTATATATTGTTGTCACTTTTCATTCATAAGATGTCGTGCGGTGGTTTTATGACAATGTTTACAGCATTTTTATGAGCATTTTTTTTTGTGTTTGGTACATAAAGGAAGAAATATGAAGACAGAAGCACATATATAACTGCAAGTGTGCGTGTGTGTGTGTGTGTGTGTGTGTGTGTGTGTGTGTGTGTGTGTGTGTGTGTGTGTGTGTGTGTGTGTGTGTGTGTGGGTAAGAGAAGCACAGTTTTATTGAGAGCACTTTGTTCTTAGAGCTCCCATGTGAAATTCACTGCGTGTGTATTTTGGAGAGAGAGCCAATTTAGGGTCTGCCCAGTGCTCAGAAAGCTGCATTACTCACATTCAGGCTGCAATGCAGACTGTGATTGACTCTCAATTTCTAAATCAAAAGGCACTGACAATCTAAAAAGCTGAACTCACTGCCTACAGAAAGAAACTTTCTTCATTACGACATTTTTTCCCCCGTTTGTTGAAGATGTTACAGCATTGTCACAGGAGTGGAACTTCACTTTCATCAGGCTTTTTTCTGTGTTTTTTTTTATTACACTATTCAGGGCCAAATAAGCATTAAAAAAAAGACAATTTGTAAAAGATAAAGTGAGACCCTCCCCACCAAAAGACAAACAAACAACACCGGAAACTAGAAACTAGATACTCATACCAATGGAGGTGTTAGCAATGATGACTAGCCATGTATTTATGGAAATTTTGAACATTTATTCCTCTAAAATGTATGAATATGACTGAAAGAGGTGGCGTAAGTTGCTTTAGAGCAGATCCATATGCACTTTTAATATTCTGTTTTGAAGTCATCACACAGAAAATTTGGAAGGAGGACCAACAACACACTTAAGCCCCAATGCCTAACCCCAAATGCGATCTCCTGCCTTTTGCCCCCGTATCTGGGGGCGTTGGGGCTTAAGAGGTCAAACTGGCATTAAGTTTGTTTGTAATCACTTTTGGCTAACTTCCTAGCACGGATGTGGACAATTTCAGATTGTCAAAAGTGTGTTTAATTAAAACAAACAAGCATACATCTTTGCATATTTCGTCATGCTGAGAGCTTCCCCTACACTTGTGATTGTGCCTTATAACTGCAAAATCCATTTCACGTGGATTTCTTTAAAAAGTTTGATGAGTGCTTACATGGATACTGCTGGTAAACATTATTTGCCAGCAGTATTTTATTGCCATTCTGTTGAGATACAAACATAATGCTGATTAACTGGATCAAGTCCTCTCTATTCACGTGTATACAACGTTTTTAGAAATGGGTTAGAACAGTATTCAAAGTATTTTTTTGTTTTAGCTTAATTAAATTCACATACTTTTCAAAAATTCCAGTAAAAAGAAACTGAAATAATCAAACGATTTGGGCTTCGAGTGGATTGTGCCTGAAGGCTTCTTGTTTTGAAAGTGTACGACATCTCAAGGCCCAATTAAGCAAAAACGTCTCAGCAGTATCATCATCTTTATGCATTAGCTTATTTTGGCACTAAGTTGATCTTCTTGCTCAAGTGCTGCTGGGAAAACCGGCCCCACTCATTTCATTACGGCTCAGACAGATACGTCCCCATGTGGAAATCTGGGTTTGTCTCTTCTGCTTTATGTTCACAGAGAGAAACTATACGTGTTGAGTTTAATATGAAAGCTTGCCTTGCAAAACACAGGCAACGTATGATGACTAATAACTGCAAGAGTGAGACGTTTAACAAGAAAACACACTGCCATGTTCGGGGTTTTTTGCCGAACACGTCATTGTGGTTTGTGTTTGTCAAAGTAAAATTTACAGTTTTTACTGGTTATTAAATGCTGACTGTGGCAGGCTTCTTACAACATAAATAAAAATGTAAAATGATGTTAAAGACTGAAAAAAATTAAAGGAATAGTTTGACCTGTTCAGAGTTATTCTTACTACTTTTACTTTCTCTGTGAGAGGTACGTGATTCAGCTTCATGTCTGCATGCTAAATATACACCTGCTGTCGGCAGCTGGTTAGCTTTTCTTATTACAAAGACAAAGAGAAAACAGCTTGTCTGGCTCTGTGCAAAGGTAAGACAGTAATTACTAAAGTAGTGATCAGTAATTGTGAAACAAGAATTCACAGGCTACTTGGTTTTTTATGTGGTAACCTATTCTCGTTGACCAGAAGAGACTTTTAGAGATACAAGGTGTTTTTTATGCAATTTGGTAAACAGTTGAGTAGTTACTTCCTGTTTTCTGTCATTTGCTAACCTCTCCTAGTATTTTAAACTGAAAGGATATTGAAGCTTAATCCAAGGATATCCCCTTAAATACCAGAATATGAGTCACACATTCAATAAGATCCATAAACAAATATAAGCACTGATTCTAGAAACTGAAATTGGGGTGAAAATGTAAACTGTATGTCCAGCATGGATGCTACTGTGATGCTCCCTGTTGGTGTGAGGACTTCCAGAGTTCTCAATATGCTCAGTTAATGAAGGAGTTAATGAAGCTGTAGCTGTCTCATGAGGTGGTATGAG
The DNA here is from genome assembly GCF_018398535.1 of Haplochromis burtoni. Classification (NCBI taxonomy): domain Eukaryota; kingdom Metazoa; phylum Chordata; class Actinopteri; order Cichliformes; family Cichlidae; genus Haplochromis; species Haplochromis burtoni. The sequence goes on along the minus strand of NW_024582364.1, from coordinate 1,011,759 downwards.
TCAGTGACCACTCTGGATATTTTTCCACTGTAAACTTTAATCAGTCCAAGCACACAATACACATAATGGTCAATCCCGTCACGTACTGTTCCAAATGGAACACAGCGGTGGCTCATAACAGACAAATGGTGCAGAGTGATCATTTAGCCAAATGATCTACAGAAGCTAAGAGGCAAATATATTTGTTTACACTTGCGTCTAGAAAAAATGCAGGGATGCTAGCGTTCTGCTAATTTCCTTAATTTGCTAGCAGTTGATAGGCAACATCATAATTTCATCAATCAAGAATTTATAATAAAACTGAATTCCCCATTTTCCAACAATAACCTGACAATCTAGAAATGCAGCTATCTCAAAAATATACATGCATGTTAAAGAAGCAGCTGGTTGTTGTAATGGTGACTCTTGAGGAGGCTTTTGCTGAAGATTTCTAATGCTGCTCACTTGATACAGAGAATCCATGCGGTCAATGTTCCCAGCACTTGCTAAAAGATAGCTCTCCACAATTGAAACACTTTGAAACACTACAGTTATGACATAAAGAAAGTATGTTCTCTTTAAGTTCTGCTAAAGGTTTTATATAAATGGAAATCATAAAAAATAATCTGGTTATATAGTTAACAAAAATGCAGAAGCAAGGTGTAAAAAACAACAACTTGACGTAGTCGTTGTCGAAATCGTGTGACTTTCTCAATTTCGCACATTGTTGTTGAGGATTTTTGTCCCACTCTTCTTTACAATGTTGCTTCATTTCACTGAGGTTTCCTGGCCCCAGTGCAACACCTCATCTTTCCTTTTTCAGCCATTTTCCTGTAGATTTGCTTCTGTTCTTCTGTTAATTTTATTGTTGCATGACCCAGTTTCAACATACTTCGGTTCACAGTGTTCAGTTACTGCAAGGTGTGCAGGTCCTGTGGCTGCAAAACAAACCAAAATCATCACCATCACAAATGCTTTACTGTTCACGAGATGATTGTTGTGATATGCTGTTTCAGTTTTCACCAAGTGTGGTTTGGTCTCATCTGTCCAAAGGACATTTTATAGAAATCTTGTGGTTTATTCAGATGCAGTGTAGTAGACTGCCATGCTATTTATCGAGAGAAGAGGCTTTCTTCTAGCAACCTCTCCAAATTAAGCCATACTTTTAGTTTTTTTCTAATTGAGTCTGAGGTGTAGCTCTTGGAGTTTTAGCTGTTTCTCTTAGTGTGGCACAGTCTGGGGTGAATTTGATGGGGTATCCACACTGGGAACACTATCTTGAATGTTTTCCACTGAATAGTCTTTCTCACAGTAGAACAATGGACTTCAAATAATCTGGAAATGGACCTTTAACCCTTTCCAGAATCACAGGCAGCAATAATTGCTTTAATAAGATCACCTGTATGGTTCAGACCTGTAAAACTGACACAAATGCAGATTTCATAGATGTGTCACTTGCTGGTTATCAATTAATCAAGTAATCAACTGAGTGTCACACACTGTCCCGATATATAAAACCTTAGAATTAAAAGAGGGTGTACTTTCTTTTTACCATGGCTGTATATACTCATCCATTCTATCAAAAACACAACAAACATGTTGCCCACATTATTTTTCTTTGTGCTCCAGCTTCATTGTGTCTCATTTTGAACGGTCCCCTCATAAAAACAAGTTCACATATTCAAATCTCCCCTTTTCTCTTTCAGCATATTTTAATGACCCGGCAGGCAGAAGAGCGCAGTTATCACAGACTGTATGTAAAAAACTAGCATATGGCTTCCAGATTCCCAGATCCCAAAAAATGATGACAGTGAGAAAGTGCCTTAAAACTGCATCCTTTCTAATTGAAAACACGGCACCGCTCCACATGTTGCAGAAGTTCTGTTAAGAAGTTTATCATAAAATGACCCTTCCTTTGATCTATGATCTCATTAAATAATGTCCGGACGAGTTTATGGTCTCATTTAATTTAAAGTCTTATCTAATAAACATGATGTGTATTTTCTAATGTTGGTCACCATCAGTGGAACATGTGAGCATGTAGTGTCCCTTCATTTAAAAGTTAGTTTACCCTCAGGCTTCAAATGGTCACAAAATGATGGTAAATATGGATAGAGGCTTCAGAATGGCCACAGTTGTTATATTAAGGTTTCTTTTGTAGTTTCGACTGTTTAGTATATTGCACTGCTTTCCTGCTTGGTTATGAAGGTACACCAGGAATTCTATATTTAACAGGGTGCTAATGCTAACAAGCAAAAAATCGACACCTCTGTATTCACTGACAGAGCTGAGCTTTGAGTTATCAGTAAGGTTAGAATAGTCACTGCAGAAAAAAAATATGATTATGGTTGGTTATGACAGATGGTAAGCTTTTCATAATACAAAGACAAAGATAAGAAATAATTACTAACATTGCAATCAGTCAAATCAGTTCTTGTGAAACAGGAATTCACAAATTGGCGGGTCTGTGGTAATCTATTCTTGTCGACCAAAAGAGACTTTTAGAGGTACTACGTGCTTTTTTAAAAAATTTGGTCGATGGTTTAGTAGTTATGTCTCGTTTTCTGTTATTTGCCTTGGGTCCTACTTTAAACTGAAAGCATATTAAAGGTTAATCCATGGTTTTCCCGTTAAATACTAGCGTAAAGACACACATGCAGTAAGATCCGAAGATTAATTTTATCACTGTGGCAAATATAGAAAGAAAATACATGTTTATGGTTTTTATTGAACTTTTTCACACTCTAATCATATTTTAAATTCATTCCCGCTCATTTGCCTGCCAATTAAATTGTTTACAGGACAGCCATGGGTAACATATTCCAAATATGGCTTGCTGTTTTTTTTCACGTCTCTGTACTATAAATATATATATATTAAGCTCAAGTGTCTGATAACACTTTATTTCTGCTCATGTCCACACATCCATGCCTTTTTCTTCAACACTTGTTAGGCAGAGACTTGACCTCCGTCACTTTAAACAGATCATAATTTATTTTCAAAGCACTGTTTAAATTAGCTGCAGGAGTTGGGGGAGGGGAAATAACACATAGTGTATATTGTCTTCAGTTCTCTGAGATCAGAGGAAATGGAGGTGAGAGTATTTGTCATCTGTTTCAGCGTCAGATCTACCCTTGTGGATAGCTTCCTGCAAGATCGCACTATGTTGTTGTTGTTTTTTTTCCGCCCGTCTAATTATGCATGACATTGTTTACTTAAGACATGTTTGCATTGTTCCACAGTTAAAAAAGTGCTGATGTGATTCTTTTTGTTTTAATTATGTGCATGACTGAGTTTTGTTGGTTGCTCTGCATGCATAATTTATCGTGATATATAGAGAGACAATGATAAAGCATATAAAAACAGTATGGGAGATGACAGGGACAGAAATAAAGTATTTTCCTAGCTTTGTGGGATCTCATTTTTCTATTTCTAATTTAAATTGAAGTTAACGGAGCCTTTAGGTTTTGACACAAAGTCATTATGTTTTCGTTTGCACAGGCGTCTTCATTCAGTGTGGCTGCCAGGACAATATGCTTACAAAAATTCACTGTGTATACAAGCAATGCGTTTACTTGGAGCACATATGCATGCCAATGAAAACGAAGTTGCTGATCGCTTTTGCAGCGTGTCAACACAACGCGCTTGAAGAGACCACAGGAAGTATGATGGACTGTGAAATGTGAGGATAAAATAAACATAGACTATGATCCCTGCTGTGGGGCATAAACATAGAATATGACGCCTGCCGTGAATGATTCCATACTGCAAAGTTTTCTATTACACAACAGGACCATCCACCGTTACTGCGACAAATTGCAGCAAAAAGTCAACTAAAAGCTGGACCATTGTTTAGTTAGGTATGAACTGCAATCAAAGAAAACGGAAAGCTGCTGAAGCAAAGCAATTAATAAGCACTTCTGCCCGCAGTGATCCTCGTGAACATATAATTTTCATCATTGATTTGAAAGCCGTAGCTAAGAAATCTTTGATGCACATAATCTGTTTGGCTCGAGGAGCAATTCGTGTTTGACAAAAGACGTGCACTTTGTACAGATTAGTTACGTCTCACGGATCCTGATTTTTGGTGTTGTCAGAGTATTACCATAACTTGAATCTCAACATGTAAACATGCTCTTTTAAAGCCTGAGGTATCGTTGGGTACTATCTTTGACAACTTGCTACTTTTTTTTTACAGAGATGTGAAAATATATTAAGAAATAAGGCACCGCACATTCTGCCAGGAGGTGTAACCACTTTGTTGACAACTAAGTGTATGCTTTGCCAAGGCAAAAAGAAACACAAAAATTGCAGTGATGACAGGTTTTTAGCATTTCAAGCGAGCACTTCATCTGAGTATTTGGATGTAACTCATAACACATTCGTGCAAATAATATGTGAAGTTTGTCATAAATGTAAATGGTAACACTTGAGAGATTAGGATATACACTCACTGGTCACTTTGTTAGGTTCAACTTAAAGCACGTGTCTAATCAGCCAATCACATGAAAGCAACTCAATGCACTCGGTCAACACGAAGAACCTGATGAAGGTCAAAATTGAGCATCAGACTATGGAAGGAAGGTGTAGGGACACTTCCAATAGACCACGTTCAAAAATGTTCCCGGTTTCCAAAACAAATGCTTCTAGTTGAATTATGACTTGATTGTTTTATTTATTACAAACTAAAATAAACATGAACATTCCAAAAAATAAGATATTTATCCAGAACAACATGTGTACACGGTAAGAAAACCACAAGACTCCTAACCTCTACGTCCAAGCTCCTCCTCTTCCTAAACCACACATGCACTTACATGCTTGAAGTGATGGGCACCTCTTTTAGATCCTAAACAGTGACATTTCATTATCTTATGTGAACATAACTTAAATGTTCAAATGTATTAAACCTGAAACGATTAATTATGTAACTAATCTTTGAATCATAAACCAAACATGAACTTAATCATTCATAGACTGGTGCCTACAGAAGGTTATTTAAATAATGTTAATCTTGGCATTGTTGTTGTTGGTGGTGAATAGCCCAAAAAAGACAAAATATCCAGTGAGCAGAAGTTGTTGAGTGAAAGTAGCTTTCTGAATCTTTCTGGAGAGTGACCAGACTGCTTTGAGCAGATAGCAAGGCAACAGTAACTTAAATAAACAGTTATTGTAACTAAGGTATGTAAAAGAGCATCACTGAATGCTTAACATGTCAAACCTTGGAGCAGATGGAAGTAGACCATAATGGGCGCCACTCGTGTCAGCTAAGAACAGGAAACTCGTGCTATAGTTCATACATGAAAGCATGGATCAATCATGCCTGGTACCAAGGGTTTGGTTGTTAATAAGAGAATGCTTAATGATTCAAAAAGAGTCAATCAAGGCTCTGAGGGTTTATAGATCCCTGGTTGATAATGGGCTTTAAATAAACATTCAGTTTCCCTAGAAAGAAAGAAAGAAAGAAAGAAAGAAAGAAAGAAAGAAAGAAAGAAAGAAAGAAAGAAAGAAAGAAAGAAAGAAAGAAAGAAAGAAAGAA
>NW_024582364.1:953031-1006221 GCF_018398535.1 Haplochromis burtoni | reverse complement strand
AAAGAAAGAAAGAAAGAAAGAAAGAAAGAAAGAAAGAAAGAAAGAAAGAAAGAAAGAAAGAAAGAAAGAAAGAAAGAAAGAAAGAAAGAAAGAAAAAGAAAGAATCCACAGTGTTGCAGAAATGAGTCAATGGAAATTGTTAGTGTTCCCGTGTGCTGTGTGACAGTGGCTATCTTGAATTTCAAATGTCTTCTGTTTTGCAGTTTCTCTCTCTTTCCATGAACTGCTCACACTCCACCCCTTTAAACAAACACCCACTTGTTACCACGGTACCAGGTTCTCTCATGGAAAAAAATACATCACACTGAACCCAAGGCATAAGTGTCAAAATTCAGACAAATGTGTATGTCAGCAACCTTATACTGTACTATATATATATGCACAAACGTAGAAGGGAGAGGCAGAAAGAGAGAGACAAACAGGGCAAAGTGTGTTTTCTCTCCTCTCTGTTTATCCTGGCACTGAGCAAACCACTTGCCCCGTAAAGCAATGGCAGGAACCAATCTCCTTAAAGTAATTTGCAATCACTGTGCCTGAAAAGGCCTCTCGCATCAATGAGCTTTTGTGAGACCTTTCATTTCAAAGTTGATATGAATTGCTATTCTAGAAATATTTGCTGGCAAAATTTTTGTCAGCAGCCTTCTCAAACTCTTATTTGATTTTGATGAATAAACACTTGGGGGAAAAAACCCCAAGACATTTTTCACTTACTCATTCCAAAAGTGTTCCATTGTTGTTTGAACAGATTATATCTTATTTCGGTATCTTTTTGTGTTTAAATGGCGTGATGACCTTTTTATATCCTTTTCGTACACCCTCAGCAGCTTGATAAAAACAGCTCCTGCGCAGAGAGCCAGTGGCTGCTTCTGTCTGCAGATTATGAGATAGAGAATTGGGAAACTGCTCTGAGACCAGACAGCAAACAATCATCAGTTCCTGCAAATGTAGTTGCTCAACTCAGTATGATGAAAGTGTGGTGTGGTACCAAAGAAAGAACAGCTGAGTTTCACAGGTCAGAGTCACGCCGTAACATATTCATGTCTGACTGAGAGGTTTTATTTATGTCTTATTGATAAAATTAAGCATCAATACAAGGAAAACAGGTGAGTGATAAGCACTGAACATCCATCCATCCATTCTCTGCAGGGTTGGCCTTCCTATTGCTTTCAGAACTGTCCTAATTCTTCATGGCACAGATTCAAGGTGGTGGAAGCAATTTTCAGAGATTTTGGTCCATATTGACATGACATGCATCACACATTTGCTGCAGATTTGTTGGTTGCACATCCATGATGTGAATCTTCTGCTCCACAACTTCCCAAAGGTGCTCAGTCAGACTGAGATCTGTTGACTGTGGAGGCCGTTTGAGTAAAGTGAACTAATTCTCACATTCAAGAAAACAGTTTGAGGTTATTTGAGCTTTGTGACATTGTGTGCTTCTCTGCTGAAAGGAACTATCAGAAGATGGGTATGCTGCGAAGCTTTTTCAGACCATTCCATATAAACCCCAGAGGTGGTTGTGTGGGAAACTCCCATTAGGTTAGCAGTTTCTGAACACTTAGACCAGCTCATCTTGGACCAACAACCATGCCACGGTCAGAGTCACCTACATCAACCTTTTCTTCCTTATTCTTATGCTCGACTTCAGAATTAACATGTTAAATGCATTGAATGGCTGTGTGATTAGCTCATTAGATATTAAAAAACAGTTGAATGGGTGTACCTAGTCAGTTGCTTGGTGCCTGTATTTCCCCAAATTAACATGAATAATTTATTGTAAAAAAAACAAATTAGCTGAAGACAAGATTTGTCTCCAGAAAGCCCTTTAATGGAGCACTTCAGGTCCAATGAACAGGCAAAAATATAATTAAATAAAAATGAAAAGAACTAATAAGTCCATTACTATGCATATATACGTAGACAAATCTATAAGACAAAGTTAAAGAAGCATGCATCAGCATTGCTTCAATATGTCTGCATAAAACTTAATGTAGCTTCTAGTGTGGCTGCAGATTTTTGGGGGGTTGCTATGTATCTTCTTACAGCAGTGAAACACCCAAATATACTGAATAACTATAACATTTTGTCTGGCTTTTCCACGGTAACATATTCAGTTTTCAAAGCAACTCATTAAAATCTGCAAAGCAAAAAAAGGTTTAGTACTACTTGCTTTCCTATATCCCATAAGGCCATCGCTATATTGAGATGAGAAAAACAAACAAGATTTTCACATATAAAAAATGTTTTAGTTTTATTCCCTGAATGATTGCATTAATATGAAAGAGCAGCTATAATGTCAGCTTGAGAATACAATTAGTAAATAAAATATGGATAAACAGGTTTTTACTTCCTCATTTCTGACCTTCAAAGCTGATCCTAAGGATTAGCTGGAAGTAAAAAAAAATCACAACAACTTTTAGGGGAAAGTAATGTGTCAGAGTCACTGACTGCAAATCAAATAACTTCTGGCAGATTAGGAGAAAAGTTGATTGATGTGCTCAGCCCTTGTCATCTAAACCAAGTTTGTAATATAAATGTGTAAAAAAAGAAGAAAAAAGTAATCAAGTAAAGTCAAAGTCAAAGACGTATTAATAACTTCTGTCAACTTTCCAGATTGAAAAACTAGAGTATGGTCATTATGCTCCCGAGGATGGGGCAAACAAACTTCATTCCTATTGACATTTGATAAAGGCACGTCACATTGATGGATATTAGCTGTCTCGGTCATCTGAATGTAAAGCAGGAGCACTTTGGCGTCTCTAGACAGCCATCCGTTGTTACTGACGGCCTCGTCCCACACAAACTGATGTGATGTGACAGTGTTAGAAGCACAGTGGCAGTTTAATGCGACGAAGCCAGCTGGCTTCACAATCAATAAACTCAGGGTGCTAACTCTAATAGTCTACACCTGATCCACGAAAAAACCCAACAACAGACAAGCTATTTTTGTTTTCTACCATGCACTCAATTTCTTTGGAGGATGTGAAATAAGCAAATATAACACAAGCAATATAAACAGGTTCAAGTTTGAGTGATAAACAAAACCAATTAATGTCAAAAAAAGTCAAAGGAAGTTTGTCATTTGCCACTTTCTTGCAGTCACAGTAAATCTTTGAATTTTTATCAACAGATATTAAGGTATTCGTTTTTCTAAAAGGTGTACATATTGTCCAAGAATTGAGACACACAGAGAGGAAGACCAGTAGGTATTCTAGTCTAGAGTATTAAAACATGCATGTGTACATATGTACAGAAACACCAAAAGCTTGTGTGATGTCAGGCTGATGGGGCTGATGTGGACACAGGCGCTCTTCTATTTCTTTTGGAGTTTTGTGTTTCTGCTTTTCTCCCTAGCCGCCAGCGATCGCCTCTTCCTGCTGGACAGGGCTCCCACAGGTCGGATCTTCATCTCAGAGAAGTCGAGGGATGTCAGGTGGCCCTTCCACGGTTCCCAGTTCACCCCCTGACAGCAAAAACAGCAGATTGAGAGAGAAGCTGATTGGGGCAAAGTAGGGAAGAGGAAAAATGTCGTATGTTTAGACAGGAGAGTCGTAATGAAAGGGGGAGACAGCGAGCGGAGAGATCGAGTCGCGAAAGAGGCAAGTGGCATGACAGGCAGGCGGAATGACATGCAGTAATAAATACCTACCGCTGCTTCATTTCATGTGAGTACAAACTTGTTTTGACTGTTATTGCATTTTGCCGACAAACATTGCAGGAGACATCTGCAACGGCAATATTATGGATGAAATCTCGACAAGAGCAGAGAAATCCCCTGGCATTTCCTTCGGTATCAGTCTTCCTTAGACATAATAACTGTTGTTGTTACCCGAGCAGCCTGGTAAAAACACTTATGGTTTATAGCTGGTGTGAGAAATGTGTTTTCTTATCACTTCTGATGGATGTTGGCCATTTCTGCTTCACCTCAACAATCCAAAACAAAACAAGTAGAAGTGGGCTGGGGTGAAGTTGTCTTTGATTGCTGACCAGGGAGCAGCCTCCCAGAAAGCTTTTTTTTTTAGCTTCTTTTTGTTCTTGTTGTTTCCATATAAGATGCTTAGTAAAGATCCTAAATAACAGGGATGTGTTTTTCCTTCACAGCAGTTAGTTGCGGTACTTGTGTGTTGTTTTAAATCCTAACAGAGAATGTTGTAATATATACTGTGAAAAATGGTTAGAAAGGCAACTAAAAATGCATCTGATCTTCAAAATGGAAATCAAAAATGGATTGCATTCAAAGAGCTCTTTTCCAATAGTTTTGGCTGCTCAAAGTACTTTTACACCACAAGCTGCATTCACCTATTCGCACAGTGCCCACTAATACAGATTTATGGATAACCTGCTCTGCATCGCGGGTCACAGCTGGACAGTAACTATGAAATTACATATTTTCAGACTGAAGAGGACTGATAAATAAAAAGAGTAAAAAGATTTTTGAAATCCAAAAGTTTTCTTCAGTATAGTAAAACTCCTAAACTGTTTAGGAGGCAAGCTTTCAGTAATGTTTGCCATAAACATAAAAATGTAATGGTAGAGATGGACTGATGGGACTTGTCCAGAAAACCCATGTTGTTAACTGGTCAAGGTCTTCGGGTAATTACAGTGTTAATACAAGTCTATTATGATGTAATATAATCAGCCACCAACTGGTGAAGCCGTATGGTATAGCGATCATACAGTAAAAGTGTGACTTAATGCAGAGCTTAGATTTTATGTTGCCCATCTGGACAAATGAAGCACAAAAGATAAAGGTGCTAGATTTTGTACAGCAGATGAGCAGTATCTTCAATCATGACCTTAAGAAACATGAGTCCAACAAAGAATATATGCAGGCCCTGAGAGATGAATCTGGCCCGAACATCAACATTACTGAAGCGGTGTTGGATCATCTTGACATAGAATGGAACAAAAGGAAGAAACATCCAGAGAAGAGCGTTGAATGATCTTCAAAAACACCCAGAAAACTATTTCTGAAGGCTACTTAAAGAAATGATAAAAACGATTTCTTGAATAAAGGTGTTCAGATCAAATATTGATTTTCAAGCTCATTAGCAATGCACTAGCTGTTTCTGCATGTATGAATGTTTGCACATTTCAATAAATCACTGCACATATTTCCCATTTTCATTAAAGAAATATAAAGAAATGAGTCTCAAGACATTTGCACAATACTGTTGATTTAAATATGTGTGTGTGTGTGTGTGTTTTTGTGTATGCTATCCAGAAAACTAGAAAATCAACACTGAGTCCAATAAACCAGAGTTTGCTGCTGCTGAGGTGCTACAGTCTCATTCACTTACCATGCTGTGCCTGGTTTCACCCCATTTGCCGTTAAGGTTGGCCAGGTGGCAGTTTTTGTACCACCAGGCGCCACGGTGACTCAGAGCACAGTTGGTCAGGGCAATGTCATTATCTGAATCAATGGTAGTCCAGGGGAGGCCTTGGTGGTAGGTCATGGCATCACCTGGGGATCATCGAGAAAATTAGGATTGCACCGTTATTACCGTAAGATGGAAGAAATTGAATATAATGCCAAACTCAGGGTGATTCAGTTCTGCAGCACATGTTGTTTCAGCACACTGAGTTATATGTAGACACAGCATAGCTCTCGCTGTGTGTGTCTGTGTCTGTCTGGCTTCAAAGCCCACTTAAGCCTTGCTTTCATCCCTATATAGATACTGTCTATAAGGGACTGAATGTAAGTTTCTGAAACAAATATCCCACCTACTGTTGGGTACATTTCTTTCTCAGCATCCTACAGCATGACCGGTGGGGTGCCTCCCGCTTGAAACCCTTCTATTTTCTGACCCTGTCTGTTTCATTGCTATTTTCGCCATCCCCTTTTGGCTATAACTCATTCCATTTAAGTGCCACAGAGAATATAATTCTTGAAGGCTGTTTGATTTGTCTGCACAGCCTCAGCCTTTTATGTTGCCTATAGTTAAGGAGGAAGAGTCACCTGCTGTCCCACTGTATTTGCCAATGGTGAGCTTGAACTTCTGCTTGACTGGTGCAATCTTAAAGTTGTCGTATACAGCATACGCTCTCTCTGAGCCCACACCCAAATCAAACCTCAGCTCATACTGAGTAGGAGTGTTGGTAAGCTCGTATATTTTATCGAGACCTGAGGGAAAACACAAGCAGAGAATTTCAAGAACACACTAGACATTCCTCTAATGCTCAAATGTGCATGCTTATGCCTGTCTGCAGAAAAGCCCTCTTTCCCAAAACACTGAAGTGCTCACCAATCCAGAACTCCTCGGTTAAGTTGCCAAAACCTGCAATGTACTGCCTCCAGCGTTTCATAAAGTCCAGCTTGCCAATGTTACGGCGCTGAAGCACCTAAAAGTGGAAAGCACTCAAAGTGTTACACAAACATTTCAAATGGTTTGTTCTAACTATTTAGTGCTATCATTAGGGAGTTGAGCCCAATCGATACTGGATTTCCAGATTTGATGCAGAAAATACATCTTGGAGTCTAATAAATTTTTATACACATAACCAGCATTGGGTCAGTTTGTTCACCACTGTTTCTTTGTTATTCAAAGCGAGACTAATACAGGCTGCCAGCATTGACCAGCCAATAAACTGATCAGCCTTTATTAGGGATACCTTTGATTTAGCGTTGCAGCTTCACACAGGCATGGAGCTAAAAATCTAAACTGAATCAGGTGAGACCATTTTAGTCCCATGGCCCATTCAGACTCCAAAAGAAATGAATCCACTTCCCATAATACAACCCAGGAGCAAATAAGTGACATGCACATGCCAGTGTTCATGTAGTCACTCTCATTGTTAGACAAAAGTTCCACACCGTGAGCTTCTTTATTGATATCATATCAAAAATTCCTACCAGCCAGCCGCCTCCATCAGTGTCCATGTCGCAGTAAGCTTCTATAGGTTTGGAGCGGTCATTGTTAATATAGACTGTATAGACACCATTCCTCTTATTGCCGTTCTTCATGATCTGAACACAGTCCATGGGGAATGGGTGCAGGAGACCAACTGGTGACGGGGATGTTGTGAGAAGATTATTAGAGTTTTTTTCATACCGATGATTTTTAACAGAGTACGAGATGTTAAGTGACGTGGCACAAACCTGTTTTGAAGATGGTTTCTACCACCTTGCTCCTCTTGTTGCCCCTGTAGGCAATAATAGTGACAATGTACCTCTTCCCCATCTCAAGACTTGATGCAGCAAAGCTGCTCTCACCGGCTACAAGCTGCTTTTCAACAGTCTGATGAAAACATATAACAGAACACTGAATATAATAGCATCACATTATGGATTTAACATTTCGGACTAAACAGAAAAGTAAATTGTGTTAGGTTTAATTACTTAGATCTCAATTTTAAAAAGACAGCAAACAGCAACAAAAGAAGCTGATTACTACCAGGTTTGCTTTGTTTATTGCCACAAGAGGTCAGTGTTCTACAGAGATTAAGATTAACATGCACCTTTAGCCCCAGTCAATTTCCCAAATGTCATTTAAATGACTGAGACTAGGAGAACATGTTGCCCAGAGATTCTGCTTATAACCAGTACAGAATAAGAGGAATCATCCTTCATCCTTCACCTTCAGGTCTTTTTTTGTTTTTGCTGCTAAAGTTACACAAGAAGTGAAAACAACATAATATCTGAGAAATTGTGTGTTTGAATATTATAAGTGTGAATACCGTGCTCTATGGTGCAAACACATCGGTGCTAATCATTATGGCGACTTACCTCCATGTTTCCCTCTTCATCCCTGTAGGTGAGGATGTAACCCTCAATGTCAGCCAGAGGAGGAGTCCAAGTTAAAGAAGCAGAGTCCAGCGTCACATCTACAGCCCTCAGATCCTTGGGAGAATCAATGTCTGGTGGGTATGAGTGCAAATCAAAGTGGATTACAGCTCAGCAGTCATTTAGTCATTAATACATTTGATAATATCATGTTTTCATTTGGTAAATAAACGTGTGCTCCATTTACAAGCCTTTAGCCCAAAAATTTAAACTGTGAAGAACAAATTAATGATTTCTATAAACAATAGGTGCTTTTACATGATTTTTACTGATAATGTTAATCATTCGTCTGTCTATTATTTTCCTCTGCGAACCTAAAATGTAGAGCTTTTAATTCAGGCCGATTAAATTGGCAATTTAGATTTTCAGACTTTCTCCACATGAAGCACAACACAAGATATGACAACCATCTACCTGCACAGTTACAATTTGCCTGTGCAGATAAGCTAATACTTGTGCTTTCTCATTTAAATGCTTTGGGAGTTTGACCTGAAGCAGAAGCTGAGATAATTTGTCTGACACCGAGATGCCTGTTAGAGCAGTTGGAGCTTTAACCTCCCATGGATCAAGAAATTAGGGGAAGTCTATGCCACCATAAGGTGCAAAATCATCCCAAACCATTTTCTGTTTGTATTAAAAAAATTACTTCTTCAGCGTGAAGAGTGACATTTTGAGCAGCACCTTGGGCATCATAAGGAGAATGAAACGCTCCTGACAAATCTGTGAAACAGTTTGGTTCGAGACAGCTTTAAATGACATAATAATGGTGCTTTTTACTAGGTCCAATAAAGTCACAAATATAATAACATGTTCCTTTATGTGTCCCAGATGATATCGTTTGACACAGTAATGCTCCTGTTTGAACACAGCACCACACTGGCCTTCTGCCCGCTGACGAGTTACGACGAGAAAAGTTTATCATCCAAAACTCGGTCATTTTCTGCCTAATTGAAAAAGACCCAGCTTTCACTCAGTGCTCCCAGATGATTTTACAGATCATCTGTGAATCACAAAGATGCCCCTGTTATAACACGATCACCACGTGCTGCTGCTTTTTACTTCAAACTAACCTCTGAGGCCCGCCATGTGACCTGACCTCCCAGGCCTCTGGGAATCATATTCCAGTCAGAGAGGTGGTCTTCGGTACTTTAGAGGTTCCAAACAAACAAATATTGACTCTGTGATTGCATGTTAGTTCATTTAAAAATCTCCAGCTATACTTAATCTTTGATCCCTCTCAATACCAAGCTATGCCAAGAAGTACAACTTATACTGTTTGTCATCAGAAAGAAATGTAAAAAGATTTCTAGTCAATTCCACAGCAGTCAAGTCGGTGCAAACTGGTGGTCTCTTCATCAGAAACTCACTGAGTTTGAATGATCTGCAGCTGCTCAGAGAACGTGATGCCTTTTTGCCTTTTTTTCCAACCAATATACCCGCAAAACTAGGGCATATGTACTTTAGTAATAATTTACTGGTCTCAGGTTCGGATCTTTTTATTACCGGTATAAAAGCAATAACATGTTTGAGCTTTTGCATTTGAAAACACCTGGGACTGATTACTAAAAGAAGGTACTGATGGACCCTTTGCAGCTTTTCATGTCTAGTAAGAAAGAATACTAAATAAATTGCTTTGGATGAACTACAATTTAATGGTGTCTTCCTCTGCCTCTCTAGGAAATTGTAATAAATTCTGACTGGTAGTTTTTGTGCAATACTGCTGACACATAACAAAAGGACACTCAAATGTTGCTGTTCATTATCAAGGAAATAATCTTGAGCTGCACCATTGTTTATTCTTTTGGGCATTCTCCATCTTGCCATGAAGTGCCATAAAATTTAGTTGGGTAGATTTTTGGGGGACTTTCTCATCCTAACAGAGAGTCAGACCCACAAACAGGTAAACACTGTTTAAAAGTAATGGGTATTTTCAGCATTTACAACCAGTTAAAGCTCAGAGTTGGCTCATGTAAACATTCAATTAAGGACTACTTTAATAGGAGAAACTGGTTTTGCAACATCCTGCTGCTCTGCCCAAATGCATCAATGTATTTAACAGTAGAACCCAAGCCTGCAACAAATTTAAGAGAAGAAAAATGACCCTTTTCAATGTTTCATAAGAAAGAAGAGTTTCAATATCGCCAAAAGGGGGGAAAAAATCCACTTGTTCATATTGTATTGACCTGTCTGTGCTTTTGTTGAAATCTTCCTGGTTGCTTTGTCCCCCTTGACAGCCCAGATGTAGACAGTGTAGAGAACTCCAGGCCTCAGGCTAGTCAGCATGTAAGAGGTCCTGTCAGACCCAACAGGGATTTCCTCACTAGAGCCCTCAGAAGAGGTGTAGGTAAGGATGTAGCCATCAATTTCTGCCTGGGCTGGATCCCATGACACAGTGAAGCTGGATTCTGTTTCATCTCGGGCTAAGAGGTTAGCAGGAGCATCCAGTTCTAAAGGAAGATGTTAGTAGAAGAGGTTTACTGCACTACTCATGCACATTTCAAGAACTGCTTGTGCAAACTACAAGATGTGTTGTTTCATCTTTCACTACATCAGGGGGATGAAACAAATTAGCTTGAATTTTCTACAAGCATTAGTATCATGATTGTGAGTACGTGATGAATACTGATGTTTTTTAAGTTCACTTTGTCCATTTAGAAACCTGCTGGTTTGCGTCACATTTCACAGGCCCAAAGTGGTTTAAAGGGAATGATGAGTCAGGACTTCAGTTAGAAACTATTCAGCTCCTAAGTGGTCTCTTTAACTGTGTTTTCATCACATCTAAAATTATATCTACTGATTCCTGCCTTAATGTGGTCTGATGATCCACTTAAGATTTTCTCTCGCCAAACAGGTGAATAGGAACATTCAGTTCTGTACAAAAACATGATTAAGAGCATAGAGAACAGAATAAAGACAGATTTGGGGGCAAATTACTTGATTTTTGTGAAGAGGATTAAAAATTTAAATTTAACTGCCTGTTTGATTGTCAGAAAGGAGAGTACTTATTACTTGAATATGGTATTTATATTTGATGATGCACTGAGATTTTTTGGTCAAATATTCCTCTGATATTGCTGAAAATGTCTTGTTTTTCTGTCAAGAAACATTTCAGTTTCGAATCTGTTTTTTCCTATGTTATAGGTCCAAGGTGCTGTAGTTTGAAGAAGAAAAGTGCTCGTGATCATCGCAGTTCAAAAACTGCTGACATACATTATGTCATGACTGAAAATGGCTTTAAGAGAACTCTTCAATCCATGCTTCCCTTGCAATCAAAGATGCTGAGAAGCAAGTGAAATTAACATACTGTTGAATAAAAGATGTTGAGATGAAGTTCTCCAATATGCTGGCTAACCTGAATGGATCTGAGTCTGCATGAATCAAGGAAGGGTCCTTCGACTGGAAAGGAACTATAAAAGGAGCAACTGCTCCGAATAGTGAGCATAATAGTCAATGGGAAAGAGCAGGCCAGAGTGCCTCCTTGCACTGCAGGCATGACTGACTAAGAGGAAATCGCTGGGTTGTTCCAGGACATGCTGTGAGCTGGCACATGACTGCTCAGGAAGAGCTGAGGTAAGTTATTGGGGAAAAAGATGTCTGGGCTGCTTTCCCCCTTATTGACCCAAAGAAGAAGTTGGCAAGTAGATGGATGAACTGATGAATGGATACATTGGAAAATTGCTTTAAACAAACAAGCTGATTCTGATTGGTCTACCATCTGAGAGACATTATTTTAAGGTTTACAAGGAGGTTGACTTGCTGTCTTTTCAGAAAAGCTGTAATTATGGGGCATCTGAAGCTCTAGGGTATTAAACGTGAATTTACTAGTCAGACAATTTGTTTTAACAAAACTGGCATCTGACACCTGTCTCAGCTTGTGTTGAGATCTTCTTGCTGGCTTTGTCTCCCTTGACAGCCCAGATGTAAAAAGTGTAGAGGAGCCCAGGCCTCAAACCAGTCAACAAATAATCAGACTCATCTGCCCCCACTGGGATTTCCCCACTAGAGCCGTCTTCAGAGGATGTGTAGGTTAGCATGTAGCCATCAATTTCTGCCTGGACGGGATCCCATGAAACACTGAAGCTGGATTCAGTTTCATCTTCTGCTAAGAGGTTAGCAGGCGCGTCCAGTTCTAGGGGAAGATATTAATACGCAAACTCTAATGATGAATATTACAGTCATCTGGAATATTATGGGTGACAAATTAAATTAATCTAAAACATGTGAAGGAATATAATAAATCCAGTTATTTGGTTGATAAACCTTGTGAAAACTGTATGTCAAGGTGACGGTAGACCAGTGCTGACAATTTAGAATTAATACTTTTGGAGGAATTGGGAAGGGTTAGCGATTTACTCAAACATGTTCAAACAATCATGTTAAAGTCAGTATTTGTGTGAACAACTCGATTCTTCAACACATTCTGAACTCTCTTGGACAAACTATCTTGTCATTTCTTTAAGTAGTTTTCAGCATTAGTTCTCCAGACTTCAACAGAAGATCCACTGTGTTTTACACACAGCATTAGACACTCACTGATGTACGACTCCTGAGGTTTTGATGATGATTTTACTGAAAAAAATTCAAATTTTGATTCATCACTCCCTAAGCTCTGTGGCACTGATTTGCAGTCTGATTCCTCTGATTTGCAGTCTGATTCCTCTGTGATTTAACATTCCTCAGTCTTCTCCCTGTTTCCCTTCCTTAAGAATCGCTTCTTGACAGCCACCTGTCCACTGAGACCATTTCTGACGAGGCTTCAGTGAACAATAGATGAATCTGAAGGAGAAATGCAAACATGTTCCACTTTGCTAACCAAAACTAAAGGGCCAGACACTCTCTCAGATCCTGTGGCAGGACTTTGCTGGTGTGTTTCCTACTTCCTAAAGACAGGACTTTCAGGTACTGTTCATCTGCTCTAGATAGCCTACCACTTCTTCTTTTCTCCTTAAATATTTTTGAGGACACACTACACATTATCCTGATATATGCCAAGATTTTGTCCAACAGGTAGTTCAAAAATTATATTTTATGCCTGTCAAACTGTGTTATCTTTGGCATTTTTCATAGATTCAAACAAGAAATGGGAACGAATTATATGTCTCTGCAACAGGCTGGTGGTAATAAAGAGCCTGAAAATACAATTTAAAATCAGTTATGTGTCATGTATAGACACCAATAAAGCCAGGGGGAACTATTGCTCAATAACTCAATAACTCTTGTCTGCCTCACTCGGAGCAAAATTTTTAAAAAATGAGGGATGACTCAAGACTTTTGGACAATATTGTATCTTTATACGTAACATAAAATATATTATCATGTAAGAGGCAAGGAAATGGGTTTTGTTTAACTTTGATATTAACCATTTAATGCTGAGGTTTGAAAAGAAAGTTAAATTTCTGAGACCTGTCTCAGCTTGTGTCGAGATCTTCCTGCTGGCTTTACTCCCTTTGACAGCCCAGATGTAGACAGTGTAGAGGACCCCAGGCCTCAGGCCAGTCAGCGTGTATGAAGTACTGTCAGACCCAATTACAATTTCTTCACTTGAGCCCTCAGAAGAGCTATATGTTAGCATGTAGCCATCAATTTCTGCCTGAGGGGGATCCCAGTGCACCCTGAAGCTGAACTCTGTCTCATCTTGGGCGAAGACGTTAGTAGGAGCATCCAGGTCTGCACAGGGAGTTGTAGTTAGTAGATACTGGTAAAAACACGTAATCACAGCTGTTGCAAACAGAAAAACTAAAAAAATCAGCAGTGCAGAGCTTCACCTGTATCTAGAAGCAGAAGACACTGGAATAGATGTCAAACTTGGATTATACTCTGTGGTGAGCTTTAGCAGCTCTCTAGCCTTAAACAACAGCACCTCTTATATAAACCTGTTGTTTTTCATATATGACATATATGAAAAAACTTTTCAATGGTATCCAAAAATACCACATTCAACTATTTTGACACATTTTTTATTGAATCCAAGTTTGACGGCATGACACAGTGATAGGTAAGCAGTGGTTCTAGGAGCTACTTGTAAGCAAAGAACATGGAAATTCTACATCGCATACATTTTACTAAGAGCAGGAAAACATGGTTAAGAACTGTTAAGAAACTAAAGGCATACTATGGTGTCAAGGAAAACTAATTCTATTACTAACTCAGTCTGTTTCACCAGCTTGTGCCGTCACAGTCATTGTGATCCTGATGCGTAAAGATATTTTTTAAAGCACTCATACTTCTTGTTCTGTTGACTTTCTTCCAAAAATATCAATACCAGCAGACAGCAACAGCTGCTAATCTGCACAACAGCCAGATTAAGAGACATGAGAAGTGTCTTGCTCTGTTGACCAAGCAAAATGCTTCTGCTCAAACTTCTTATGAACATTCAACCCGAGGCTAAACTGGGCTGCTTTTAAATGAGGTGTACCACCTAATTATGTTAAACAGCGTTTTTCACACAGAGTTCAAGTTCCACTCTTGGCAGATGGATAAGAGGGGCTGGTGTGCTAAGTGTGGAATGTCTATATTAATGCTTTTCACACATTGTCAACCTAGCACGCACAAGATCAAGAGGTAGTAATTGACCAATTATCTGTATGTTTTTTAAGGTCGTACATAAAGGAGCTTAAGAAAAAGAGACCCTAAAATCAACCTTTACTTTAGTTCACAGACTGCTCCAAGTTCAAAGGCAGCAAAGAACAGTTGCGCTTTTGATCACTTTTCAGACAATCAAAGGCTATTGTGCAATCAGTAAAAAAGAGACAGAAGATAAAAGCATTTGTTTACACTTTCAGCACCATTGTTAAAAAAAAGAGGGGATAAGAGTTTCTTTTTTTCTGCCTTACCTTTGTAGATATTCCTAGCTGACCTCCAAAATACGATTCCTCTGTGGGAGTCTTCAATGACGGACAGCCAAATAATCAAATCAGTCTCTACTGTAATGTTTCCCCTTTCAGCACTTACTTGTTTCAGCTTCTGTTGAACTCTTTCCGCTGACTTTGTCTCCCTTATAGGCCCAGATATAGACAGTATGGAGAACTCCAGGCCTCAAGCCTATCAGCCTGTATGAGGTACTATCACGTGCTACAGAGATGTCTGAACTGGATCCCTCTGCAGAAGTGTAACTCAGCATGTATCCCTCTATTTCAGCCTGGGCTTGATCCCAGGAGACTGTTGCAGTGTCCTCTGTTACTTCGGTAGTGACGAGATTTGTTGGAGCATCAATATCTGAAGACGTAAAAAAGCAAAGAAAAAAAAAGCATCAAAAAGAGCTGAAAAAGTCAAACAACCCATTAGAAATATGTTCATATATGCATCCACATACATCCCACACGTGGATACTAAATGAATAAGACAAAATTCTACATAAAAAATATAGAAAAAGAAAATAAACATTGAAGGAACAGAAGCAGACGGGACTGTAGAGAAACTGCACGTTCTGAACCAGAATACTAAATACGGCTGCTGAACTCACTTGAAGGTAAAGCAGTGAAGTGGTATTTTTATTAAATGTAAACACTAGCTAAATGCCAGATTTAAATGTGTGTTGTTGAGAGTTTCTTGACATTATTGGCACAGTTTGCTTCCTCGGTATATTGAGATAGTCTGTTCCAGATTTTGGGGGCATAAACACCAAAAGCTGCATCCCCAATTTCTCTCTGTGAGGAATACTGTATATCTAAGAGTTTGGCAGCAGAGGATGTTTGAGTGCGAGCCAGGATATAAAGTGACAGACTTTCAGAAATATAAGATGGTCCAGATGGTCCAATGCCATTTAAGTAAGAGTATTTTTAAAGCAGTTCTGCAAGATACTGGAAGCTAATGTAGCTCTGCTAAAACTGGAGCGATGTGCTCTGTTATTCTCTCGTTTTACTTAATAACCTTGCAGCAGAGTATTGGATAAGCTGCAGTCTACTGATAATCTTTTTAGGAAGTCCAACAAAATGAGAATTGCAGTAATCCAGTCTACTAAAAATGAAAAAAAATTCTGAGTCGTGGCGAGCCAGGAGAGTCATATTTTGGCGATATTTCTAAGATGAAGGAAAGCTGCCTTGAGTTAATGCAGGGTTTAAAGCTCAAATCAGAATGTCAAACAATGCCATGACCTTTTACTTGAAATCTTACTGTGTCACCTGTTGTTGCTCACTTATAAATAAACTTGGTTTTTGAGCCAATTAAAAGATTTTCCATTTTGTCTTTGTTAAGTTAAAAAAAGAAAAAAACTGTTGTCATCCATCTATTAATGTCAGTTGCTAGAGAGTTCATAACATCACTGACATTGGTCTCTACAGAAACATATAGCTGTAGACTGTGGCAATCAATATTGATAAGGTTGTATAATGACAAAAAAAAATGAGCTCATATAATAAGAAAAGTAGAATACCTGGACAACATCAGCCAGGGTCTATTGGCAAACTTTACAAGACTAAACAACATAACCCTGAAGTAAATCCTCCCGAGTAGTGTGGTGCTCTGAACGGATAATTGGAGGTGAGCTTCCCTCCCTCCAAGACATCTACAGGAAGCGCTGCCTGAGGAAAGCGGGGAGGATCATCAAGGACTCCAGTCACCCCAGCCATAAACTGTTCAGACTACTTCCATCAGGAAGGAGGTTCTGCAGCATCCGGTCCCGTACCAGCAGACTGAGAGACAGCTTCTTCCACCAGGCCATCAGACTGATGAACACGTCATAGACACCTCAGCTTCACTACTGGAACTTCAACATTATGCACTCCATACTGTACAGTAATGCCACTGTTTTGCACATGTCTCAACTCTGTATATTTTTATATATTTTATTTATTGTTGACTCTATTTAATTTGTAAAATATGTGTACACACACACACACACGTAGAAAAACATTTAGTATACACATCCAGAAATTTTTTATTTTTTTTTGCATATACTATTATATATTGTACATATATTTATTAGTTTCAGATTTAGCCATTCATATATTTTGCCTGTTTACATTATTGTATTTTGCACAACTCTGTTGCTTGTGAAGCTCGCACACAAGAATTTCACTCGCATGTGCTGTACCAATGTACCTGCACATGTGATGTGACAATAAAAGTGATTTGATTTGATTATTATGGTTTTATATTTTTACAAATATTTTTAATTTTTTCTTAAGGGTTATTGTGGTGTACTTTATGTGTATGAATGCTGGGCAGACTTTTCAAAACTGAAAGCATCACAAATGTGTAAGATATAGTCACAGTAACTCCACCGATGAGGTGATGAGGGCTGTTGCTAATAGTCAAACAAACATCAGTTGATGAGAAAGAGCCAGAAAGATCTCTGTGGTTAATAGACAGTACTTAACACTTGTTAAACCGAACATTAAAATTGAAGGGTTATACAGAGAGGACTTTAAGAAGTTAACATCTAACTTCTGCAGACACCATTATTCTTTTTTCTTAGAAACATGTAAGTAGTCTATAATTACCCACTTAGCCACCAGTTGCTCATGGATTTGATAGACAGACTTCTTGCCCATTAGTTCACTTTAGCTGATTTAACACCACATTGCAGCCCTGCATTCTTCTAGACATTCCTTGAAGCAAGGACACTATGATGCTGTCAGATCAGACATTAGCAGTCTTCACAGTCTTTCCTGGAAGACCGACAATGTGTTGTGCTTTTCTTGATGTGTGCACAGAAAGTGAAAAAAAGAGTGGGGGAGACAATAAAATAGAATAATAAAAACAATAAAAACTGAAGACAGCTTCAGAGACATTCAAATTGCTGACTTTCTTACCTCAACACAGCTGGCAAAATTGAGGTGAAGTTCAAATTGTTGGTTTTGGAAACAAAACCAACAAATTGTGACACAGGAAATGTGTTCGGCCAGGCATTTTCTGACCATTTCACAAGCGCTTCTAAAAGGTTTCACCGACCCCTGAAAAACAGCCCGTTCAAATATTCTGCAACAGTTTTTGTCAAGAATAGAGCACTTTGAAGAAATCTCACTGATGGCTGTCTCGCCTTTTTAGTCAGCAGGTCAGGCTGTAACATGGCACATTCGTGATACACATTTTTATCCAACAGAAATGTACATAAGCCTGTTACTGTTTTATTAATGGATGCTGAAGATTAAAAAAAATGAACAAAAGGAGAATTTGTAACATCAAAGCAACCTAGGTTACTGATCTGTTCATTGCACTGTAATGCATGAGCTGTAGAGGAAAGACCAGCAGACCGGAACACCGAGCTTCTGTTTCGGTGGCCTCGAGGAAATATGAAGGATGCATACAAGACTCTGGTGAAGCTGTGAGTGTTGTCTGGATGGGCTCTGGGGTCGGTCGAGGTACTCATCATGAAAGTGTAGAGGGAGAGCAACAAAGAAAGTAAAACTGGAAATAAAGTCACAGAGGCATAGTAGGAGAGACACAAAGGAAGTGAAGGGAAATGTAAAAGTAATCATCATTTAGGATTATTCCTCTGTGGCAGCAGTTGAGTCGAGGTCGTTCTTGTGTCAGTGTGCAGTGTGCATCGTGAAAACTGATTGATGATGCATCCAAGAGAAGAAAGGAAGTGTGCAACTGTCTAACTCTATATCCCCTCTTTGTCTCTCCTCTCCTCTCCCTCTGTCACTTCCCTGTCCTTGTGGCTGCACTGCCTGACAGCCTGTCATGAGCTAAACCACAGAAAGAATTTATAATAGCTCCTTTTTATTAGAGCTGTGTGTTTCCTCCAAGGCCTCGAAATGAGAGGTCATTCACTTTTCTAAGCACCTTAACTGAAAAACACTAAACAAGCTTAGTGTTGAACATTTAAGAACATTTTGAAATTAATGACTAATAATGTCAGTTCTGCACCAGAACTGCATGACCTAAAAACAGGAAGTGGCAGTATGTACCACCAGGGAGATGTCATTGCATTCTGGAAACTGGCAGTAACTGTGAGGTGTGAGGCAATAACATATGATGCATGTGGCACAACATATAAAGCCTGTTAGTGCAAAAATGTTTTTCGTTTTGAATTGATCTAAAACACTTGAAAGAACTTATCAGTTTGAATATCTTCATTCTTTTCATCATTCATTATTCAATTATTTGCTATGTGACCTGAACAAAGCTCCTTTAGAACATAGCGGTAGCATTTAGGGCAAGCAAGGCTGGCAGTGCTTTTCCAATAAAATCAGAAAATCACTATAAAAAAATGAACTTATTCTCTCTCCTTTCATCTTAAATAGCAAAACCTGTCTTACTGCCTTTAAATTACTGCCATCGTGTGTCCACAGTTGGCTATTGTCTCTGGAACCAGGATTTACTCCGCTTGACTCTGATTCCAATTAAATCTATAGGCCAGCAGAGTTTTCTAGCTGCTTCCACATGCACATTGTGGATAAACCTCTGGTTTTTGACTGGAAATTGATTTGGATACTGGCGCGCTAGACAATCTGCCCTGGCTCTACTTTCAGATCAGTTATCATGTACATTTTATTAGATTGCACTGCGAAAGAAGATTTTAATATCTCCTTCAGGACTTTGAATCAGAACTTATGATGGAGAGGGGATCTCAAGTCACCTCTAATTTAATTTAAAAAAAAAACCCTCTTTTAATTAAACCAGAGAAATACCTTGGTTGAACAAATGTACAAACTGTGCTTTGTAATAGATATCTGATTCTCACAGGAGAGCGACCACATGATTTAACTGAATGTGATGCACGACTGTAGAATAAACAGAATATAGTATTTAAAAGATTAATAGAACATTAGTAGAAATTTGACAGCAGAAATACCAATACTATACAACACTGAATGGGGAAAATCGTTGCAGAATGAGTCATTTTTGCAAACAATTGTATATACAGTTTGCCAGTAATGCACAGTTTATGTGTAGTGAGGTCTGTTTATAGTGTTTTATTGCTCCTATTATTACTACAATTCTAATCAATTCCTGCAGAATTCATCATGGTGAGCTAATGCAAAATATGATGATAACTATAAAAGTCAGACCTTTTCATAATTCTTCAGCCAGGAATGAGTGCAGAAAGGTTGCAGATGTCTATGCCTATTTAAGTACAGCATATAAAAAAAGAACAAATGAAAATACAGAATCATACACTGGTACGCTGATTAAATGTGTTCGTTATCTCTATTCTCTTGTGTTAAAGTTACTGCCCACCACTGGATTTTCTTTTTTCTAATGTTCTTTATTCCCCTCTGAACAAACAAGTCCAATCCCTCAGTCGTCTGACATTTTCTATAAGTTATTTGATACGTTTTCTTACGTGCTCCAAGCCTGCATTTGCTCTGTATGATGGATCCAGTTACTCCAAACGTTCTACCCCACTAGCTGTGCAGCGTCAGTGACTACATGGCTACACAACACAAGCTGCGACTACGGCCATTTGGAGGACAACTTATCCATTATGGGTGACATGTTCAGCAGACACTGACCACAAGGCACTCAGTAGTAGGCTGCCTTTCATCATTTAGAGCCTTACAGATTCACAGCCTCACTGTACAGTGAAAGCCATACAGTATGGCTACATATGGAGCAACAGAGCTCCATTCATTCAGAGACTACAATATGTCAGGCTTGATCTATGCCCTAGTTGAGTTTATTAGCATGTTTGCCCAACGACTTGTATGTGCTTTAAGTAACTCATAATTCTTAATGACAGAACTGACTTATCAACATACCTATATTTTGTCCTTACATATAATATGAATTGTGTGAAACTCCCTTTTTTACGTTATGAACTATCCTTTCATAATTTATTCACTCCACGTGGCAGCCGTAAGTAAGTTTTAACAAATACACAAAGAGAACAATTTTTCTTTCTTCTGAATGACAGGTTAAAGGTAAACACCACTGTAACTGTAAAATAATCCAAATATGTTCCAACAAGAAAATACAGTACACTGTTAACATGGACATATTTCAGGGAAAAACAAACTGTGATCTTAGTTCAGCCCTCAGATTATACACAACAGCCTAACTTCTGGCACTGACCACTCATGGAAGCATGATTGTTAAACGTGGAATAAAAGCAATCAATCTGTGTTACTGTCTGTGTTAATCTGCGGCAGAAATAGAGCATTTTCTGTGTTATAAGGGACAATTCTTGTAGCAAAATTATATAGTAGGTTTGAGAAAATTTGCCCAAATTTCAATGGACAATGGCTAAAAGATCCTGATTTTTCTTTTGTTCATGTTTAAACAATTTTGGAAGATACCTGTGCAACGCATAAATTAAAATTAATTAAAAAATTAATTAATTAATTACAATTATTATGAATATTAGAAAAAGTAAAAAAACAACAACACACTTTTGAGCATAACAGGCTCAAACATCAATGCTACTAATGCAATAACCTACACCAAGATTAAGAAGATACCTACAAACAACATTATCTTTTTCTCACACTTAATAGGTGCATAGAGCTGTTCAACTGCTCCAATTGAATCAACACACGAAGAGTAGTTCTACACAAAATCTGTCATTCCCAGTTTGACCTTTCGGGAATTTGTTTTGAATCCTCATTACTTTTATAAAATGTCTCTTCTCACATTTTCATTTGACATTTTTCCAGCTCTTTGTATTTTGTCTAACGCAAAGAGCTGGCTCAAAAACCTCCGATGGACACATTTGAGTGGAAAATTCAACCCATCTTCGAACGTCAAGCCATCTGCTTTTTGTTATAAAGGCCTTGGTGGTGACTTTATTGAATCTGAATCAGCAGTAGCAGCTGTGGTATGATGTGTTTATATGCCTCTTAAGCTTTGGACAGGTTATAGTAAGGATGACAAGTCTGGTCCTCAGTTTCTCTTTTCGTATGTTGTCATTGGTGGCAATAAAATGAAAACATTCAGCCAAAAATTGTGCATATTCCGCAACATAAACATAAATCCAACATAAAAGTCACACCGGAAGTGCATAACGAGGCCCAGCTATAAATATCCACTGTCATTCTTTTATTTGCTATGTAATACCTTGTTATCAGTAGTGCAGAAGGTAAACAACTATAAAAGGAGCCACAGCAAAATAAGTTTAGCAGGATGCCAATTGTGATGCGTGACAGACACTGCGAAAGAGACGATGAGAAGGCACATAGGACAGATGGCAACAGTGGGGAAACCTTTCAACTGTGGCGCTTACACAATATGTAAGATGGCAGCTGTAGTCTTAGAAGTACCTACCCAATAACGCATTACATAATGTCCCATAAATTGTTTCTTTATGACCCATTGTTTTTATATCCTGTCCTATTCCTGTTCTTAATTCCCCCTATAAATATCTTGATTTATCACTCGACTCTGGTTTTTTAGCTCTAATGCCAACACTTAGTGTCTTATTCTTCTTTATTACAGCTTCCTCTCTGTTTGTGTATTTTCAATATTCCCCCCCTCATGTTCCTTTTATCTCCTCCCGTGTATAACCCCGCTGCCCAAAGGCAACAGCATGTTCGGCGAGATAATAGGTGACTGTGCTCTCTGTTGCGCCATGCCAGTCATCGAGAAACTAGCACATCCTCTCTGCCAGACAGAGCTGAGGAGTATCCTCTTCAATCACCTCTAAGCCTTTTCGTGCTACACCTAAAATGAAGGATTGTAGCTGCTGGAGTGGAGACAAGCCACTGTCTGTCTGGTGTAGATTAGCCCATTCACGCACACACACATACACATACACGCACACACACTTATGCAGTTGCTGCAAAAGTAAGTGGCATACACACAGAAAAAAAGATTAGTGAAGACATGAGTTCTTGAGTACCTGACTGTCTTCAAAAGATGAGAGGTGAGTCTTGAAAATACCTTGCTAAGGCTGATGACTAAAAACCATTAAACTGGTTGCCTCAGTGTCTAAAAAAACAAAAATAACAACTCACCCACCCAAAATGAACAGACTTCAAACTGAAGAAAGCTTTAGAAGTGAGTAATCTCTAAAGAGAGGAGGAAAGATGGGAAGGTGAATGAGAGACAGAAAAGAAGATAATGGGAGAAACTGAAAACCTGTTGTGCCACTGTGGAGCATTTGGCGGTCTGTTAAATTATAACTATATAGCAACTTAATGTCAAGAATGGCTGTGAAAGTAAAGAGTAAAAATGTATTCCTCATCACGTCCTAAAACCAGTCCGACTCACGCTAAGACCAAAATGCTAATATCCAACAACACCAGACTCTGTAAATCATGGACCTTCTCACCCTGACTGTCAGGGAGCATCTCATAGTCATTACAGAATTCATATCATGTTTCCCCTCTGTGACCAAGCTCACCACAACCATTAAAGATTGCTCAAATTATTAGGTTGTAAATTCCAGCCCTCCATCCATAACCCACAATCCTGCCTCTTGCTGGCTGTATTCATTGTAATGTTATCACTGGCTCTGTAAGGATGGTAACAGCAGTTTGCATAATACTCCATAGCATTTTTGTGTCTGACAGATTATGTGTTTTTCCTCTTAGCATCTGACCACAGGTGAATTATAGGTGACACAACAAGAGCTAAGCGCACTCATTGGTGGTACACCCAATTCAAAACTAAGTGGAATATGGTTTTCCTCGCTGTTTCTCTGATGTTTTTCTGTTCCAAGAGTGGCTGATCTATTATATTAAGTGTCATCCACAGTCAGACTTCTCCAGTGGTCGCAGAAATGCAGTCTCAATGCAATTAATGTCAGGCAGCAGTCAATTTTGAGAAAATTGGGCCCACTTTATGCTAACTGATAATAAGGCACAGCAGTATGAGATTCAACAACTCGTGAATGCTGATGTGTTGACACTGACCTGTGGCACCGGTGACAGAAGAAGCTTTGCCCCCATTGTTTCCCTTAATGGCCTGCACTGAGATGACATACTCTGTTCCTGGATACAAACCTGTGGGAAGAGACAGTTAGTCTTAAAAGAAGAAAATGTCCATCAGTCTCTGATATAATGCTCCAAAACAAGGGATTTACAAACTTTGAGGAAAATCTTGAGTAGAAGTAGAAATTACTTTTCTGACTTTTCTCAATCAAATCCTTAAATTATGGGATCCCTTTTCTATTAGACTACATGAAATGTATATTATACCCACTTTCCTGGTAAAAGAACATTCAACCTCTATCAGTTTTACATATCAGAAAATTATATGAAAGAAATTCTGCTCCTTACCAGGTCATATACAACTCCAAATGAACTAGAAAATATGAGACATAAACCCATGTCATTATTTATTTATTTGTCATTATTTATTTTAACAAAAATTTAAGCCAAAACGCAGAAGTAGTGTATTTAATAGTTACAATGCCAAGTAGGGGAAACATTCAGCCTGAGAAGGTCCTTTCCAAATAAATCCAAGTGCATCATGTGAAAAAGATGATTCAGCAGAAAACATTGAACACAGCTGCCAATCTTCTCAGGAGTGGACATCCAGCAAATTCCCCTCCCAAGGCCAGACCGTACAATGCAACAAACCCAAGAGCTGGCTCTCAGACAAACGGGCCTCAGTTAACATGTTAAATTTGAAGTTCATGACAGTACAATTAGAAAAAGACTGAACAAGCATGGCTTGTTTTGGAGGCTTGGCAGAAGAAAAAGTCTTCTTTCTAAAAAAAAACATGGCAGCGTAGCTCATGTTTGCAAAGTTACATCTGAACAAACAACAAGACCTCTGGAGCAATGTCCTTTTGACAGATCAGACGATGTTGAGATGTTTTTACATGATGCCTAGAGCCATGTTTGGTGAAAACCAGTCATAGCATGGATTGATTATTTGACTTGTTTTTGAATCATGGGATCTGGGCACCTTGAAGTCATTGATTTGACCAGAAATTCCTCTGTATACCACAGAAATCCAGAAATGTGAGGCCGTGTGTTCAACAGTTAAAGCTTGGCTGAAACAGTCAGACTGAACTTAGTTTTTCTGCACTTTGGCTTTTGAATCATTTTGGTTTTTGTGAATTAAATAATGATGTTTAATATGTCATGTGTTGCTGTTCATCTCAGTTGTATATTTACCTAATTAAGATCTGATAATAAATAAATAATTGTTTATTGTTTCGTGATATGTAAAACGTTTGAACGGACAGAGAGCGTACCTTCTTTTTACCATTGCTGTATACTGTGTGTTTATGAGATGATGTCATGTTCCATGTTTTATATTCCAACATTATTAATATTTTTACCCTAAAGCTTAATTTGAACTGAATATTTAAAGTAACTGTGTCTGTATATGTAAGTTTTTGTAGCACTTTTACAATATAAATTGCAAAGTAAAACCAGAAGATTATTTTAAATCAAATTGGATGACTATTTCAAGATTTATGTCCAAAAGCGTCCAATTCAAGATTCAAGAAACAAGGTTACAGGACTATTTACTTCTTATTGATTAGCTTAGAACCCATAGCTTACTCTAATAGCACAACAGTTCGAGAAATACTTTAGTACATTGTTCACAAACTTGTAAGACTCACCCACAATAGTGTGTTTGGTGCGCGCCTCTTGGCTCCTCTGTACCTTCAGCTCCTCCTCTTGCCCTTCTGGGTCAGTGTGTGTAAGCCTGAAGTAATCCATCTCAGCTTGAGGGTTCTGCCAGTCCACCTCAATAGAGACCTCTGTCTGGCCAAGAACTCGGATACCATCAATAGTTGAGACATCTGGGAAAGGTGATACAAGGTTAGGTGGAACTGAGTGTACAGACATGAAGCTCAAACTTAGAAGTCTGCCTTAAAGCTTTTGCAAACAGAAGCATCTGCCTTGCTCTGCTTCCACATGTCCCCGAGCTAGACAATGATCTCCCAGCACACTGAAATGTGACATTTCTAGGAAAGAGAGCCAAGCAAGAATTCCGCCTCTGGCCATCTGCAAGATATTATAACCAAATAATAGACAAATATTTGTATTTGGCATGAAACAAATATTAAAATCACTCATGGGTGCATTTCTTTTTTCTTTTTTTTTTTTTTGACATCGCCAGTGTCATCTTAGAAAAGTGCATATAAAGGTTTATTGATGTTTTTGCGTACTCTGTGCTTTCCCACATTTAAAGTCACAGCATTCACACAATAAAGTCAGGATAAACTAGTTTAACATATCACCCAGCAGGACACACAAATTAAACACAGTCATGCGTTGTCCAATAGTCGAGAACGATCCTTGAGCAGTTCTGTAGACTAACATTTTACAGCTATTTGTAAAGCTGTGACATCTACTACACCTCAAGAATCAAACATCATAGTAATGCTTTAGTGCTGTCTACACTTTACACAGTGTACATTGTGACTTACTTTTATTTTTAAACTTTACATGTCACATGAGCATTTTCACTTCTACCTGTATGTAATTACTTTAAAACAACAGTAACAGCTCAAAGCAGCCGCCATGTCAAAACACTTCAACCTCAATGATCAGATCCCCATGTTCCCCAGGATGGGGAATCAGCTGCTATAGATTTGGAGGTGATGGGAACGAGATGACAGAAAAGGAGGCGCACAAACCACATAAAAAAAAACCAACCAAAAAACACAAAACAAAACAAATCAGAATAAGAGGAAAAACCACTAAAAAGAGGATCGAAGTTAAGGACATGCAATCCTGGTATCCTGGTATGAGTAGTAAAAAGAAGGGCATAGAGAAGATATCAGTGCATCATGAATGGTTCCTCACAGTCTGAGTCTATAGCAGCATAAATGAGGGATGAAAATTGAAGTCTGATGTGAAAAGTAGAGAGCGTGTCTGTATCGTGAACCCAAACTGGGAGTTGGTTCCACAGAAGATGGGCCTGATAGCTGGAGTCTCTGCCTCCCATTCTACTTTTAGATAATCAAATAACCAAAAATGAGCCCGCAGTCTTAGAGAGATATGCTCTGTTGGAATGAAATGATACTATGAGGTCTTTAAGATATGATGAAGCCTGATCATTCAGAACTTTGTATGCCACTGCATCCTCCCATCTCTCAGAATATTCTGAATAATTCAGACGTTAATTAGAGATATGCTTCTGCAATTTCATGAGGAAAAAGTGAGTTCCATCAAACAAAGCAAGCGTTACCAATGAAAAGCTTCTTTTCATGCCAGCTGTTGTGCTTCCCAAAAGAAAACTTAAAAACATCCATCCAAACCCTCTTTTGAAGTAGATCATTGTTTGAAGTTAAAACAAAAAGTATGTACCAGTCTGCCTCACACAACAATAAGCCAGATGATGCCGTGGCTTCTTATGCCCATATGTGAAAGCTATGCTCTGTGAGGTTTTCCATGGTAAACCAATCTAACCACACTCCCACTTTCTGCACGTCTCCCATCAATCCTGTCAAGTAATCTCTTTCTCTACACATCTGTGTCCCACCACATCTGTGAGCAAGTTCATGGAGCCATTTCCTTGAGAATTAAAGGCTAACAAGCCAGCCTTTAATGAAACACTTAGTAATTAAAGTCTTCAGTCTGTTCATTGCTTTTTTACCATAGAATTTCTGTGAAAGACAAAGACGAATACAGGAACAATCGTGCTCATTCTACAAAAGTAACAGAGAAAGTGAGGCAGGTTATCAATCCATGCCGGGTCAATATTTTCATTCCTGGACTCTACCAGAATAGCTGGAGTAAACATTCAATTTCTTTCGAGGAAAAAACAAGGAAAATCATCCTTTCCAAACACATTTTCAAGTTTCAGGACTTGATATTATTAATACGGTTGTTATTAATACCAGTGTTGAATTTTTGGCAGCATTTATGGTGTTTTAATGCTAAATCACACACACAATTACGTTTGACTTCAAATGCAACTATTTTATCCCGAGAAAATCTAACTTAATCCCTAAGACCTGCAGGCCACACCTGCCCTCAAAGCCACGGTAGTCTTTAATAGGTAACATCTGCTTTCACTTTAAACCAGCAGCTCATTTAAAGGAAACATGCTGCACACCGCCCAGTTCTGCTACAGCACTAATGTCTGTTAGTCTGAAAAATACTCATTTTAAAGCTCTGTATTTGTTTTTTCTGTCCTGATCAGAGCCGTCTGTGCTCACCTGTGGTGGCTTCAATCTCGTCAGCTTCACTTTGGATGTCCTTAATCACCGCATGTACTTGGACAATGTAGGTAACCCCAGGAGTCAGTCCTGTGATGAGGTAGGAGTTCTCTGTGTTGGCGACCGAAATCTAATATGCAGTTGATGAGAATAAGTTTGTAAGATGAAATAGGTAATACACTTTTTTTTTTGCTACAACCTGTATTTGACACAGAAATGATCAAAGTAGAAAAACCTACCTGCTCCTGCGCACCCTCGTCATTTTTCGGATAATATGTCAACACATAATACTCGGCCCCTTGAACGGACTCCCACTCAACCAGGAGAGAGACGTCAGTCACTTGGACCACCTGCAGACCCTGAGGTGCCAAGACTGAGAGAACAAAGAGATGTACACAAAAGTCAGGAATTAACAGAATTTAACAGTTATTTTTATCAACAAGTCCGCTATCATGTCCACAAGTTCTTTTTCTGATTTTGTTATTCAGGCTTGCATTTTAATTTTTCTTTTTTGCTCGCTTCCCTGTCTTCTCTTCCTCTGTCTTGTCTATTTGTAGCTGTTGTTGTCCTCCTAAAGCCTCCACTATGAAGCAGGATTTCATCTTATCCATGTAACTTCAGGGTTAACCTTGGGTTAACTGGTGTTAAATCACTGCCTGTCCTGTAAAAGATCCCCCAGACCTCAGAGCTTGGATAGTGGCAGGGTTTAAAGTTTTTTTCTTCTCACCAACCAAACCGCACACACATTCATACGACACGTTTAATATTAAATTACTGAACACTGCATTGTCTACAGCAGCTGTGCTGCTTTAAGCCCTTTTCATATTGTTCCTATAATATGGTTTCAGCTTCCTTTGCAGTTGCTCTGCTGCCGTACACTTAGCTATATTTTTGATTTGACAGATGCTGCCAACACAACAACGTTCATATGAATTTGCCAACTAGATTGATAAACTCCTGGTTGATAAACAGCTTGATAGCTTGACCGCTAGGGTCAGGATAATCGACCCCAGCCTACAAGGGCTTCACCACCTGACTGTTAGGATAAGTGAATACAGATAATGAAAGCATAACCTGGATATGCTAAACTCACTTCTTACTACAAGGCCCTGAGGGGGGTGTACTATGAAGGAAATTAAACATAGATAGGTTTTCTTCGAGTTAGCTGGGTCAACAAAACCCCAAGCCCTAGACAGAGATAACACATATCATGGTGATCTTTTATCAACTTTCTCTGTGAAACTGGGTTTTCTTAAAGTTTTAAAACTTTAAGTTTGACATAAATTGCTATCTTATTAATCTTGCCTTGTACTGTAGTACAGCTCTGTGGTTTCCAAATGTTGATTTATTTTGTTTTTCCCTGTGTGTTTTTTGTGCTTTTACTTCCTGTCTTTGCTTTCCCTGCCGTGAGCTCTGTCAGGACATCTATTTTAACAACCTGTGTTTCCTGGTTGTCTTGTGTTTCTCACATTCGTCTTTGGATTTCAGTTCTTTGTGCCTTGCATTATGTTGAATTTGCCAATAAAGCCTATTATCAGTCCCCACAAACACCTTCACTGCGCTGCATAACACCTACACTTATTCAATCTACCATAAGGCTTAAATCTTTCTTTTTTTCAGTTGATTGTCAAAGAACCAACAAATCATGAACACGGAAAAATAGGTGTTTTGTTTTGTTTTTTTACTCTAAATGGAAAGAAAGACTCCTTTAAAGTGCTTCTCTGGCCATTCTGGAAAAACATGGTGGGGGAGCTAAGAGTAAAAACAAACCAAAACCGCAGCCAAAACACAGAAGACGACATGTCAGCCGTGTTGGGGAGTGAGGCTTTTTAAAGGCAAGGTGAGCTTTTGTGGGTATGATAGAGGGAAATAAAATGGCAGACTGTATAGATTTTTTTAAAAAGAAAAAGAAAAAGCAAAACATGGCGTGCAAGTAAAAGCTTATTACAAGGGAAAATGAGAAATGTGAAATGAGTGGTTATGTGGTCCACTATAGCTTTGGCAAGCAAGGAATTCACATAAGATTTAGATGCTGTTCCACAAGGTAAAGTCAGGAAGCTCGATGTTTTTCTTCAAATGCAGCAGTCTTTTTCCATCAAGGAACAGTTAAAATCCTCCTGTTGCTAATCCAGGCATGACTATCAACCATCTTTGCCCTTAAATATTATTTCAGAACAGCTGGTGTGAATACATTTGCATAATAAGATTGGAAAAGCAGAAAATAATGGTGATTTTCTGCCTTTTCGGCTTGAAAATCAGCAAAATGCTATCAGAGGAAGAAAATTTTACTGAAACGACATGTCTGGACTTCTTTGAGAAATTTGATTTATTATGTGCTATCATCTTTCCTGTCTGTAGCTTGATATTTTAGAGGAAATCCTGATCCAGCTCATTAAAAGAGAACTGGTAAGGAAAAAATGGCTAAATATGGTTTAAAGTTAACTTTTCTAAATGTGCTTTATAATAAAAGGAAACATTTTAGAGGCCGCGAAAAAATAAAGGATAATAAGCTAAATACAGACCACCTGCATTATGTTGAGATAGCTTTAATAATCTCACCTGTATTATATTCAGATTACCTCATTAAATTTGGTTGCATTTTTACTAAATCTTCTGGATTGACATAAACTGAGGCTAAGAAAACTATTCCGACTGTGCAAGGGCTGCTGATTTCTAAGCCACAAGGCTTAGAAATCAGCAGCCTTTGATGGTTAAGAACACAAAAGAAAACATTAAAGTGTGCCTCACTGGAAAGGGCAGAAACTGTATCTAAACCCATACTTCAAGAGTATTGTTCTCATCAGCGCCCAAAAAACAGATTGGCGTCCATCAGCCAGGTGTTGAAATGGCAAATAGCCACATAAAACAAAGAAAGCACCAACTGTTTTGCTTTTGTGCTCTTCCTCTCAGCCTTCTTATTACCGCTAACACCTAAAATCAACACAGGGTTTTTTTTTTCTTACCTCCCACTTTCCCTTCTTGCCTGACTTTTCCTCTGACACGGTGGCACTGTTGATGTTGGACTCCATTCAACAGCACCTAAACACGAAGCTACAGATCTGTTCTCTACCTCTGTGGTATGAAACACAGCTTGAAGAAATGGAATCGTCATCTACGGTTTGACATTTCTGACCTGCTACTGTGAAGTCTGAAACATTTATGGTTCACGGAGCTGCATTTGATGGATCCAGTTGACTTTAAAAAAAAAAAGGGCTTTAAAACACGT
The DNA here is from genome assembly GCF_018398535.1 of Haplochromis burtoni. Taxonomy (NCBI): domain Eukaryota; kingdom Metazoa; phylum Chordata; class Actinopteri; order Cichliformes; family Cichlidae; genus Haplochromis; species Haplochromis burtoni. Next base: position 975,258 of record NW_024582364.1, on the reverse strand, counting down.
GCTTTGCGCTCTTGATTAAATACAGAGGAAAAACATGCCAAGACAACCATAGACAGATGTTAGCGTATAAATAGAATACTACTTCAAATGTAAGAGATCAATGCTATGAAAAAATAAAAGTGCCATTCACTTGCAGCCAAATGTTCAATATCTCTGCAGAATTGACTGTCACAGTGGGAATTCAGTGCTCATGCCTGGCAGCTGCTGCTCACGTTTCTGCTTTCCTGGCCTTAAATTGCTGTAAAATGCAATTTTGTACTCTGCTCCTCGGGCAGCACAGTAACAGTGATTTGGCGAGCAGTGCATTTAGCAGGAAAGGTGAGATTCTTCTGCAGGGTAAAAGCCAGATGAAGCCCTGAAAGACTGATGGGTATTCTTATATTTCTGTGGTATTATGTGACCTGATGTTATAGGTTGTCTGGAGGCCAAAAATGCAGTGGCCATCAGGTCAGCCCACTGAAAGCGCCCCGTCGGCTGATATCTCTGAAATAACTGTCGGGAGATATGTTTTGAATTCCATAGTAGGTTTGGTCAGAAACCCTTCAGCATCACTGAGCTGGCTAATAGTTAACTGTAGGGGTTTACTGGCTTTTGAGGCAGCTCTTAAAGTTCAAGCACCATCAGGGACTCTGCTGCAGGTCATTACTGCATTTTAAAAAAGCTAAAGTACCAAAAAGTACAGAGCCAGTGGAGGAGGCTATAGGGGCTGTGAAGAAAGCTGTGAAGATAACAGCTGGGCTCCAATGACTAGTTTAATTTTAGTAAAAATATCTTCTTTCGTTTTTTTTAGCAGAGCAAGGTGCAGCTGTTGAGCAGGGATCTTAAGCGGCTGATGGCAAGATGTAACAGCAAATACTAAAACAGGCTGGTTGAAAAGCTTTTTCTGCCCTGTAGCTGCACCTATATGAATATGACTTGATATTACTTGTAAGGTAATTGCCATTCAGTTGATGTATGACCCTGGACACTTGTACATGAATCACACAGATGGTAGGAGATAGATGATTAAAGCCCAGACTGCACTGCTTTGGCTCTTGAGAATCATTCAGTCTGGGCATGAAAATGCTACTAAAAGGATGCATATGGAAATTTATATGAAGGTGAACAGGTCATTAGGGCCAAGTGTTATATTTTTTAACGGTCCCTGAGCTGCTTGTAGCATCTGTGCTTCGTGACATAGCACTTAAAATTCTCAGGTTAATGTTAGTGCCATAGAGGTGACTGTAGAAATGTGACTCTTCAGTCTCAAGTGAAAAATGGAAGTTTGGGTCACATAAAGTTAATATCCACACCTCGATGCACACAAAGTTCACTTTTTTTTTTTTTTAACTGTGATGTTTCTGCAAAACTCCTCCAACTAGGGCTGGGCCATATTATACCGTTCACGGTAATACCGGTATAATGTTAGGCAACGATAGGAAAATAAAATATCGCGATAGAATATGAGTAAAACGCGCATGCGCAGTGCCTTTGTTTTCATACGCACATGGCCGATTGTTGAGTGAAACAGATGAACCAGAATTGGTTTGTAAAAATGGTGCAACTTCAGTGATGTGGAACTGGTTTGGTGTTTGTCCGTCAGATACACGACAAAGCACATTTTTTTGCAGAACATGCAAGCGGCCGTCGTTATTGTCGTATTTGTCGGACTAAGATGCTCTTAAAGCTGGGAGTAATCTGGGTCCTAAACTCTGTATGTTTCAGGTCAAACAACACTGTAGCATCACTGAGAGTTAAAAATTGTCTAAATTCTTTCATCTTTAATAAAACGATCAACATTGCTGATTTACCAGGTGTAACTATAAAGTTTAACTTCCAGGCATCCATGAAAACAAAATTTATTACATTTAACAGAGTTAGAAGTTAGCAGGAAGCTAGCGGAAGTTAGCTCGCTAGTTTCGCTAGTTACCTAAGCATGATATTGCATGTTCTGACTGAGAGATTTCTGAAAAAATTCAAACGTACAGCTCTGCTATCACTTCCAACATAAATGAAGACAGGAAACTAAACAGCAGTGACGTTTGTAGGGTTACTGAAGTTGGGCTAGTTGGTATATAATGATGTGCTACGTGATCGCTAGCGACACAGCTATGTTAGCTGGAGGATGAACGCTAACACTTTTCCACTTATAAAAGTTAACGTGAAGGTTCCTCATGGTTAGAGACAAATGCAATCGCATGGCAGGATGCTGTAAACGGACCAAACTTCAGTCAGGAGAACAACTGAGATAATCCATCCACAATACAAGGTTAGTCATTAATATACTGCAACAACATGGGAATAGAGCAGCTGCCAGAGAATTCAACATTAATAAATCAATGGTACAGAAGTGGAGGAAGCAAGAAGAATGAGTTTAATAAAGTTTGATTTATCTGACTGCTTTGTTTCGCTTAATGTGCCTTATAATCCTGTGCACCTTATGGTCCAAAAAATGCGTACTGCACACTGCAGTTTAATGTTGCAAAGCACCTCTTTTTAACTTCAGTGGATATTATACATGGTTATGCTCAGAATATGTCAGCCCATTTCTACTGGAAATGCCTTTTGGTTAAACTTTCAGCGAGGAATTTGCATTTGCACTGTTACATTTTTATAAAGCTTTAATGTACATAAAAACCAGCTTCTTGTTTAAGTGAAAATAAATGGAAGGTTGTCTTTTTGCGCCCTGCTCTACCTCCAACTATGTATTTTAGTTACTTTGATCTTTAGTAGGCTGGATGAGTGAAGCTATATGATAAATGTGTCAGATTACTGAAAAGGTTTTTATTAAATTTCAGTAAATGTCTTCCTATGTCCTTCTTCACATTTTCAAGCCGTCCACTAGGCCAGATTGGAGTCGCTGCCAGGCCAATTCGGGCCACCGGGCCTTAAGTTTGACGCCCTTGTGTTAAAGTTTGCAAAGCATCAACAGAAATCATGTTAAGCTTACCTAACGAACAGTCCTCCCCGTAAAAGCCGTCATCACAGATGCACTTGCCGTTCACACACTGGCCATTATCTGTGCAGTCATTGGGACACTTCTGGTTGCTGCAATCCTCACCAGCGAAGTGTGAGAAGCACACACATTTCCCGTCTACACACTGGCCCTTGTCATTGCAGTTGTTTGGACAGGTCAGTTCGCTGCAGTCTTCTCCGGTGTAGCCCTCATAGCACACGCACTGGCCATCCACGCATTGGCCATTGTCATTGCAGTTGTCTGGACATGTCAGCTCACTGCAGTCTTCTCCGGTGTAGCCCTCATGGCAGACGCACCGGCCATCTACGCATCGGCCATTGTCGTTGCACTCATCTGGGCAGGAGGATTCAGAACAGTCGGGGCCTTCCCATCCTACGTTACAGAGGCAGCTGCAGGTGTCGTGTTGGTAGGTACCATGGCCACTACAGCTTTTGTCCACACCTTGATAAAGAGATACGCCAACACAGAGAGAGTGAAAAGAAGTGAGTGAAGAAGAAACGTTCAGTTCATCATGGAAAGTCCCCAGCAGCCTAAGTCTAACATGTCATGTCATGGCCTACCTGCAGCACCACAGCATCCCTGTGCACACTGGGTCTTAAGGTAGTTGACTTCTTCTTCGAGTCCATTGACTCTGTAAAGCAAAGACTTAAAGCTTTCCGACTCCTCGCAGTCACATCTGGGTGATTGCAGCTTGATGTTGTGTCTGAAGATAATGTCATTGTTTCCAGTTTTTGTGGTCTCCATCTGCAGACCTGCAAAATGGATATCTTTGTTAAGTTCATGCTGCTACACCTATCTGTTGCTCTTCACTCTTAATCTCTCAGTTAAATCTTTCTTATGACCTGTTTCATCCTGTGTTGATATGTGTTGTAGGTTGCAGCTGGTGCTCCCCGGGATGTCAATTTTATAGATGTGGCTCAAGGTGACTTCCTGCTCTGCAGCTGAGGGGTCTGGCTGGGTGTCAGCAGAACTTGTGCGTGACCATGTGCAGAGTAGAGCCAGCAGGCACAGGGCCCTCCACAGGGGTCTAGCGGTCATTGCTAGTGGTACACTGTCCCAAAAAATAGTAATGTCAAAGTATCTTACTGTATATTTTACAGTTTTGTACTGTCTTTCTAGAATATCATTAAATTTACATAAGTAGACTGTGATTTTACATGTCAAAGGTAAAATAACATAACATCACTGTAAATATAGTAAAACACAATTTACTTGTTTTTTAAATATATTTTTTAGTACATATGCATATTTAGATTGTAAAAATACATTCAGAAATGTATCATAATTTCACAAATATTTGTCTGTTATGTGAGAGAATGATCTGTTAAATTCAAATGTAATACTATGGAAAAATATATAAAATGATCGAAAATTAATGAGAATAATCAATAATTAAAGGAGTAGTTGAATTATAATTTTGCTGAAAATTTCATGTCATCTAGGTCTGATTCAATAATTCAGAGGTAACAAGTGAAAATATAATTAATAGGAATAAAAACAAAAAAAAAACATATAAAACATTGCACGGCCACGCTGTGCTAATTATATATTTTAAATAATAAATGTAGAGGTAGGGATTGCAATTAATATAAATCTCAAAGTATTCACCACATTCCTGAACAGAACTAGGCCTCTGCACCTGGGGTGAGGGTGTGGCCATGAAAACAATGTGACATGCCATTGGATGTTGGGACACATAATAACATGACGCTAAGCATCGGCCAATGAATGTGAACTAACAACCACAAGGTCGCGGGTATGGCTGTACAGTAGGAAAAAATCCTAATATAAAAGTATTTTACTGTGCATTTTACAGTTTTGTTCTGTTCTTCTAAAGTTACGTAAATAGACTGTGATAGACATTTCAAATGTAAATTAATGTTAAATCACTGTAATGTAATAAAACATAATTGTCATGATTATTAAATGAACATATGCATATTTAGATTGAATGAAAATACTATCACAAATAAATCATGATTTCACAAATATCTGTCCGTTATTTGAAAGATTGAACTGTTGAATTCAAATGTAATGCTATGGAAAAGTATATAACATGATTCCTATAAGTTTGTGTTACATCACATAAGTATTATTATCATTGCCATTTAGGGCCATCGTGGCTCAAGAGTTGGCAGTTCGCCTTGTGATCAGAAGGTTGCTGGTTCGAGCCCCAGCTTCGACACTCTCGGTATTGTGTCCGTGGTCAAGACTCTTCACCTACTGGTGATGGCCAGAGGGGCCGATGGTGCGATATGGCAGCCTTGCCTCTGTCAGTCTGTCCCAGGGCATGCAATCCATTATAATTTAAACCAACTGTTAACTGTATATTTCTGTACTTTTACGTATTATGATTCATATTGCCACATTCATTGACCAGCACTTGGAAAAGGCAGAATCCCATGTAAAATTAGCACAACAAACTGTATTTTCATTACTGAAAATAACTGTATTTTCATGAGAAAGTTATTTTCTGTTATTTTACGGTAGTATTTTGGCACCCAGCTGCCGGAATATTACCGTTTTTTTAGGATTTGTTTTTTTTAACAGTGTATTTGTGCAACTGAGGTCACTTATTTTTTATGTTTCAACATATAAAACATCTCTGACATGCAAAAATAAAATCAACATTTGGGAACTTGTTCACTTTCAGTCTGAGAGTTTGTTGCTGGCAGGTTTGGTTAAGCTGTCACACTTTGTTACTCCACCTACTTCGTTCATCTTGTGACACACAGTTACCCCATAACCATTTTCCCTATACACAATCACTGGATAACGACCAGCTGTAAAATTGTTACTAGATCTTCAGTTTCAAAACTCCCTCTGAATATATCCTTTTACCATTAGAATTTGTTGGCTTTGGCCCGGCAAGATTTGGAAAATGTCATGAAGTGTCTTAAAGAACTGACATGGACTCTGTTAGCAGAGGTTGCACATAGTCTAACAATGACTGGATATGGACTCGACGTGTGTGTTCTATGGTCTGAAGATCCCAGGAGTGTGAGGAAGCCCATGGAAACATGGCAGACAGTTTTTCTTCATGTGTGTGGGGGTACTCCCTTCTGAATTATACGTGTACAAAAAAGTCTTCTTATGAAAAGAGTACAAAATGTGGTAGAACTTATTAGCTAAGCTTGGAAAAACATACTACCTCATAATCATCTTTCCTTTAACAACAGTGCTGCATCTTACATATCTTCAAGCATACGGGCGACCGTGGCTCAGGGGGTTGGGAATCACATCTGTACCCGGAAGGTCGCCGGTTCGATCCCTGGGCTCTCTGTCCTGGTCGTTGTGTCCTTGGGCAAGACACTTTACCCTACTTGCCTACTGGTGTTGGCCAGAGGGGCCAATGGTGCGATATGGCAGCCTTGCTTCTGTCAGTCTGCCCCAGGTCAAGCTACAAATGTAGCTTGCCTCTACCAGTGTGTGAGAGTGAATCAATAGTGGTATCGTAAAGTGCTTTGGGTGCCTTGAAAAGCGCTATATAAATCCAATCCATTATTATAAAAAAAACTAAACTCCAATGGTATCAGCTTTGTCTTGTTCATACAGTCACAGAAAAGGGAATTGTAGTTTTACATATCAGCACATAAAAAAAAAGCTCATTCTGAGTAGGTTTTAAAATCAAGCTGTGTTGTTGTTTTTGTTGTAGTTATTTATTTAAGCCAAAATGCATGAGCTATAAGTGAAAAATTAAGCATACCCCATGATTCAACAGCTTATAGGTGGACGGATTGTGTTCTGAGTTCATATTGTTAAGCAGAAAGTGTGGACTTAATTTTTCATATGCTGCTTCTGTATTTTGGCTTCATTTTATAATGAACTGACATGTAAAACCTTGTAATTGAAAGAGGATGTACTTTTTTGAACAGAACATTATTTTAGAACATAAGAGAAAAATCCAACTTAAACACCAAATCTCTTAAAACCAGTTTTTAAAGCAGAATTCGTGCGTGTGTGGTTAGTCAAACAGAAATTATATCTCATACTGGGGGGCCTAGGAGTCTTGGGCCCTCCAGACAGTTGCCTGCTAGTCTGTGTTTGAAATCAAAGACAATAACGTTAAACACCTCACAGCTCAGTGTGAGGTACATCAAATTTACTTCGAGGACTCTCACATTGGCATGAGCAAAAGCATATGGAGATGAAATATCCCATCTGTTTTTTAGTGCTGGACTATACATTTTGTACAGTCTGTATCTTTGGCAATAACTGTGTGTAACAAACCCCTGAAACTGTAGGCGTCTGTTGTTGCGCCTGACTGAACCTGTGTCTCGTGGCTGACAAAGGCACAGATTTGTACCTTCAACAGTGTCTTATACAGAGCTGAGGACAGAAATACATAAGTTACATTAGATTCACTGGGGCAGACTACTGTATATTTAATCACAAGAAACCTGAACCATTGTGTCACCCTGTGTGTGTCGTAATGGAGCTCTCATTCCACAGTGTGGCAGTAGAAAGTGAATAGTCATCACTTTGGCAGAGATCGTAAACCATAAATTGTGCTCAGTCAGGCATTTCAAAGCTTCAGCGAATGCAGAAGCTTGTCCTCGGTGATGATGTCATTGTGTCTAATGACAGTGATGTCATGTGAACTTAAAACCTTGCAGCGGCTTCCCCGGGAAGCTAAATTACATGCTTTCAAAATAGAAATCCTGCTTAAGCTTCAATAGCCCTTTTGCCGGACTTTGGTTTGAATTAAACCTTATGGTACAAAAGTTTAAAAGGTGGCTTGAAGGAACACATGAGCTAACTGTGCTGAGCTCATGTGGTCTATGGAAACACAAAACCTCTAATCAAGTGAAGAAGAAAGAAGGAGAAACGGTGTCATGCTTGATAAATGGAAACTCTGTAGCATCAGACAATTGCATAGATGCTTAAAGTGGATACATTTCCTGTCATACACTACAATATTGAATGCAAATGGTCAACATGGATAAAGTTTTAATTACTGAGGTCAGCGTATGTGCAAATAATCCATATGAACCAAAATTTCCTTACTATGGTCAGACATACAGCTCTGGTTGTGAGCACAGCAACCCCACCCTCTGCTTATGAGGGGCAGCCAATCAGGTTTGCTTAAAGGGGGAGGAGCTGAAACAGCAGCTTTCAGAGTGTATACATGGCTTCAGTCTCACAGGCCTATACTATTCATGTAAACTGAGTGGCTCCACTGGGTCCAATACAGGACCAAATATACTACTGCACAAATAAAACCAGCAAATATTTCTCAGGCTTTTCCGGCATGTCACGATATACAAAAATAACTATTATTCAGTTTTATTTCAGTATTTTAGCTCAACTTTACTATAAATTATAAACTCTAAGAACTGGGCAAAAACAGCTCTCTTATTTTGAGATTTATTCCTGTGTTTGCTCAAAATGTGAAATTTTGAAGTGGAAACAATGTATGACTTGGAAATCTATCAAAACATTTTCTCTTTGAGCATCAAAGACTAAAACAGCTGGAAAAGTTAAAAAATAATGTGCAGACAGAGAAACTAATACTTAAAATCCCATTAGACATTGAGAGAGAGCATTGGCCAGAATATTAAGTTGTCAACAAGCAGAACTAAAAACCTGCCAATACCATGATGACACCATTATCAGATTAACATATAATCTAAGCAGGGATCCTAGGAAACTGAGAATATGACAATATCTGACATTTTGAGTTACAGTTGAGTTACATGCTGTTATACGTGACATATTTTCAAACTCTAAAGTGGAAAGCTTCTCTTCATCGAGTCAACACATTTTATTTTGAGTTAAGTGCTGGAATATGAGTTCTAGTTCAAATGAATGCACACAACTCAAGTAGGTTTGTGATTCAGAATTCCCAGTGCTTTTTTTAGGGAGGCAAATGCACGTGTAATTATCATGACCAGTTCAAACTCAGTATATCCAGCTTGGTTATTTTAGCTGTGTATTTAACTACTGTTGGTCAAAGGCTTGAGGTCAGAGACCGGTGCCTGTGCAAACAATCCAAGCTATGACATCACAGACATGCTGTGTCTTTTACCCTATGCTGTGGTGAAAAACTAGACCTTAGAAGGTCTTTTGTCAATGGCCAAATCTTAGGATTGTAAAACTGAGATTAAGGCCTTAAGACAGGAAAATGGAAATAAAGTGAGGGGTATGGAGAGCGGAAAACAGGATCGAGAATCAGATGGATCAGTGGGTGAGGGAGAGTGAATAGGTAAGAGAAGAAGTGATGGAGAGTTGTGTGTTGGAATCACTGACACTCTAGCAGTTAGCCACATTACAGATGGTATAGTATGGTGTGTAATAGCACTGAGCACGGGCTCACAGAGATGCTTAACAAGCATGTTTATAGCTCCCTGTCAAGGTTTTATTTGATGCTTGCCTTTTTCAAGGCCTTTTCTTATTTCTCTTGGAGGAGATTGCAGTGTGACTTTCCAAGCATAGCACAGGGTCGTGTCTGACTGCTGAGACTGTCCTCATGTTGGAAAGACAGACAGATGGAGGAATTAATGGAGAAAGGAAATGGGATAAAGAGGGAAGTGGGGCAGTTACATTTGAATGGATGGATGGATGGATGGATGGATGGATGGATGGATGGATGGACACCAGTTGGGCTAAAAAAAACAAACCGGAGCCAGTGCTACAGTGTGACAAAACTGCAGTTCTTTGAAAAGTGTTGGTTCCAACACTGTCTTTCATTCTCAAATCATTGTGGTCCTTCCGCTTGACCATTTTCGACAAAAAATGTTACTGCTCAAAGTTTGGACACATGCAGTATATTGCTTGCTGTGAAATTTTAGTTTCATATGTTACACTGTTTTTGTAGTATTTGTATTTATTTTTGTCCTAAGTCTCATCTACCCACCTTCTTTCTTTTTCTTTTCTTTTCTTTTCTTTTCTTTTCATTGACATCTGAGGTCATGTTTGAACATGAATCACTCAAAAAGCATTAAAGATAGAAGCCTGAAATTGTCACAGGTCTTTCTGATCGTAATGTTAAATCTCGATCTGTAATTTGAGATAGCTGCTTCAAAAAAGGTCTGAGTACTGGCTAGTTGAATTATGTATTTAAAAAGTTAAAGCAGTTCTGTGTAAGTCTCGTATTTGAGCACACACTAATAAAACAAATCACATTGCGAAGAGTAATTGTGTCAAGTTTTGAAAGTTATATAATTAGTAATCTAGGGTTTCACAGTATTGCACCATAAAACATGTATAGTCCGTTTAACATCAAATTCTCAGTGTCATAAATGAAAATATTGCTATTTTGATTCAACTTTCATGCTGGTTTGAGCAAATCTGAACAGTTGGACCACAAAAAACATAAAATATCAGGAGCTAGTCTATTTTAAATGCTACAAAAGACTGGAATTTCCAGATGGTACTGTAATTATAAGTGAAAACATTAGTTTGTTCAGTGTTTTCATATTTTTCATTTTCCAGACCCTCTTTGTAAGCGTGCACATTGATGCACTGTCAGCTCTGAAACACAGGCAGGTTTAAAGCCTGTTACAAAATGTTATCTATAGCTAATTTTACCTTTTTTTTCTTTACAACTCATCCTGTTGGACTTTCCATAAAGCTTGTGATGTGTTTTGATTGAAAGGTACTGTCCGCGAGGCCTCACCTTCCTAATTCAACTTACTGAACTGCTGTCCATTTTGTAGCATAGGAAATTTTTTTGTACGTTTTGTAGTGCAGACTGTGGGCTCCAGTTTTGCTGTTTGAAATTCAAGTATTTTATTAACTCACCTACCTTATTAAAATCACATAACAACTCCCTGTCATCCAAATATGGTTACTTTTGGCTCCAAAAGGCAACAATGAGGAAGCCAAAACACTAATGTAGATGTTTCAGTACTGCTGGTTGACATCAGAGTGACTAATCCCATCTTAATTTACAGTCTGTGAGAGAAATAGAAGATGGATGATGGATAATTGGCATATGAATGTATAAATGTGAAGGACAGTATAGAACAAATACGCCACTATGATTTATTAGGTACCAATCATTCACTCCACTAATGGACAAGTGGAAGAGGGGGTGATTAAAAGTAAATTGACAGGCAAGATTAAATATCAATGAATGAAACAGATGGGATCTAAATAAAGGTGTAGAATTCAATATCTGCCATGACATAAACCATGATATATTTTCGATTATTGTAAAAGTGAGCTTTCTGGCTTTGGCGTCCAGTTGATTTGGAAACATAATTCAGCTGACTGCCAGTAATGACTCTAGACTGCAGGATAAAGCAGGGAAACCGATGGGCTTTCCACATGGGTCATTCGGCATTTCATTATGGCTTTCAAGCCAACACAAACCTAATTCAGAGTGTTCGTAAACACAGTTCTTCCTGACAATGACTTTCCTTTGAAAGCAACGCTGTGTTAGTAGTGTTTGCTGATATAATATTTGTTCACTCTGCCCATCTGTGTCCTGTTTATGAAACTTGGTATTTATGGCCTCCAGAAGCAGTGGAGGAGCCCTCCAACGGTAACAAGAGAAATGTATTCGACCTGAGACAAGACTGTCTGGACTGGCAGACACCTTTCACTAAAGGCTGCTTGACAAGCTGTGAGGGATGATTGTGCATTTGTGTGTTTCTCTGTCAAAGCCTTTGAAACCTCACCGTGTTAAACAATCGGCCACAAGAATACAGAGAAAGAGGAGAAAAGGCAACTGCACATAAAAAGAAAAACAAACAGCTGCAGAGGAAAGCTTGTATCGGGAATACAGACTCCGAGAGAGAAACGTGAAGTAGAATAAGACCCGGTCAGTCTTTGCACATTTGCCCTATCCTCTCTAGAGAGCCATTAAATATCAGACAAAAGGCTGACTGTTTCACCGGATTTCAACTTTTGACTAATCTCTATGGAACAAACCGACAAGCCGGAGGATGAGAAGAGGTAAGGTCGTGCCTCATGTGTGGTTGCAAACTTCTAGACGTTCCTCTCCCTTCCTCTCTTCCTTTCACACATGGCAACTCGCAGACAGAACATGGAAACGAAAATGAATAAAACAAAGCTGAAAGCAATTATCGTCTGAGAGCAGAGCTCATATCTTCACGATTCTGTCTGTCTCCTACTGATACATAGACCACAAGGAGACCTCGATAAGGACCTCGCTTCATCAAAAACCGCAGAGACTTAATTCCCCTCAGTGGGCTGACAGAAGAACCCAGTGAAAAGGCAATAATGAAGCAGCTAAATACCTGACATAGATTAGCTTTTCTAATAATAAAAGTGTTTTCAGTAGCTTTGCAGTAAGGTCATTTTCAGGCGGTTTGAGTAAATAAAATGACTGATGTTTCCATGAAAGCAGTAACATTATGCAATGTGAACACATTTTATAAGCCACCCACTCAGGGTTGTGGGTCTCTCTCTCTCTCTATCATTTTGCATGGCTCAAGGCCCACATCTGTAGCTCATTTTGCGAGGGCTTCTGTGAATTCGCGGTGCCAGTACAGTAGCATTAAAGGTAAATCTACTGGATCAACAGTCCTGCGAGAACATTTCTCACCTCAGCACATAATTGAATACTAATAATTTTTGTTATTATCATAGAGGAAAATCTATAATGGCAGCTTTATTGTCAAACAGCACGGGATTGTCATGACAACAATCATATTCATGATATGAAATTAATATTTTTAATACACCGTTAGAAAAACTGAGGCTGTCACAGTTACTCTGATGGGAAAATAATCACACTGATCACATTTATACTACGTTAAGACGATCTATCTATTTTTTTTCATTCATAAATGTTTACCTGAACGCATGTTCTTCATATTTCAATGAAATACACTAAGTATGCTTTGATTATGCAAATTAAGCATGAAATGCTCACAGGAAGTTGTTGATCGTGTCAAATATCATCATAAATCAGTCTGTATCGCTTACCAAGTTTTACAAAACCTTCTCTTAAACCAAGTCCTGCAAAGCAAGCCCAGACTAACGCAAGAACAGCTTCAGTCCTGGGACACTTGATAAATTCTGGGTCTCACTTTAGCTCATTTGCTGTCATGTAACTAACAGCAGAAAATCTGACGTTGTGTCTCATTATTGCCCCTCAAACCTTCTGAGTAAAAAAGAGGTAAACAGGGTTCTAAAAAATAAGGGAAAGGCTAAAGGAAGGTAGAACAGACAAAAAGAAATGCACAAATAAAAATATCCTAAGCAAAAGTGAAGCAATATTTGAATCCTCCAAAAAAGAAAAGGAGCATATAGTTAACGTTTCTAAGTTAGAAATGGCACTTAAAAATGAAAAGAATATGAATATGTCTTACCCTTGGGGGGAGCTTTGTTAACTTTCTCTCCTTTCTACCTTTCTTCTTTCTGACTTTTCTCTGACGGACCGAGTGTCACTCAGCAACTCTCTCTCTACCACCTGCTGACAGGCCAGGGCCAACGAGTCAAGGATCTCTGCACTGCCAGCGCTCTCTCCCTCCCTCCCTCCCTCTACAACTGTTAAAATCTCCTCTAAATGCCTGTAGGCCAATGGGCAGTTAGTTGGGGAGTGTCTGCTCTCCCCCATCCGCTCAAGTGATTAAAACAAAAATGGGGGACAAGAGAAGGAGATAATGAGTTGCATTTACTTCTGTTTACCTCGTGGCTCTTATCACTCGTAGTTCTCATTCATCTCAACACTCTCGTTCCTTTATTTTTTCCTCCCTGTGTGAGTTTAGTTACGCTAGCAGAGAGCCAGCAGCGGGAGTTAAATTTAATCTCTATAGCAGAGATAGTAGCATTTAAGACACAGTAACTGAGTAGAGGTTGGGTTAAAAGGGGCAAAACTGAAGCCAAGAAAAACTCTGAGTAGGTTTAGGTTAGAAGAAGAAAACAACTTAAGTGTCAAAATTGTGCACAAGAATATACAAGAAGAACTAAAGGGGGGGGGGGGGGGGGGTATTTAAAATGGCATGGATATAGCAGTGGCATACAGATTGTGTAACATTAAATGAAAAGAAAAGGAAAGACAGGGATATTTCCTGGAAAAGATATTGTCTTGGGGATGAGTTCTTGAGTGATAATAATCACTTTGCTGTTGGTTGGATGACTGGCAATTAGAAACCCCAAAGTCTTGATGTGATTTAAAACTTACATATTCTTGTCTCTGAAATATTTCTCACGTTATTTTCCTTTTCAATTTATCTCTGTGAAACGGGCCACCGCTAAGCATACTGTGAAGACACATAGCAACGCTAACTCTTTCAAGCTGACAGAAAAAACCACAAGCTTCAAAAACCTGCCTCCTCAGACTGTCATCACTTTAAAACATGCAATGAAAAAGTACTGCGTTTCAAGATGTTTCTTGTTAGCACAAAATAAAATGCAAAAGCTAAGTGCATCCATACAAGCGAGGGCAGAAAACACATCACCCGTTAACACTGCAACCGTTACTGAAGACCCCGTGTGTCACGGATGACAGCTTTAAGCTGACATAAGTAAGGGGTCATATGTCTTTGGGGCACAGAGACCTGTGATCACATGTTTTCACCTTTGCTTTCTACTTTTTATTTTACATATTCACACACAGGGACCCCAGAATTCGATTTGGATCAGACTGAATATCCCACACCAAATATTCACTACCTCGTTCGGTTTCATCATCCACCTCCTCCCTGAAGATCCACAGATCTATACAGATCTATAGATATGTTAAAATGGTACAACTGCACAATTAGGTGCTCAATCTGAGCAGGTTTGTCTATTTAAGCAGCACTTGTTGCACCATGTATGTCATCAAGAATGTAAAATGTTAACAAATAGTCTCCTTTAAATAATGATGTAAATTCAGTCTCCCATATAAATATATAAGGTCATAAGTATATAAGTATTTAACTCTATAAAAATTCACTGTGGGTTTGCTGTTGATGAATGGGTCAGATTTTTTGTTTTGTTTTGTTTTTTTAAATAGCATATATATAAATAGCAATATTTTCCAAATAACTAAAAAGACCAATGATAGTATTATTGTCACTTAAAGACAGCATAGCTACTGAAAGATAACATCTGTCCTTCAGCAGCGGTATCTCTGGTGCCGTTAGTGGCAAACTCCTCCCTGGATGATGGACAGAGATGAATGGCTCACCATATGCTCAATAATGGCGTAGTCATTACAGAGAATTTACCTTTCTTCCAGAAGTTAAGACGTAACCTTGGAACATCAGTATGTGTTGCTGAGCCTTAGATTTGGTTCTATAACAGGGCTTTCTAGCCCTCTTTCAAACTTGCATTAGCAGACAACTGTGAATCTAGGACACTTTCAATTACACTATGCCTCCAGAGTAAAGCCAACAGTGATTAATTAAGTTGTCTTGACTTTCTTTTTATCAAGCTGAAAGATTCCTTTCAACTCGTACAAAGCTCTTCGGTCCTTGTTATTAGAAAAAGGCATATGTAGATATGAATCAGAGGTTTTTTTTAATTAATTTCGTCAGAGTGCAGAGTAAAATCATGAGAATACGATTTGTATGGAGGAAAAAAAGAGTCTGATCTGATATCCCCAATGACAAAAAATACTTCTTTTAAAAACTGCCTCTTGTGTCTCGTATGGCCATAGACATCCCAGAGAGAACATATACATATTTGTTTTCTTTTTGGGAGATAATCCATTTATTTGGTATTTCCTCCGCTAGATTTATAGTGTTTCTCCTGCATCTGCAGTATTTGTTGTACTAAGCCCTATAGCTTGTGGCTGTAGTATCAAATTGATATGCGAGTGGTATCTAGCTTCTCATTAGCATGGAAGAAAAACACATTTTCCCTAATGCCATTCTAATTTTAACCTCCTGAGACCGGAGATCTTGTTTGGGATGTATTTATTTAAAGTTCTCTTAGCTATTTGAGATTGTTTGGACTCGATAAGTATAAAAACGATGCATTATCTTTGAACCAAAAGTATGACCTCATATAGAGACAATGGGTTTATTTTAAAATAACCATTGTTGTTATCAAACTGTTGGACATTTTATGGAGCAGAATAAAGTATAACAAAATGTAATGTTAAATTTAAATATGTTACAATAAGCAACATACATGGTAACGTAGTATTTATTGTGAAAACTGTGACGAGTCAGAGAAATCAACTAGAGGTTACACACTGAACCATGTATTACAGTAGGCAATACTGTAACACCATTATTATCAGGTCTTTTTACCTTTGGTCACTTAGCACTGCATGAAATGTTCCTTCTCTTAAATTGTGTTTGTAGGAACACAACAAATGTCACAATCAGGCGCATGCATGCAAAGATTCACTTGCCAAAAATTTAGCTGTAAATGTCATGAAGCATTAATGTTGTGTTTCTGCTGACAAACCCCTTAACAAGTGACTGATTTTGGTAAATTCAGTGCATCATAAATGGCATAACTGCTTCCTAACGATGGAAACAGTTTTCGTTGCTTTCCTCTGTACTTATTACAAAAATTGCAACTTCTTCTGAGTCATTTTCTGTTTGTTAGCAGTTGCTTTCAAGGATTTTGTAAAGAAAGAGTCAGACAAAAGTATCTGAACGGACTTTAATACTAAAACATAACAATCAACTTCTTCTCATTTTTAATTCACAAATCTATTTAATATCAAAACAAGAAAGACCTCCATCTTTTGTATGCATAAATGTTACAAAAAAGTCTGCAAATGGAACTTTAAAGTCTATCCATACGCTTTGTTGTGGGGGCATGCTGTGCGGGAGGTGATGAGATTTGCATAGCTTCATAGGACAAAGAGAAACTATTTCATGCATGTCACTATAAAAATTGACGGTCTGACCGTTTAAATTTTGCATTTTTGTACACTGTGAATTTTTCCCATGCTGGGAAATATACGCCACACTAACAGCAGATGTAAAAGAACTTTTCCCAGCAGGATTAATTTCATTTTATGGTTTCTTTAATGCGATGCATGTCTTTGCTCCTGTTCTGTATTATTTCTTTGGGAAAAAAGAAAAACTCTGAACTGTCTTTAGAAGAACCCACACACCTCTGGTCCTCAAATGAGTTAGCCAGCATGGGATAAAAATGCATCAGGATGTATGTCAATTCTCATTCGCCCTGTGTGTGTACGTTGACATGTAATATGAAAGGATGTAAATGAAAGCTTTCTGAAGGTAAGAAATATAAAAGTACTAGTCTAGTCTGCGTAATTGGACATGGAAACTCCTCATCTTCAACCTCAGCTTAATAATGGAGACAATTCAAAAACAATGCCTGAAAACAACAACAGCAATAACCTTACTTTGTGTTTTGTTCATGACAGTGGAAAATCTTGGCTTTAACATCGCAGTTATTTTTCAATTAGGCTAGGGTCTGGTAAGCAGGATTAGTCATGGCTTGTGGTTTGCATTTTTTCCTCATGTTCTTAAAACAAGTGCAAATATGAGTTTCAAGCACACGGTGAGAAATCCTTATGAGATTATGTGAAGACAGACATATTTTGTTGCAGCTGACATTACAGTGCGTGAGATTCTCTGTTAGTACGCTTGATTGAACTGACAGGTAACATTTCTGTCACAAGGTGTAGCAAAAACAAGAGAATTGTCTAACCGCAAACATTTTTTTATGATGCTTCTGTTAGGACGCCTGGGTCGTTGACCCAGAGGTTTGAGTTTATTATATTATTTATCATTTCTAGTCTTTGGTTTCTTTGTCTGTGTTCTGTCTTATGGTTTACGTCTCGGTTTCCTCTGTTGCAGTGCCTGCGTGTGAGTCTGTGTCTTTAGTTCAGTCTGTGTTGTTTCCTGTTTTATTTTGAAGGTCCATGTCTGATGTTAATGTATCTGGTTTTGCTTCCCCTGTTTCATTAGGCCTGATTTGCCCCAGCTGTGTTTCCCTCCTGTTACCCATTCCCTGATTGCTCCCTCTGTGTATTTAAGCCCTGTGTTTCTCTGTGTCTATGTTGTGATCTACCCTTATCTTGCTGTGTGGTCTGTCTGTGTAAGTGTATTTTGTATGCTCAGTTTTGTTACCCCTTTTGAGTTCACATTTGTCTCTGGAGTCTGCACTTTCGGTCCTTTTCCTGCCTGCACACAGCCTTCACATAACAGAAAATCCCAAACAGAACATGGACCCCGCAGACTCTTTTTCCTTGGAGTTCAACGCCGAGATGATGCGGATGGTGAGTCCGCTCGACCGCATTGCCCAGTCACAGGATTTACAGACTATGGCAGTCGGGCTAAGTACAGTAGATGCCATCATTAGGCATAACCCTCAGCTTACTCAGTTTGCTAAGGACACTAAGTTGGAGAGAGCAAATCAGGGCTGGTGAGCTTGCTCTCTCACTCACTAAATCTTCCCCATCGCTGCTTCAGCAAGACACACACTCTCCACCTGCCTCTACGCTGCCATGGACTTCCTCTCCTTCCACACGCCAGTCGGGACCTTGTTCACCTGTCCATTCACCAGCCTTGTTACCCTTTTGAGTTCAACATTAAAGCTGTTTAAGTTCACGTTTGTCTCCGGAGTCTGCACTTTGGGTCCTTTTCCTGCCTGCACACAGCTGTTCCATAACAGCTTTACTTTTTTAAAGTAACCTAAAAGCATTCTTTTGGCATTTCTGGTGGCTAGTTGTTATGCATCTTTCACAGATGAGCAAGGATCATAACAAGACTAATGTATAACACTTAAAACAACAATAATAAAAAAAAAAAATATTAGTAGCAATATTTCTTAATTCCCAAAACAGCATTAAAATCATAAAAAAAGGCAACATTCTGTGCCAGGAAGCTTTGGAAGGAGTGCAATAAGAGGATAAAATAAAAAGCGTCATTATAACTGCACATCCTCATAACACAAAGACTTTTTTGATGGATGGTTATAGAGTGTTACTAATTTAGTTCTGCTAGAGCATGAAATGTTAGTGTTTTTCTGTGTCTTACCCGCAAGCCTTGAATCAGGGTTTCACTTAAGGTTAAGACAGATTTAGGTAATATTCTGTGTCTAGAAATCACAAAGTGTTGAGGATGTCCGTCCTGCCATATTCCCTTAAACAGATTTTGGATTCAGTTTGATGGCTACCTTTTTTCACTGTTTTCACTTACAGCCAAGATAAATAGCAGCTGTCAGCATAATCATGTAATTCTTGGAAGAAAAATCTTGCAAAATAATTTTTAAGCTGCTCCAATACTCTCCTGCAAGTACCCTGATACATAAAACATGCCAAAGATGACATTAACTGAGCTTATGACAACATTATTTATTAATACATACGACACCATTTAATCCAAAGCTATATAAAAATTTTAGTGTTTTTTTTTTTATTTTTTTTTTTTTAATTCCATATTTGCAAATCTGCGCACTTACTAGAAAATGAGTTTGCAGTTACAAATTTGATATAATAAATTAGAAAACAACTGTTCTCCTAATATTGGTGGCTGTGACATCTTTGGTTGACCAAAAGTATAGTTCAACTCTTTATGAAGTTTGCTTCATTTTATATTATATTCAATAAATATGTTGTAATATTAAAATATTATACAGTGACAATGACAATTTAACACATATAAATGGATGCATTTGCTGACCATATATCTTCCTCCTGCTCGCTGAAAATTGGCTCATTGTCTCCTTTCCAGTAAGGTGGTGACTATTAAGGATAGTCATCATACAACATTATGACTGCAGACCACTTGTATTGCTTGTGGTACATTGCATGTAGCAATACTTACTATAGATTCAGAAAGGTATGTTTTTGTTGTATTATTCAAGCTAACTGAATGAAGAGTGAGGTGGACAGTCTTTGAAAGGTGTACCAGGTGAGCATTTTTATGTACTTTGTTAACCCTTTTTGTGTCTACAGTTAGGTTAGTACAGAAACGTTGGCTAAGTGTAGACACAAAAAGGGCTAACAAAGTACATAAGAATGCTCACCTGGTACAACTTTCAAAGACTGTCCACCTCACTCTTCATTCAGTTAGCTTGAATAATGCTCAAGCTGAACTAAGCTATTTCTGTGCCGCAGATCTTATACTTTTGTATATAAACTTGCATTTTCTTTTAGCTTCCTGGCAGGTATTCTATACATAGGTTAGTACAGAAACGTTGGCTATGTATAGAATACCTGCCAGGAAGCTAAAAGAAAATGCAAGTTTATATACAAAAGTATAAGATCTGCGACACAGAAATAGCTTAGCATAAACTCTGATGGGTGTTTTTGGGTCTGCCTAAAGGTATCAAAATGCACATACCAGCACCTCTGAAGCTCTATCTAATTAAGTCAATCAAATAGATATTAAACTAAATAATGGAAACTGCAAGAACTCTACAGAAAAACTCAGTTTCTTGTTTTTTATGCTATGCTAAGCTAACAGGTTAGCTCAGAATAGCATTGTTAGTCATCCCTTCTTTTAACTTTCAGCAAGAACATCAAACTGTTTACTCAACATTACTAAACTTTAAAAGGTTTCATTAGAATCTACTGAGAAGGTTTAGCACCCATCATGAAAACATTTAGCCTTTAGAAGTTTATCAGAACTTGAGAACTTAAAATTGTCTGAGGCTTGCAACCACATTAGTGTAAATACGTTTGATCAGCATCAGACATTTATAACGACAGCTTGTAATTCTGTTCTTAAACAACCATTTTAGTAATGAAGACCTGAACCCTCATTGCTCCATATAAATATACAAAAAGCACATTAACTCTACCCTTTGAATCATATGGCACATTTAGTCATGCACACGCTAACAGAAACGCTGAATGCGTGTCTCCTCATGGATCTGGAAGCTGTTGATTGAGAGCACTGATTTGAGCTGAGGGGGAGCTACACTATGAAGGCCTGTTGTGAAATGAGGACTGACAGATAGGTCCAAATAGCACCCTCAGATATCTAACACATGAAATGTGTTTAAAGACCTACTGAATGCCTGGCTTGTCTGAGGGTAATTATGGTAGATAAAAACAGCCAACTCAGAGCTGACAATTTTCCATCATTGTGGTTAAAAAGCAGATTTTTCCATTTCTACTAAAAAAAGAAAAATGCCAAAAAACAGGCAAAACGTTTGCTCCTTGTTTACATAGAAATGACAAGATCGTATCAGGGGAATTGTAGCCAACACTAGCTTCAGAGTCATTTTCTACATGTTTACAGTTGTCAAAGGTCTTGGTGTGTGACTTTGGTGGAAAGCAGATTAGATGAGAAAACTACCATACATGTAGATAAAGCTGAAGTCATTTCAGGGAAAACAGATTAAAGCCATATGAAAGTTTTGCTGAATGTGTTTCCTTAAGAGCCCATGTTGTGCGGTTAGACATCTTTAATTCCTTCCACATTTGGGATATATGGTACGAACACTTGCGGACACTCATACACCAGCGTAACACACATTCAAACTGTTATCTCCAGTGATCTTTAACACACACCACAGTAAAGCTTTAGTTCTTTTCCAACCACAGAAAGTGGTAAATACAACATATGTGGAGTAACTGTTTGTCTACATCGTGATTAGCGGCTGAAGCTATTCGACTTCTGGTGAGCAATCAACATATTTCTTTTTTTATTTTGGCTTCTGTTTTGTTAGATAGTGTATTGCAAAGTGCTGAAAATGATCTGACAACATGTTGCTACGGCTGTGGTCTGGCATCAGACCTGTGATCTGTCAGAAGTCTTGTGACACATATGCTTTGCATCACAAAACCATTTCTAAAACCATTAACAAAAATATGAATACATTTGTCACTCTAAATTTTACACAAAGAAAAAAACACTACGGTAAAAATTACTTGGCACTTACATGAGCTTTGATTCATAAAATAAGATGAAGCTGCCATCAGAATGATAATTAATGAGTCCTAATTCATATAGAGGGAGTCAGTGAAGCGTATTTGAAAACGAGTTAATTGGATCAGACAGGGGAAGTCGAGCAGCAGCGTAACAGATGAGTTGGTGTCAGCAGCTGTTACAGAGCTTCCTGGGCTGATGTGGATACCAGTAATCAGGGTCTGGTCCTCCTGTGCATGTGTCGCCGTGGGGAGACCTGACCTCCATTCACCCAGCTGACATAACTTAGCACTCCTTATGCTTTCTGATCTTAAAGACGCGACAGCAGTGAGCTGGCCTCAGGAGAAGAGAGAAAAGGTGAGAATTAAAAGTGGGACAAGCTGGAGCAGGAAAACTTACATCACTTCTTGTAAAAACTGGAGGTTAATTCTCTTTTTACAACATAAATAGTCATGGAGTACTATTTTGTGGCTTCCTCTATAAAATGTATCCAACCAGGGAAAATTACCAGACTTAATGTCTTTATGGAATGTGTGACAAATTGTCACCAATTTCATA
>NW_024582364.1:926414-952669 GCF_018398535.1 Haplochromis burtoni | reverse complement strand
AAAGAAGACTTCTTCTAACACTGACACATAGGAAATTATTTCAGCCTTGTAATTCGTCACCAGCAGTCTCGGTACAAGAAGGATGTGCGGTCAAAGCTTGTGCACTATACCTTCTAGGGTGGCTGATGGCCCTGTGAGTATAATCACAGATGTGCTTGTACCCCCTTCTCTTCCCTTCTCCACCAAAGCAACGAGTCCATTCAAATCCAAAGTTCTTCTTTTTTTCCATCTTCACAATGAACTAAATATCAAATCTCCAAATCACAGGAAAGAAGAGTATTGGAATTAAATTCAGACTTTATAAGTTTACGCAACAGACCTTTTAATCCCACAACAACCAGCACTGCTTGGAGAGGTGAATTGTGACTTTAGAAAAAAGACTCCCCTAGGTTGAGTATTACTAAATGTAGCATATCTGCAGATGGGACTCAAAATACTAACTTTTCCCCTTCTTATGGTGTTGTGATTGACAATATTAAGTTGGTGACTCATCAGCCAGGACAAAATAAAGATAAAACAAATGTGATGTTGCATAACACTCATGCTAATACTATCCAGACTGGAAGAGAGTTGTGACGTAAGTACACACAGATCAGTCAAGTTTCAGTAAATTATCATCTTCATTTCAATCATATTATTTATGCATCTGCTATACCCTGAATTTAAAAATAAATCTTTGGCCTAACACTGATTAAAAGTGCCACATACTGGTATTAGTATGTTAGGTATGTATGTGTACTAACTTTACTATAAACTTTCATACATTTTTTTATTAAAATAAAACCAAAATCTTTTTTTCATTTCTCTTTATTAAAGGCTCAATTCCATTTAACTGCAAATCATTTTTATGTACTTTATTAACCTTAAATGTCTGTCTGGCGTCTGGACTAACCTATACATAGCATACTTGCCTGCAAGCTGAATAGTCTGTCCCTCCTGGGGGAATGCTGGACATTCCTGAGCAATGCAAAGCAGGGACCTCCAAGTCAGTCAGGTTATGGCCTCTTGCTAAATGAGCTGTATCTGGTTCAAATGCACACTGATTACTGAGAAGCAACAGAGTTTCCATGCTGAAATGCCACTAAAGAGAAGATATTTGAACACCTATCCTGATGCAGTAACACGAACAGTGTCTATGTTGCTTGATTGTTTTTGTTGTTGTTGTTGTTTTTGTTTCTTTTACAGAAATGTGGAATTCTGAAAATCAGTTCGTAGACGTAAGAATCTTTTTTGATTAAAATGCAGTCACTGTGGAACAAAACCTTATCAGTGTTTATCTCAATAATGTGTTTATTTGTGAAATTTTAGAAGGCTTCAAGGATCATTTTCTCCCCTAATTTTGCAGATTCTCTCACATCTTAAGGCAAGTGTTCACATTGCTTAAATATACTGTAGACTGCTGCATGAGTTTCCGTGATCAAAAATCCAGCCTGAAAGGTTTGCTTTGTCAAAGATTTATTAAAGTGCCTTTAAATGCAGTAGCATATGCTTGGTTCTTTTCATTTGGGGGGGGGGGAAACGAGGAATGCCCAAGACATCCGGTTCAGAATAAAGGAGCAGTTGAAAACTTGAAAACTGTGGCTGAGATTGTAAAGTTTATAACATCTGTAGGCGAAAGAGTTATTTATTTAACTCTGCCAGAGAAACACAGCAAATGTCTCACTGTTACAGTTTTTCCTGCGTGCTCCATTTACAGTACTACATGCATTTGATTGTTATTTCATAGAAATGGTGTAATTTCTAAAAATGAACTGAAATCAGTTTACAGTATCACAGCATGTACCATATGTGTAATGGCTGGTCTTTCAACACAGAATTCTTTCTTGACGTTAAATGACTATGGTGTGTTTAGAGAAGCTAAAGAGGCACACGAAAGTAGACTATGTAGATTACTTTCATTTAGAAGAAATGAAAACACAGAGAAAACTGTCTACAACTTGAAATTGAGTGAGTTGCATTATTTTTGCAACACACACACATATATAATAGCATATATATTTAAATAAAAAAATAAAAATAAAAAAACACCCAGCACGCCCCTGCGGGCGGTTTATCCTTCAAGCTCGGGTCCTCTACCAGAGGCCTGGGAGCTTGAGGGTCCTGCGCAGTGGGCAGACACTGTGCGATTTTTTCAGTCGCGCGATTCAGCTCCTGCTCAAACTGTACGGTTGACTCGCAGGGGTTAGAAGTTCATAGGTCACGATGCAGGGTCTCACACTATACGGCCCGATGCTCTGATGCGACCTGAGTGCTCACACTGTGCGTCCATAAAATGAAGGTTATAACAGAAATTCTGTCGCTCGCTCTCCCTCTCTGTCTTTCACTCACACAGACACACCACCACCATCAACTTTGCTAAATTGCTAATGAAAAACATTGATCAGGCAGCTGTGATTGAGCAGCAATGTAGATCCAACTATTTTCACGGTTGTTGTGGTCGTGATAATTTTGTGAGGCCACATCGAAAAGGCTCGGATGAGCTTTCCAAAGTTCTACAAGTTGTGCCTCCATCGCTTGTGTCCAGATCACACGCTGCACTGCCGTGCTGCGCCGTCTTTTTCGCTGACATTTGTGTTTGCGCGTGCGCAGTGTGACAAACTGCGGTGACACCCTCACGACGGTCGTTTGAAATCCTCACGACCAAGCGATTGATGATCGGGAGCTGGTCGTGAGGTGTTAATCGCGTCTCGTTACCCCAAGTATACTACACGATGCACGACGCACGATGAAGGCCAAAATCGGGCCGATCGCACGACTCAAAAATCGGCTCAAAATGGGCCAAAAATCGCACAGTGTAAGCCCAGCATTAGCTGTTCCCACGACTGCGCTCTTCTGGACAGAGATCTCCGATGTTGTTCCCGGGATCTGCTGGAGCCACTCGCCTAGCTTGGGAGTCACCGCACCTAGTGCTCCGATTACCACGGGGACCACCGTTACCTTCACCCTCCACATCCTCTCGAGCTCTTCTCTGAGCCCTTGGTATTTCTCCAGCTTCTCGTGTTCCTTCTTCCTGATATTGCTGTCATTCGGAACCGCTACATCGATCACTACGGCCGTCTTCTTCTGTTTGTCTACCACCGGTTGGTTAGCCACCACCATTTTGTCCGTCTGTATCTGGAAGTCCCACAGGATCTTAGCTCGGTCATTCTCCACCACCCTTGGGGGCATCTCCCATTTTGACCTCGGGACTTCCAGGTTATACTCGGCACAGATGTTCCTGTACACTATGCCGGCCACTTGGTTATGGCGTTCCATGTATGCCTTGCCTGCTATCTTGGATGTTCTTGTCTCATCCTGGACTGTGGTGCATATTGCCAGAGATTTTTGATTTTTCAGCTGCACATGATGTGAATATCCTGTTCTAGCACATCCCAAAAATATTCTTTTGCATTGAGATCTGATGAATGTGAAGGCCATTTAAAAATACCAGCATGCTATTAAAGTTTGTGAAAGGGCGTATTATCCTGCTGAAAACATAAGACGACTACACTGTTGTCATGAATGCATGGCCATAGTCAGCAATAATACTCAGCCGTGGCATTAAGTTATATGATAACCAGCTGAGTCTCATGCTCTTCTGCTGCAGTCTTCTGCGGCTGTAGCCCATCTGCTTTAAGGTTCCATCTATAATGCATTCAGAGATGCTCTTCTGTATAATTTGGCTATGATAAGTATTTATTAAAGGTACTGCTGACTGAAACAGTCTGGCAACCGCCTCTGACCCTAAAAGGTCCCTTCATAAACTCCAACTTCTTCAAAATTCTGCAGCTCGGGTCATAACTTGCACTCCGTTAAGTGCTCATATTACCCCAGTTCTTCAGCAGCTTCACTGGTTGCCCATAGAAGCCAGGATAAATTTTAAAATCTTACTTCTTGCATACAAGTGTATCCATAAATCTGCTCCTTCATATTTGTGTGACCTGCTCCATATCACCACTGTTTCCCGCACTCTCAGATCATCATCTGCTATTCATCTTACTGTTCCGTCATCACACCTTATCACTATGGGGAACAGAGCTTTCAGTCGCTCTGCTCCTCGGCTCTGGAACTCTCTTCCTCCTGCACTAAGAAATATTGACTCCCTCTCCGTATTTAAGACACAGCTCAAAACACATCTGTTTAAACTGGCTTATTCTCTAGTGCTGATTTTATCTGTTGTCACGCTCTGTTTTGTAATTTTAACTTATTTTATGTATTTTATGACTATTGTTCCTTTTATTAATTGTGTTTTTGTAAGGTGACCTTGGGTTTCTGAAAGGCGCCCTCAAATAAAATGTATTATTATTATTATTATTACTGGATCTACTGGTGACTGTGTAGATCATTTGATTGAACTCACTGTCATGTTTCGAAACAAGTCTGAGCTTTGTGAATTTGCATGTTATCCTGCTGGAAGCAGCCACGGGACACTTTGGTGATAAATGGTCAGAGACCACACTCAGGTAGGCTGAGGTGCTGCTTAGTTGATTCTGAGGTGCCCAAAATGTTCCACAAAATATCCCCCACTCCATAAAGCGATCAATACACTGTTGACACAAACCAGGACGGATCCATACTTTGATATTGTTTACACAATATCAAATGTGGAAGCCGAAATCAAGATTCATCAAACCAGCTGAAAACTGTGGACAAATTTCCTTTCCTAGATGACAGGATTAGTACTCTGTGTAGTTTTCTGCTGCTGTAGCCCATCTGCTTCATGCTTTGGCCTATTGTGCCTTCAGAGATGTTCTTTTACATACCTTGGTTATAATAAGTGTTTATTTAACTGCTACCTGCTGCCTTCCTATCAGGCTGGAGCCTTGAGACGACTGTTGTTGTGATGTGGAGCATTATAGATAAAATAGAACTAAAGCAGTCTGTTAAGTGTATATTTTTTTTTCCAAGAATAAAATATAGTTATTTGTTTATTAATTTCAGTTTTCAGTTTACATGACATACTTGAAATGAGCTAAATTATAAATAAAAGTATGACTGACTGACTATGTTTCCAATTGGCCACATCTTTAAGCAGATGAGGGACGCAATTCATCTTTGATTTCATATCACGGTCACATAAAAATAATATATGATATAGGAATAGCTATGATAAGGAATTGCTGGATATGACTGCATTCAAACTAGTGTCTAATATTTGAGCTGCCAAAGGAATACGAGCCACTGGGCTGCAGTGCAGTTTATTTATACGGGCTGTGTATGAATAATGTTCACAAGACATGTTGACACAGGTCAAATGTGGGGAAACCAATCCAGTAAGAAGAAAAATGACACTTTGTTTGTAGCCTACAAGCTTTGGAAATATCATTCTGATCAGACGTGCGGACACAGTCGTTTCTACCCAGGAATCTGATGTGGATCCAGCGTGAGAGTGTTTTTCCCTGCATCTATTTTACATCAGATATTTGGGTAGGAAAGCTTAGAGATGCTGGCAGCAAACATGCCACTTCCACCATCCCCTGAAAACCGTGTTATGTCTGAATCAAACACACCGTAAAAAAACACATGCACACAGAAAATATACAGACGTACTACTCCTGTCACATTTTCATCTGCATGTGGTACGTAGTGAATGAGCCTCATGTTTGATCAGCCAAGAGATCCTTGTTTGTTTTAATCATCTTGTTTAGGGTTAGATGAAAGAATGCATAAACCACTAGAGGAGAAGGTATCTTTGATGAATACCAGGAAGGTTAGCTGGTTGCTCGTGGCTGTCTGGTATGTATTAGTAGACTTTTCCTATGGCTTGAATGTGTCTCCCTGGAACTTAAGGACTTTATAAAGACTTTAGATGTAGTGCTAAAGCATGCAATTAATTATAGCTGTTGCAAGTACGTTGCTACTTTAAAGATGTTGTTTTACTTGGAGTAGTTCAGAACCAAGCCCAACACCCACATCATCTTGAGTACATAGAGACCCATTGATGGTGGTTTAGCCTTTTGTGTAACCCTCTGGTGTAACCCGTGATCCGAGCTGCTGCTTGGTTACATCACGTCATGGGTGTTGACTGAGTTCACCGCTGCACCATTATTTTTACTCATTAGGCCACCTCGGTGAGCAATTGCAACTTCTCTCAGTTACATCTCAGTTTCATATCGCCTGATTTTGTGTCCAAATTACCCCAGTCTTAGCTGTGATCTGACCTTAGATCTGCGGATCTTCTGTAAAGCGCACTGGTGCACCAGGGTGACACCAGCGCAAGACACCTTGAAATTGCATCACTTCCCTAAAGCCAGCGGGCAAGAAACACTATATCATTGATCTAATTTAAATTATCTGCTGGCACGTTGGTCATTTGTCACCGGTGACCCCTATCACACTGCTGTTATACAGGAACACAGTACCTCCCACTCTTTAT
This sequence comes from Haplochromis burtoni, assembly GCF_018398535.1. Lineage (NCBI taxonomy): Eukaryota > Metazoa > Chordata > Actinopteri > Cichliformes > Cichlidae > Haplochromis > Haplochromis burtoni. The sequence goes on along the minus strand of NW_024582364.1, from coordinate 946,314 downwards.
TCTGTCAGTGCAGCTGCAGAGCTGTTCGTCCCAAGTCATTTAGAATAGATTCGCTGCTTGAGAAATAATGATGACAAAGGATGTTGCCAGCTTAAATTAAAGTTCGATTTGCATGCGTTAATCTGTAACACCACCTGTTCTCGTTGTTTTCATATGTTAGGTCGATTGCTTTGAATGAGACTGACCAGCATTGCCCCCCATAAGCTCTCTAAACTATAACTACTTTATATTACCTGTGCTATATTTGAATGAAGACCCTTTATCATTAAAAGAGTACCTTACTCTTATCTTGTCAAATTGTTTAAGGACTGATTAAGGAATATTTTAACTTCCTCTCTCCATCACAAACGTTTATTCCTAATTGCAACGGGTCACCTTTTCAACTCTGCTCAGGAAAGTAAAAGAAATCACTGACAGAAAAATTCTGCCTTCGTCATGATGATCTTGGAACAGCCGTGTCGGGAAGTTTTGAACTACGGGCCAAAACTAACTCGAAGCCAAAAAGCAGTTTAAGTATGATAAACTGGTGCTGTCAAATGAAAAAGCTGTGTTTTCGCAAATTTCAAAAACATTTCTCCTGGTTGACAAACCATATAATTTTGCAATTACAGTGATTCATAAAGAGTTGTTCCCGCTAACCCAGAAAATGAAAGACAGCCGAATATTTTGACATCCATTACAAAAAAAGTTAAGGTAATTTCTTGGTACATTAATACGCTTGGTGCTGTGACAGGTTTACAAATACCATTATCTGTAAGCAGTAATGTGCTTACTTTTTGAGTCATTTATTATTTAAGTCTGTGCTCAGATCCCTGTACCAATTTTCCAGCCTGGTTCATAACAATGCTTTTTATAGAGGAAGCACTGCCTGGAGTTTGTCATGTGTTAATATTTATCCAAAAACGCATCTCCTCCAGGCTGCAGAGTAATGGGAACTGTTTAAGAAAGTAACCCACTCTGCTTATATGCTTTTTTTTATCTATTAAAGACAGCACCCTGCTGAGACATATGTTGAAAGAAGAAGAGCACACTGTTTAATATATGTGCTTCCTTAAAACACAAGGGTTTCATTGTTAGAAGTGCTGGGGAAGCAGAGATGACTCTGTGCTTCAGAAGATTTAAGACACAAGGTTTAGATTCAGCTGGAACAGGGGCCCTGGTCATGGTGGGTGGTGAGAGAGAGAGTATGACCTTATCATGAAAGGACTACATTGCCACCTACTGGTGGTCAAATGGTACTACACGTGACTAAAAATTCAAGTAAATTCAGATTGTTACAGCATGTTCTCAAAGGGGATTATCAGTTACTTGAGACTCAAAGCAAAACTAATCACAGCAGGTTCAGCACTGATGAAGTAAATGTAATAACAAATGTAATGCTGCTGCAAAAATCTAATATTAACTTCACCATAATTAGCACTTAGTGTTTCTTCTTCACTCACCTCTTTTCACTCTATATGTGTTTATACACAAATCTGCATTTAATTAATGGTTATCATTCATCTCTGGCTCACTTCTCCAGAGTGTCATTTGTCCTATCTTCCTCCCCCAGCTGGTCACAGCAGATGGCTGCCCCTTCCTGAGCCTGGTTGTGCCACGGTTTCTTCCAGTTAAAAGGGTTTTTTTCCCCTCCCTACTGCCACCAAGCCCTTACTCATAGGGTGTTACTTAATTGTTGGGGTTTTCTCTCTGTTACTGTAGGGCAGGGATGTCCAACTCCAGTCCTCGAGAGCTACTGTCCTGCAGCTTTTAGATGCATCCCTACTCCAACACAGCTGAATCAAATGGTTGGATTACCTCTTCAGCATGCCATCAAGTTTTCAGGCCTGATAATAAGCTATTTATTTGATTCAGGAAGAAGGATGTGTTTAAAAGCTGCAGTGCCATAGCTCTCGAGGACTGGAGTTGAACACCCCTGCTGTAAGGTCTCAACCTTACAAAATAAACTGCCTTGAGCATCAGTTATTTAAATAATATTTGTTTATTATACTGTGATTTACACTGTGGACAGAGTAAAAGTGAGAAAAAATATATTTTTGAGACAAAAAAATCTAAGAATAATGCGAGAAAAGCTTGCAAACAATTTTTATTTTCTTTTTTTTTAAAGAAAGGGAGCAATATCACTTAAGTGTTCATGGTTAGGTTGAAGAGAATGTTTTGGGATCAATAAGAAATGTTGAAATCCCATTATCAACGGGACTGGTTGGGAGGTGTCTGTAGAAGCTGTCTACAAAGATAAATCGTGAAAAACAAAATACACTCACATAGCGATTTAAACAGAAATCAGCTTGTAGTATATGTGAACTTCCTTGCAGTTTAAGATAGAAAAGTAAGGCGAAGTCTGTCTTTGATTGAAAAAAAAGACACAATTTTCCTATTTTTCCCTCTTACGAGTTTTTTCTCATAAATTTGTCACGCTTTACTTGTAAATGTGTCGCGTTTTCGCTCATAAATTTAACATTTTTTTAGGCACTGTACGTCTCATTTTATCTCGTCACACTCCAGGTCGATAGGTGGCGGTAAAGTTGAGTGTTTTTTCTTTCAATGTCCGGTGGTTTCGCTCAAGTCGAATCCAATATGGCGGTTAACAGACTAACATGTTTGGGGTTAAATGCCCTTTATTCCACCGTCTGCGTCCCAAAGCAGGTAAAGCATTTACGGTAATCTTGCATGTATTAGCTGAGGTTGTGTTTTCATTCAGACTCAATCTATTATCTCTGACTTTCGGTCGATAAATGTAACATTGGCTGTTTTATTGATGTAACTAGCGTTCTGACGTTAGCTTCGCGGCTACTAAGCCTGCTATGTGTCAAACCTGGCTCAGTATGGTTCTTTGAAGGGTTTAACAGGACATGATACATGTCCTCTTATAATACATGAAAATTATAAGAGGACAGGTAGTATATGCTCAGTTCCCGTGCTTGTTCTAGCAAGAAAGGTTGAGTGATTAACTTCTTTTTACGCTATGGCTTCTAATGATCTTGAAAGCAAGATATTTAAGCTGAATAAAATGATGACTTTGTTAGCATTAATTGTGGCCCGTTATCCCTCAAGAGCAACCGATTTCTTTTACAGCTGAGCGCTCGTTATATGGATAAAATTATTCCCTGTTTAGTTTTACTTGAACCTGCAAAGTGAGCCTTTTGTTAACACGATCTGTGTGGAATATGCAAGCGTCATAGGAAGGCACGTTTTCAATGGATCATCAGAAGTTGCATGTAGTAGTTTTATGTCCGAATCACCAGGGTCTCTCACCCTCTGTTATTTCGGAAGCGTACGAAGGAGGTTTCATTTATTTTTTGGCTCACATCTGTGTGTCTGTTGTCTTGGGCTCCTGATGCTCTAATTCGGGCAAACTTGATTTCTGTCATAGAACTGAAACTGCTAACATCAGGTCAGATGCTCTATTTTCAAGTGAAAGCTTGTCCAAATGGCACACGGCAGTGCAGATGAGCCGAAATAATCAGCTTTTGGTTTAGACTGCTCTGGCTTGTCTGAAAATTGTTAGGGCCTAAAGGTGGTTCAGACAGTTAGAGCTACAGTGTGTGTAACTGAGTACAGAGGCAGACTAAATACTTGTTCACTAACTGAAGGAGCACTGTTTGCAGGCATTGAGGAGCTGCTGGGGGGCGGTGGAGCAGGTGAGAAGTTACTATGTTGACTGGAGGATGCTGAGGGATGTCAAGAGGAGGCAGATGGCCTTTGACTATGCTGATGAGAGGTTACGAATTAACGCACTGAGGAAGAACACCATCCTACCCAAAGAGCTTCAGGTATACACTGAAGAAGGACGTCTAAGTCATATGTGTATTAATAAATAACTCAGCAATGGTAATGATTGAACTGTTACAGAATGAATCCTTGAAAAGACATTAGTACAGAGTGAAGTATTAATGTCTATTTACTTATTTATTCATTTTTTTGCAGGAGATAGCAGACAAAGAGATTTCAGCACTACCGAGAGACAGCTGCCCTGTGAGGATACGTAACAGGTGTGTGATGACTTCCCGACCACGAGGAGTGAAGCGGAGGTGGCGTCTTAGCCGTATTGTCTTTCGTCATCTAGCTGACCACAATCAGATGTCTGGGATTCTGAGAGCAAGGTGGTGATGAGGTCTCACTGGACATTTTGAAAAACAAGATTTTTCAGTGGTTATCAGTAGACAGCTACATTTGATTACTTGTGTAAATTATGTTTTCCTTGGTCAGTAAGGTGCTGTTGCTTCCTTATTAGCCTTCTTAATATAAAAAATGAGAAAGTTGATATGAGTACTGATAAATAAATGAATATTGTTGTACATTACAGTTTTGTGAGTGTCTTGGTTTATTATAAAATGTTATGTGTAATATAAAAGTTTTATAAAAGCTTAGCATCTTCTACTGTCACAGGAAAAGAAGTAAGTTATTTTTTAAGGTAATGGCTGCCCTAAAATGAGATGTAATTCATAGGCAAGAAAGCCCACATTTTCCTTTCACTTACTTTCTTTTCATTTATTCTGTATGTAATATATAACTGGTCTTTTATGTAGTTGAAAAGTATCTAAGATGTAACAAATACCAAACGTGTGGAACTTTTGCTTCAAAGCAGGATGGGTCCTTGCTTTCATTTGGTTAGCACCACATTCTGGTCTTACCATAAAATGTTCCAACAGAAATGAGGTTAATCAGACCAGGCAACAATCTTCCTTCCAATCTTCTTCCAATTTTGGTGAGCCTGTGTGAATTGTGGCCTCAGTTTCCTGTTCTTAGGTGACAAGTGGCACTCGATGTCTTTCTGCTGCTGTTGTTTTGATATGTTGTGTGTTGTGGAAAAAAATCAGTGGAGTATGAAAAGAAACTGGTTTTCTGAGATTTATTTTATTTAATTTTTTTGTGTCCTTTCCGGCACTGTAGCAGAATTATTTTCTGAAGGCCAAGAAAAATGCCCACCAGATTTATTTTCCCAAGTAGACTATTACGGCTTTTACTATACTGGTCCACTTGATTGTCATATTTTATTCAACCTTCATAATTATTATTATTATTATTATTGTTCTTGTTGTTGTTATTAATTAATTTTTCATTTTGAGTTATTACAATCAGAACAGACAGGACCAGGGGATGGGAAAGAGAAAGAAAGAGAGGTTGGGAAGAGAATTAACAGAAGGAGAGGGAAAGATAAATAGAGAAGAGGGATAGAGAGAGAAAAGATGATGAAAATCTGCGTGATCACCTGCTGAGAGAAAAAGAAGACAACACAGTAGGGAAACCACAGCAACAACCAACATAAGCATCAGTAACAGTAAATAATAAATAGTGAATGTTGCTAAGCAGCATACAGTAATAATAATTCATGATACGTTTAGAGGCAGCAGCCAACCAAGATGGTGTGTGTCTGTGAGTACCTGCTTGTACACCTGTGTGTGTGTGTGAGTGCACTTATGTTCATGTTTTTAATAGAGGTTATATCATTCAAAACACAAATTTTCCTCTATGTTATCCATTCAGAGATGCTGCTTCTGCTTTTTCTACCATGATTGTAATGAGTGACTATTTGAGTTAATGTTGCCTTCCTATCAGCTCAGAGCAGTCCCAGTAGACTCAGACAAAAGTCACTTAAATCAACTTTCTTCCCTGTTTTTGTGCTCAGTTTGATCTTCACCACATCTGCTTGTCTAAATGCACTGAGTTGTTGCCATGATTAGTTATTTGCATTAATGAGCAGATAAAGGATCGAGTGGCCAATGTGCGTATATATAATGCAATTAAATAGAATGTGTCTCTTAAAGTGGTGCAAGTTTGTTGAAAGCCAGCAAACTGTAACATTCATTTGATTTTACATTAAAAGGTTCAGTAAAAAAGTTGAAATTACCTTAAAACGGTTCATTTAATTCATGTCATGCTCTACATACAAGGACACTTTGCTGTTTAGCAATGATTAAACTTCAGTACAGTAGGTGGCGGTAGCACACCTGTAATCGGCCTTGCAAATTGCCAAATGAAGAAGACGGAAGAGCTTTGGAAAGAAGCGCCGCTGGAAAGTAGTCTGAGAGCAGTGAGGAAGAACCGGAACGGCATTTCATAGTGTAGCTGATACTGATAAGCCTGAATGGATTTAACCGAACAGGTGAGCAGAATCGTTTCATTCAGTTTAGTGTTCAGCAAAACTGCATCTTTTAAGGTTTAGCTGCGGTAGCTGGATTTACATAGATACAGTGGAATTAGTGCAATGCTTGCTAACGACAGTCCTATCAACCCGTTGCGAGCAGCTGCGTGATGCCTGATAAAAAAAAATTATTATTTTTTTCTCCAGGGTAACGTTACAGTTGTAAACTAAAACAAAACGCCTGTCTGGCAAATACGATTACAGTCGGTAGTCGTGCGTGGCGGTGGGTGCCAGTAGCTCGCGGCCCAACTTAGCTGTTAGCTTTTAGTGGACTACCAGAACATTCTAGCAACATCATTCAGTGTAAAACAACTACTGCGCTGCTAAACAAATCAGTACGGTAGTTACTCGGTGTCTCTGTTAGCTGTCTGGAGATGTTACTAGACCCACTCATGTACAGTATCATTAAGCACTTTTACATTTGAATTATACACACATACATACATACATACATACATACATATTACAATACATCTGTAAAGGATCTCTCAAGACGTGAATAACTGTAATATGTACAGGCTTCTAAGCTGTTTGGATGCCAGATAAATCGCAGACAAATGCATAGTTCCAACGTGTGTTGTGAGTTAGGTTAGACTACATTTAAATAAAGTAATATGACTTCGAGAGTTGATTGTGGGAAATGGGTTAGTGACTATATAATTATTGTAGAAGGCACTTTGTTCTTACTATTTATTAAGTTACAATAGAAATTTTTATTTAGAAATGAAATGTTAGTTTTTGCACATTTATTTACTTATATAGTTTTGTTTTTGTTTTTTTAATTAAACAAATGTTTGGTAGATGGATTCAAACCGACAGCACTACTCTATTAGTGGATGTGCATGTCTCAGTGATTGTATTGTTCCCCTCATACAGATTAAACAGTTGGAGGCAGACTTGCAGGAGCTGGGGTCCCTCTTGGAGAAGGCAGAGAGGAAAAGAGTTCAGGATCTGCTTAAACAGGAGCAGAAAAAGGTGGAGAAGGAGCTCGCAGCTAAACGACAACAAAAAGAACAACAGGCTAGGAAGGAGGCAGACCCATCTGCAGCCACTAAGGCAGCATACACTGTCAAGATTACCAGCTATGGTATGGGGCAGTTATCGAGTAGCACTATCAAACATTACTGAGAAAACCAAGCGGTTAAGATGCGTTCAAGAGCTGGGGAGGGGAAAAAAACAGTATTTCAAAATTGTTCACATGTGTATCATCTTTTCTGCAGCATGGGACCAGTCAGATAAGTTTGTCAAAATTTATCTGGCATTGAAAGATGTGCACAAAATATCAGCAGAAAATGTGGAGGTCAAATTTACAGAACGGTGAGTTGATAATTAGCATAGTGTTCAGTTTGTTTATACATTCCTGTTCCCTTATCAGTGCACGTGAATTTGCCCCTTGTCTGTGTTGCAGGTCATTTTCTGTGCTGGTGAAGGATCTAGATGGCAAAAACCACGAAATGACAGTTCTGAACTTGTTGTATCCAATCAATGAACAGGACAGCTACAAAAAGGTAAACAAATCATCTGCTGCTTACTCAGCTTCTTCTCCTCAGTCCAGCGGCCATGAGATGTTTGTATTTCAGAAATCGGTTGCTGGCTTTGGGTCAAAAGTCTTTGTCATCTTAGATGAGTGGGTGTGCTTTAGGAAGCAGTGTTGCAATCTCTCTCAGCAGACTATCCCCATATTTCACAAAACTGTGTAGGTCTCTGATATTACAGGCCAGTAATCGACCAAATACTTGCAGTATATACTTCTTCTCTCTCTCCTTCTCTCACAGCTAAAACATCAGTTTGCATGAAGCTGTGCATAATGCAGGTTTCCTCTGCTGTCTGTCAAGAGGGTAATGCTTGACAGGCAGCCACTCCGTGCTACTCAAAAGCTCTGTGGCAGGACAAATCAAAGTTTTTATTTTTTAAGATTGCCTTTGCATATTCTGCATCATATCAACAGTTCTAAGCCATGTTACCTCCTGCAGCCATCACACTAAATCTCTTTTAAACCAGAGAAAAATGTTAGATGGTTGTAATGTAAGCTTGCTGCTTGATGAAGAGTAATGGAAAAATAAAATAAAATCATGTACGCATCAATATAGCTAAGAAAGCAGGTGAAAAGGTACCTTGTGCATCATTTTAAATAGATGCATTTATTTGTATTTATTTTAAGATTTCAGGAAATATTAGTCATTTTGCAGTGAAAAACTGGAGTAGTGATTCTTAGTGATTGACCTGTTTGTCAGAGAAAAGTAAGCATCAATGAAGAGCCAAATAAAGTAAAACATTTAAAGTTAAAACAAAATTATGTGTGGCCACTAGGGGGCAGCAGACACCCTATTTTTAAGCTTGTAGCAATGAGTTTAAATATACTGCATTAACTTATTAAGGTGGCTATTGTGATTATACGTAAACCTTGTTAAATGTAGTGTCAGTGTTCCTGTCACTTTTCGTCTTTGATTTGAGCTGCCAGTCTGTTGTCCACACTCTGAAACTGTCTTTTGCTCTCTGCAACAGATAAAAACAGACATGGTCTTGGTCATGTGCAAGAAGCAGTCAACAAAGAAGTGGGACTGTCTAACGGCGGTGGAAAAGCAGTCTAAAGAGAAAGAGTGAGTTAGAAATGTGCTTATTGATTTTAGTTTGTGAAATGAAGTGCAGCAACAGTGCTGTGTCTCAAGCCACTGTGATTGCAGTGCAGTGATTGGGTGCACACATACTACATGAGAGCAATCCAAAGAATTATTTGCACCATTAAAGTATTTTCCTGCCGCCTTTCTACAGAAAACCCAGCCTTGACGATAATGCTGACCCCGGCGAGGGCCTGATGAATGTGTTGAAAAAGATTTATGCAGAGGGAGACGACGAGATGAAGAGAACAATCAACAAAGCTTGGACAGAGTCCCAAGAGAAGAAATTAAGAGGAGAGGAGATGATGGACTATTAAATATTGCCACTTTTCCACAGCAGGACCAAATGAGAGCTCCAAAGGTTGAAGCAGGCATGACTTAATTATTCAAAGTAAAGTCTACATACACCGCTCGTAAATAATTTGTCTAAAGTAATGTCTAAGCTCGGGATGGCCTCAATTTGGCCCTGCTTTGAAAACCAGGCTGCTGGTGTTCTTAGTGATGGGCTACAACTCATCTGTCACTCAAGCAAAAGGATGGAGTCCATCACGTGATGACCTGAAGACTGCAAGAACGCACACATTTCATCACAGCTGACGTTAAGAGTCCAACCTGTGGGTAGAAAGCAGGGAAAATGTTGTCTGCTTCCCCACTTACATACATTCCCCTATGTGTTTTGTGAAGTCGCACTTAAAGAGTTAAAGGACCACTGCTCAGTCATTTCACAGCTCTTGTTTTTGTTGTCCTGGCTTGTTTCAATAAAATGTCTTGTTGTGGTTTAAATTGGATCAGGGTAAATGTAATTGTTCATTTTCCATGGTAGTTAAAAATCAGTACAGATTAACTTGGCAAATATTTCTTTTCTTTCTTTCTTTTTTGTCAGCTATAAATTTGCCAAAGTTCTCTTACTTATGAAGTAAACCTGAGAATAGTTTTCTTTCTTTTTTTTAATCTTTACATCAGCTGTATGATTTTGTAAATCCACAAATAAGTCACGTAGCATACAAAGACAGTAAACTATCTTGTGTCAGCCTAGTGTAATACTGTACTGCATGCAGGTATGTTTAAAACTACATTTTCCACAATCCTTTTTTTAAGTTACATGTTCTGAAATACTTGATGTGACTGATTTTTGCAGATTTTTTTTCCGACATTGTAAAAAATGTGTGTTTTCACTGTTGCTGGTTGTTCTCTGCTCTCATAAATACAGCTGTTGAACTCAGAGTTTTTCCGTCTGTCTTTCAAGCTTAAAATTAGATTTAAAAGTTATTAAGCATTTTATTGCCATTTATATCCACTGGCTGACGTTTTCAGCTAGCCTTCTCAGTTAATATTTCACAGAGTCGTATCTTAGATGTGTTATGAAATTACAAGATGTGATTTGCCTCATGCAGAAGTAATTGTCCTGGAGACATGGATGGGTTGTGTAAAATATGCATATACTGGCCACTATTAAATGCATGGTTATTAACTGCTCGATAACGTGCATATCTAATTACCCACTTGTTTGGCAGCATCTCCATTCAGATATATAGGCATCGGGTCAAGACCACCTGCTGAAGTTCAAACTAAGCATCAGAACGGGGAAGAAAGGTGATTAAAGTGACTTTTGACATGGTATGGTTTTTGAGGTGACAATAATTTTAAAATATCATTGTGATCGAGGCAGAAAAGCGTCTGTGAACGGCCGTCTTTGAAGCAGCAGCAGAAGACCACACTTACTGCTGCTCCTTTTCGCTAAGAACAGGAAGGTGTAGCTACAGCTCACACCGACTCACCAAAAATGGATAACGGATTGCCTCCAATTGTGCATCCTTTTATGACCACAGTGGACATGTCTTCCAAGGGCTGATTCCTACAGGATAATGCACCATATCTCCAATGGAATCCACAGTCTAAAGCACCTTTGGGATCTGGTGGATCAGGAGATTTATATCTGAAGAATGTTTCCAGCACCTTGTTGAATCTGTGCCATGAAGAATTAAGACCATTCTGAAGGCAAAGGGGTCCAAGCCTTTACTAGCAAGGTGTGGTGATATTACCGTAAGCATGGTCAAGCCATTCTGAAATTCTAGTGTCACAGAGTTGCATTACTCCCTCGGGTGTCTCATCTACTCTCCAGATAAAGATGCACAGTATCAACATTATGAAGAAGCTGCTGGGCTGTCCTTGAGGCCCATCATGGTCAAAACAAAGAGCACCAAACAGAGGGTGACCACTCTATCAGGCATCAGGCTTTCTTCAGGCCTTCACCAACAGCTATGATCCAGAATTGGAATTAATAGTAGGCCCACTTTTTATTTCAGGTCTTTATTACTGTATTTGCACAGTCAACACTGGACAAAACTGCCAAATATTAAGGGCGAAGGCCACTTTGCAAAGCCGAGTGCAAATGCTGTTAGAGCAGGCTTTTCTTTTCTTTAGTTTCTTTTACCTTTTTAAAAAATAAGAAAGCACATTAGCTTTATAACTGACCACTACTGTGTCACTAGAGAAATATTTTTCATAAGTCATTTATACTGCACATTCAAGTCCTCTCAGACCTGAGCTTGAGAGCTTCACGTTTTGACCACCAGGTGGCAGCCGTATTCAGGACTTTCTCCGGGGGGACTGCACACAGGGGAAATCTAAGCCAGGATTTTACTGTAGGAGCCTTGAAAGTTTTGGAATTTTTTTTTTAGTAGAATAACACTTTTTTTCTTTGTAAGAATATGGTCACATATAATATATATAATCTGTGGAGCCCTAACAACTGATTCATACATTTATTTGCAGAATGGAAATGATATGTTCCAGTCCCATCTTATATCTAATGAAATACTTTCCTAGTAAAAGGTTTTTCCTGCGTTTAAGTCTTGTTCTTCTTAACAAAGTCTCCTTTAAATTACAAAAGTCTAAAAACTTTCTTCTCTCCTTACATGCTTACTTACCTCTTTTCGTAAAGTGGCTTTTTGTATATAAAGGGTTAAAACACTGTCCGGGTCACTGGCCTCCCAGCAGTCTCAGAGACTTGAGCCAAAACCAAGCGACTCTTTTTTATCAGCTCTTTCATTCATATTTCCTCTCAAAAAAATCCACATCAATATTTGATTGAGTTTCTGTCTGAGCAAATCATCTGGAGTTTCTCCACCAATGCACCACCTCCTGCCCGCCCACGACTCCGTGACGTCGGTGCCACTATATAGCCAGGGTTCGCCTTTCGTCCACACCAGTTGGATAAAATTGAAAGAGACGGACGTACCGTGAAGACGCACTTGGCACTTTTACGGGAAAAAAGAAGAAATATTTAAGCGAGACGGAGACACGTACGAGTCGATCGTTTATTCCGCTGTGATAAATGAGTACCGGCTGTTTCACCGCGGCTCAGCGGATTTCGTGCCACACCATGAATGCGGATTTATTTAAGCCTGCTCCGGAGCGTGGTGGACCCCAACAGACTTCTGCCCCGGCGAAAAACAGCAGGAATAAACACGATCAACCCAAACCGGAGCTGGCTCAGGTTGTGACGGATCTCAAGACGGGGAGGTCCTACATTAAAGGGAAGCTTTTGGGAAAGGTACGCGCATTTCATACATTTTTCTTCGCCCCTTTTCTCCTTTTCCATGTGTCTGTGCGTCGCTGCGTCGGTTTTGACTGAGGAGGCAGATGGATCTAGAATCTGAATTAATTAGCCGCAGTTTGGGGCTGATTTTATTTCCCCACCTTTCCTTTTTTGTTTTCTCTTTCTGTTTAAAATCACTATGAGCCATGTTCCAGGTGTGCTTGTGATGTGATGCGGGAATAGAGAATGACCTCGTGGTGGATGTGACCAATATTCCCCCCCCCGTTCTCCTCCTTGCTGTTCTCGTCAGTGCTGAATGAATCAGACGCAAGGTGTGCCCAGCTCCGGTGCGCACACATGCTTAGCCATAAAAAATAAATAATTTAAAAAAGATCTCCACCGATGATGAACGTTTACAGCCTCCTCTCGTATTTTAATGGCCTGCCGTTAAACCAAAGACACGCTTGTCTGACCACAGCATAATTTCTGCCCCTCATGATTATGATGATGATGCATCAGCATCGCTTTTTGAAACGGTGTCTATGGAAGCGAGTTTATCAACGTGTTGCTGGTCGTATCGATGTGCTGCAGCCAGTTTTTTTTCCTTCCTCTGCCTGCCGCAGAGCTAGAAACGTCTCCGCCAGTTTCACGGTTAATGAATGCAGCAGCTCAGGCTGCCTCATCCTTCATGTACCCGAGCATGTGTAGTCTTGATCACATCCTGGAGAGAAAGGGGGGAAAAAATGTCTGTATAAGCGGCAGTAAACGCATCTGGGGGATGATGTTTTTCATCATATCTGCGCATACAAGCCAATAAAAGATGCCTGAGGCATCAGATGGATCGTTTTATAGTCATGACAATCATTTTTATGTCTTTAATCTTACCTCGATTATTGTTCCTGAAATTGTTTTGACTGCATCGCTACCTTTCCTCAGGTCAGACTTGCCTTGAGACTGAGTGTGTGGGTTTTAAACCTGCTGCTTGTGTAAATTGATCATTCTGTTTGTTTCCCCCCCAAAGGGCGGCTTTGCTCGATGCTATGAGATGACAGACCTGTCCAACAACAAAATGTATGCAGTGAAGGTGATCCCACAGAGCAGGGTGTCCAAACCACACCAGAGAGACAAGGTACACGATCACCAATCTTTGTGTCTCCCGTGTCTTGCATAACTGGAAATCAATGTCTGGGTTGTTGTTTTTTCTTTTGGGACATTGAAACGTCTTCACCGATTGATGAATTGTCATATGTTGACAGATTACGAACGAGATCGAGCTGCACAGAACGCTGTCACACAAGCATGTGGTGAAATTCTCCCACTATTTCGAGGACCAAGAAAACATCTACATCTTCCTCGAGCTGTGCAGTCGGAAGGTGAGACTTTAGAACTCTAGAACAGTCTGCGCTGCTTTGTGTTCTGCTTGCACTAACAGTATTTCTTGTATTACCCTACAGTGCTGCTTTGCACGCTATATTCAAAAGGGGTCTTGGCAGATTTTTACTGTTTTCCTAGTGAATGTAAAAAAAAAAAAAAAGATTTCTTTTATGCAGCTGCAGGGATGCATATGTGCTAGCAGTGTTTGTACAGTCCCACTCACTGATGCAGGGTTGACGGTTCACTCATTGCTCTCTCTGCAGTCCCTGGCACACATTTGGAAGGCGAGACACACACTCACAGAGCCTGAAGTGCGCTATTACCTCAGACAGATCATATCCGGCCTCAAGTACCTCCACAGCAGAGGAATCCTGCACAGGGATCTCAAACTAGGTACGTGGTTGAAAATGCGGCTTAACGCATACACAAAGCATCCCAGGAATCTGTGACTTTGGACGAGCATGCGTGTCATCTGTGGAATGCTGACCGGACAAATGCTTTTGTCTCTTTCAGGGAACTTTTTCATCAATGAGAACATGGAGTTGCGGCTGGGAGACTTTGGCCTCGCTGCCAAGCTGGAGACAGTTGAACAAAGAAAAAAGTAAGTTAATTGCTTAAAATGTTTATCTGCTGGAGGATACCAATGAGCTTATTGGGGCCCATAGATCATACTACTGTAATGATTGTTATAATGAAACAAAGCTCTCGAAGGTCTCTCCATATTACCTTTTTTAAATTTTTTTTATGAGTATTTTTGGCCCCATCTCAGATGTATCTTTTAAAAATCTGACTTTTAATGGCCTATTTTAGCACAAGCACCCTCAACCTAAACCATTACATCAGTTACTAAGCATAATCTTCCTCCCACAACTTTCCTCCTGCAAGTACCTAACTAAACCGGTTTCCAACTGACAGTTGAAAGTACCGCTTAGAGCACAGTTTCAATTCCTGTTAGACAGCTTCCTGTGGAATACCAGAAGACTGAGAGTGACAGAAAAAATATTTCAAACATTACCTGTATGCCTAATGTTGAAACCAAACCAGTTTTAAATGTTTGAAGCATTACATCTTACCCATATATGGTTCTTGTTTTGTTTTTCTTAGAACAATCTGTGGGACTCCCAATTACTTGGCTCCTGAGGTGCTCAACAGACAGGGCCACGGCACAGAGTCTGACGTGTGGTCCCTCGGATGTGTCATGTGAGTCTTTTTACTTTAAGATGATTATAAGAACTATCCCGGTTTCATAGAGAGTGTGTTGGGGGGGATTTTGACCTTGGCGTCACTTCGTCTCAGTCGGTCGGGAAAGTGGGGACTTTTTTTTTTTTTTGTCCCCTAAATCACTCACTCTTGTTTTTGAGCTGACTCACTGTTGCCTTGATTACTCTCTCACAGGTACACACTGATGTGTGGAAACCCTCCTTTTGAGACGCTCGACTTGAAAGAGACGTACAAGTGTATTAAAGAAGTTCGCTACAACCTGCCCTCCACGCTTTCCCCTGCTGCTCAGAAACTCATCTCAGGCATCCTGCAGAAGAATCCCAGTGACAGACTCACGCTGGATCAGATCCTCAACCACGAATTCTTCAAAGTATGTTGACCTTCGGGAAATTTCTTGCCAGTGTTACGAAACACAGTTGTGACACTTTTATCTCGAGGTGAAGGAGTGTGAAAATGTCAGTGCTTGATCTGTTATCTCAACTGAGAACAGAGTGGGCACGCTCCAACCTCTTCACTTTTTCTCACTGTTTTTTTTTTTTTTTTTTTTTTTTTAATGCATCACCTTTGCCTCTTTCTCAGGGTTTCACTCCTGACAAACTTCCCCCCAGCAGCTGTACAATGGTGCCAGAGCTACACCCTCCCAGCCCTGCCAAGAAATTCTTCACTAAAATGGCCAAAAGCCTATTTGGAAAGAAGAAAGCAAAAGGTGAGCAAGCAGCATGAGCGATTGGGGGGGGTTAGTTTTTCAGATTTAGTTTTAAGAATATCCAAGAGCTGCTGTATTATTTAAACAGTCCTGCCTTTAAACATATTTGTTGTGACTACAGTGTGTCGTGTTTTCACAGTGGAAAAAATTCCATGCGAGGACAAAGAGGACAAGGATATTTCCAAGCTGGTGTCGGGCATCGTTAAATGTTCCATCAACCGGCAGATCAGCTACAAAACAGTGGGAAACAACGAGGTAGTTTTTTTTTGTTTTTTTTTTTCCCCTCTCTCTCTTTCCTCTGTGAGAAACTTTTGACCTGGTTTACCTTAATTTGGGTAATTCCAGCCAGTTATGCACACAGTTCACATGCAATTACACCCGTTCTAAAGGCTTGGAGAAAACACAAAATGCATATTTTAATAGCATACAGCCTCCATTACATTTGAGAATTGCTTTCCATTAGCATGCTCATTTAAATAGTAAAAGTGCCCTAGAAAAAGGAACTGTTAAAGAAATGGGGTGGAAAAGATGTCTTAATTTTTAAAGATGCGTTGTTTTAAATTTGTTTTTCTTCAGAATAATGTAAGATGCATGACAAAAAAACTAGTTCAGACCAGAAGAAATGTAGCAGTCTGTTGGTGGTAGCTTTTGAAACTTGATAAGCTCTAGTAAGCTCATCTGGGTGTTTGTTCGGGTACTTTGTTATCAGAAGAATCTGAAGAAGCTGTTACTGCACACTTAGGGGTGGGGGGTGGGGGGGGGTAAATGTTCTCTGCTCAGTAACGACATGACGTATTTGTTTTAAAAAGACTGAACAGAACCTAGAGTATATGCCACAATTGCAGGATGCTCAGTTGGCCGATCCCCAATCAGGCTCGTCTAGTTTATTTATAGAGCCAAAAAGGAGCTACAGTTTTTGCTGTCATGCATGACTCTTCCTTTGTCTTAAGAAGCCTGTCCTGAGGAACCAGATTGTCATTAATAAGCGCAGATGAATATAGATTTGTACAAGTGTACTCTGAAAGTAGTGCTCATTTTAGCTTGTTTTCATGTTTGTCTGTTTGCGGCGGGGGAAAAAACAAACCTACTCGCACACCGCTTGTGGTAACGTGACATTAGAAACTACGTGTCAAGCTTGCAGCATGCCTGCAACGTGTACAAAGGGAAACCGTGCAGCTGAAAGTAGTTCCCCCACCTTGCAGTGGCAACGAGATGCACTGCATTTAGTCTAAGATGTTGCAGAAATTGAATAAATGAGCTTCAGCGCTGACACAGCAAAAGTGTGCATGCAAGGATTAAAGGAGCTCATTCCCTTTATCTCTGGTTACCCTTTCAGGCATGTGACACACTGCTCTTTCACTTTGTTGCTCTTACTCATCATGTGCTAATCGCATGTTTCGTTGTTGCTCAGGTGACGTCTCCCACCGGTCAGCTGGTGAGCTCTGTGCCTCTGGAGCAGACTCCTGCTGAGGAGGAATCCAGAAAGTCCATTTCCCGGTCTTTTAAGGGCACCATGGCCAGCAGCACTGAACGTAAGTTTCTGTTT
Organism: Haplochromis burtoni; assembly: GCF_018398535.1. Lineage (NCBI taxonomy): Eukaryota > Metazoa > Chordata > Actinopteri > Cichliformes > Cichlidae > Haplochromis > Haplochromis burtoni. Next base: position 929,163 of record NW_024582364.1, on the reverse strand, counting down.
GTTATTTATGAACACACATTTGGTGTTTGTTGTGGTGGCTGATTGCAATCAGGGTTTCTAATTTTTGCTCGTTTTGGTTGGTTTTTCCCTTCAGCGTGTGAGGATGTGCTGACCCCTGCAGCTGTTGCCGACTCTGCCCTGAAAGTTCTCACGAACTGCCTGGCCACCATGCCTGCAGGTATGTTTATGCATAAGATTGTAGCTCAGCCATAATTTTTTGTTGTCCTTGTGGGATTACTTGAGTGGACCAAAGAGGAATAAAATCAAGCAAAATGTCCTTCTGCTGTTTGCCGCGATTAGAAAATGCAGCAGAATCATTAAATTTAACTAGCTGGATATTTTCCTTGAATCCTCAGAATTTCTGCTGACTCATTCTGCTTATTTGAGACACACCATATGTGTTAAGAGAAACAATGTTTTGACTTTTTGAATTAAGATTATTTCACTAATCCTCATTTTTTTTTTTTAATTTTTATCTATCTTTTTCTTCAGCCAATAGGAATCCACCCTGCCTGTCCAGTCCGCAGTCCTTCCTGTGGGTGACTAAATGGGTTGACTACTCCAACAAGTATGGCTTTGGCTACCAGCTCTCAAACCAAAACGTAGGCGTGCTCTTCAATGAGGGAACACATCTCAGTCTTTGTGACCAGCGCAAGTAAGTACTTTAAAATCAACTGATTAAGATGTCATGTCAACATTTACAGTGCTTAAAGCTTATTGTCAGTTGCTTAGTGACTAGGCTCAATGGTGTAAACGGAAAAGATGTCAAGTTCATCTTCCAATTTTTTTTAACTTTTCCCCCCCCTTCTTCCAAACAGGACTGTCCACTACTGCTTGACCAACAACAAACACTTCAGCTTCCCTTCAAACTCTCTACCTGAGCAGCTGCGCAACCAGAAACAAATAGTTGAACTAATGGCTAACTACATGGAGGAGAACCTAATGGAGGTAGGAAAGCACCCATTAGTTTTCAGCCATTACTTAGAGTGACTGACTTGCATTTAATGACAACTGTAAGCCAGGATTTGTGCCTTCATAAACCTGTTAAAGGGCACTTGAAGAGATTATGACCTCATGCAAATGAAACTAAATAATTTCTGTCCTCCTCAGGGTGGAGATCTGCATTGTCAGGAACATGTCTCAGCTCCTCCTCCTCTGCTCCTCCAGTGGGTGAAGACTGACCATGCCCTTGTCATGCTCTTCAATAATGATACTCTACAGGTTTGTATAATTAAATTAATAAAACCAGTCATGGGACACTGAGTCTACATAACTACTTTTTCAAAGCAGCTGGATTATAATTCTCCTTTTTTTTTTTTTTTTTTTTTTTTTTTTTTTTTTTAGGTTAACTTCTACACAGACCACACCAAAATCATTCTGTGCAAGTCTTCTGACGACGCCTACCTGCTCACCTATATCAGTCGGGAACGTGCCTCGTGCACGTACCTCCTCAGCATGTTGAATGAAATGGGCTGCACATCTGAGCTACGGCACCGCCTTAGATATGTGGTCCAGCTTCTCCAGCACCACACTGATGCCTGAGAGCACAGCTCAGTGCCTCCCAGGCTACCCGAGTGACAGATGCCTTAGAGGCAACCTGACTGGTTGATACAGTTTCTCAAGGCATAGCCAAGCAAGGCAATGTGTTCATATGCGTGACGGATGAAAAGGATGCTCAACGTCTCTGAGCAATATTCTTGTCTGGCTTAGTGCCTAGGCAGCTGATTTATCAAACTGACTGATTTTGATAAATGTCAAGCAGTCAGGGAGTTGCCCAAAGCAGCATCTGCCTCAAGGGGTTGTGCCTATCCAGCTAAGCCTCAAAGGTATCCACCTGGAAGCTATTGATACCTAAAATAAAGACTCATACATGGCCTGAAATGATGGATCCCTCATCGGCAGATTCCTACAAAACAAAAAAAGACAAAAAAAAACCAAAACAAAAAAACCCCACCCAGTTATCTTCCCTCACTCAAACGCACTGCTTCTTGTCTTGGGCCTTTCAAACATCCGCCAACCCTACAGCTTTCAGCCTCCCCTGATAGCCCATCACCCAGGCATGGTATCTTAAACATTTCTCAACACTAAAATTGTCCCTTTTGCTCAGAATGGAGATAATCCTGCAGCAGAAATGCTCAGATTTCCAAAAGTATTTTAGCAGCAAGGTCTTTTACACCGTTCTCTTGCACTCCAACTGATCTTTCAGCAAAGAAGCTTTGTGAAGAGGTATGGTTTGACTAGAGAGAAAGACCCCCCCTAAACCCTCAATTGGTTCATTGTCTTTTTCTTTTTTCTTTTTTTTGTGGAACCATGGTGTACACTTTGTTTTCAAATTTGTTTTAAAAAATGGAAAGAGCCAGCTATAGGATCACACTACAATCTTGACCTCACACGCACAAATATGCCTGGCCTTATTTGATGATGGTGATGCTTAAGTTTGGGAGTCATTGCTTCTTCTGCTCCAACATCATTTTTTTTTTTCTTTTAAATTGCAACCAAATTTCACTGATGTGGTGCATAACAAACTACTGGGGCTGCAGGAGTAAACACAATTTTGCACTTTCTTTTTTTTTTTTTTTTTTTTTTTTTTTTTTGTTAATTCAACAGGCGTACGAATGCTTTTACCACTTGTTCGCTTTATTTTGTACAGTCTACTTTTAACTAGATACCAAAAAGCATTTCAACTTTTCCGTTTGTTTTTAAAAAGGGAAAAAAAACGATTCAACTTTTTAAAATTCACACACAGTAG
>NW_024582364.1:857443-926394 GCF_018398535.1 Haplochromis burtoni | reverse complement strand
TTTTTTTTTCTTTTAAATTGCAACCAAATTTCACTGATGTGGTGCATAACAAACTACTGGGGCTGCAGGAGTAAACACAATTTTGCTTTTTTTTTTTTTTTTTTTTTTTTTTTTTCCCTTCTGTAAATTCATCAGGCGTACAAAGCCTTTTACCACTTGTTCGCTTTTTTTTTTTTTATTTGCTTTTAACTAGATACCAAAAAGCATTTCAACTTTTCCGTTTGTTTTTAAAAAGGGAAAAAAAACGATTCAACTTTTTAAAATTCACACACAGTAGGTGAATGTGCGCTCCACACGTGCTGGGAAGCTGAACTGTTGGTTGGATAATGGGGTGGGGGAAAGGGGGGTAAAAGTGCCTTTCTGAGGGATGCCCGTTTAGTGCAATAACAGCCCTTTGTGAATGTCAAGCTGGCTACAAACAAGATTGAGATGGGTTTTACAGGTGGGATTTACTTTTGGACTTTGCACCAAGTTTAAAAGTAAGTCCAATAGCACTACACTCTCACTACCTGGTATAAGCTTTTAGAACAACTGTTAGAAGTATATATTCCAATAATATCTACTAAGGGGAAAAAAAAAGAAAACATTGTACTCTGTCGTACTGTACTGTAATCCTGATCGGTTTACATTGCTTTCTTGACCCAGAGTTGTATCCTAAAAACTGTGACCTGGAATGCAAGTATTATGTACATGTGTTTTCAGAAAACTCAACATTGTGAAAGCCATCTGCCAATTCAGAAGAGTCTTTATTTTTTTGGCACATAATGTCGTGTTTATTTATTTTTTATTTATACATAGTTTTTTATTTATTGTGCAAATGTTCCGGTCTTGACACAAGTAAACGTTCAATTCCGATCACTTTTTTTGTAATGTATTTTGGGGGAAAAATGGGACAAAAATAAAGTTTATTGAAAATGACTTCAGTTTATTGTTGCATTTTTATATTGACAGTGCACTAAAGTTGAGAAATGTATGGGTTTTGTTGAAACGAATGGCATTTTTAACGAATGACTCATGTAGCAGTCATTACCAAACGCACACCTTTAATAATAATAATGGATTACATTTATATAGCGCTTTTCGAGACCCTCAAAGCGCTTTACAATTCCACCATTCATTCACTCTCACATTCACACACTGGTGGAGGCAGATACAGTTGTAGCCCTTTGGGCAGACTGACAGAAGCGAGGCTGCCATATTGGGCCCCTCTGGCCATCACCAGTAGGCGGTAGGTGAAAAGTCATTGTTGCCCAAGGACACAACAACTGAGACTGTCCGAGCCGGGGCTCGAACCGGCAACCTTCTGATTACAAGACGAACTGCCAACTCTTGAGCCACGATCGCCCCTTTGTCATCATCGTACGTAAATGCTAGAGAGGGAGACATTTACAATATGTTTATCATATCCTTCTGGAAACATCTATATTTATTTACTACAATAACAGCAATATGAGACTTTCATTTCTTAGCGTTTGCTAAATGTCTGTCTGATTTTATTTTATTTTGGTTTTCAAGTTTGTGCGTCCAAAGTTCGTGTTTGTGGTAGCAACTGCATAAGCAGGTTATTCATGACGACTTCCCCTCTAACCACATTTTCTAGTTACTCTTAAGCCAGATGATAAATTGCCTTTGCCATCTCTTGTAAACCTGTTGTCAGAGTATATACAGCATCATTCTTTCGGTCCCCTTTCAAACCTTGAAACCATAAGTGACAGTTGGTATGTAAATCAAAAGCTTTGCCCTGTGGCTGAATAAATAGGCAAACTCTCTTCCTGAAGTCCCTCAAGGGGGGCTAGTCCATTGTTTCATGGACAGGATGGAAGCTGAATTGCTTGTCCTGGATGCCAGGTTTGAAAAATCCTATGATCTTCCTTCTACCGCTACCAGTCAAAGCACTTTATAGTATAAACTACACTCATCCAACACTTTCTAATCTATAACTAAATAAATGCCTTTTCACCCTAGAGAACACACAGTGATCAGAGCTTCCTCTTTGATATAGGCGGGCATCTGGCTCTGCTGCCTGAGCACAACACCGGATCTATTCAGTCTGCCAGGAATAGATCTGGCGTTAAAGAGGGTTAAAACAATCAATATGTAAAATCACATGGGCAGCCAGATGAAGTCATAGCATGACGGCTCAGATCTGAGCTGACTCAAATATCTCTTCTTCTTCTTCTTCTACTATTTTTAAATTATCTGTTTGTTTTTTGTAGACTCTTTGCAAATGAGTTGATATAAGCTAAGTATCATTTCAGAAAGCTTGATTGTGGATTGTCACTTCATTAGGATAGGCAATAAGTCACAGTGCATCACATCTTCTTCACCCCCAGTAACTGTTATGTGTGTTAGCAAAGACTGGACCCACACTGGCCGTCAGAACAGTGTCTGAAACCTTAAAGTGTTATTATCTCTACTTTTCAGCTGCTGTTTTTCAAAAGCTCCTTTATGGAATTATGTTTTTGCATTTTGGCTATCAAATGATTTATGACACCACAGCACACAGTATAGGCAGATCCCAGGCCAGGTGAGACAGATCCTAGTGGAATTAAATGTTTCCATCTCTGAAAAATGGGAAAAACATGCAGGAACTGCATTCATGATCTTGGCAGACACTGCAAAATAAAGTAGACCGACTGCTTGACAGGAAGGTACAATCTGTTCTTTAGGACCTTCAGAATAAACCCTGGTCGCCTTTACCCTGCAGATCTAACCGGAAATATTTTAGACACTCTTGAGTGAGTTCCCCAAAATGTTTTACACCTTTTAAAAATAATTTCATTAAATAAACAGTGTCTGCAGTCTAAAGTGCATGAGTTCCTTATCATATCACATGACACGCACTAAAGAAAGAACTCCAAGCCCCCTGCTGAGTTGGCTGGTTATCATAACTGCTGTACCAGGAGTTATGTGGTATACTTCACATACAAAATGCTTAATATTTTGGCACATTAAGTAGGACATTTCTACACATAAGGTCCCAACATAAGCCACTTAATGGTCTTCCGGGTCAGTTTAGGGTTCCCGTCTAAATGCACAGAAGTATTTTAGATTAAATACTTGGTGTTATCTGCCGTTTAGACAGAGTACAATACGACCTGACTGAGAGCCTCAGATAAAGAAAACTTATGACGTGAATGAGAGACTCACATCATTGTTAAAACTTGTCAAGCATGTCACATTATGTGCAAGAAAGGTGTGCATAGTTTTCTTATTTTTTAATACCATTAAAGTCAAAGGCTTGGGCTGTGAAGTCATTAGTGCAACTTCAGGTAGCAATTCTTTCATGTGCAGCTGAATGTGTCACGTTACGCAAATGTTACTAAAAACTGGTTTTAATTACATATGTGTGACAGGCCACAGTCTGGGCTGGGGTGGGACTCCCTGCTATCCAACTTCCTGTTTATAAAATGCCGTACTACTGTATGTACAAAATATAAACAGTATATACAATGATAAACGTCACGAGTTTATCGCTATATGATTAAACAGTACAGACTTGAAGACTTGAAACATATTCATTTTTGGTTTGAACAGCTAATAGGCCCTCTTTATCTGATAGAATGACATGTGTGCCATTGGCCTCTGGTCACCATGAGTACTTAAACCTTGCTCAGTTATCCAGATCGACTGTGTCTTTCAGCATTCACGAAATTCTACTGAGAGTTTTCCCATTTTTTTCCATTCCTCGACCTCCACGTCCACACTTACACAAACATGTGTCCTTCTGAGAGCTTCAGGCTGTTTTATTCACTTTGCACATGGAGAAATATGAGTGCCGAAAAGCAAATATTAGCTTTGCGAGGTAGTATGTCAATGTATGTGATGCTCACAGTTTTACACCATGTTGACTTTTGAAATGAAGTGATTTCCTGTCAGGATTGCTTTTTTGGGTTTTTTGTGGTGTTGCTTTTCCCCTTCACATTTACAGGGACAAAAAACAACACTACTGTGATCCATAAAATCTTTGAAGGATGGTATGTGAGGCATGGCAAAGTGGGTGGCACAGCTAAATGAGCGAAAGGAAGGGATGTCCTTCCCTTCCTCTGTTGCTTTTTCAGTGACCCTTAGCCACATCGTATTCTGGCTGTGATGTGTGCGAGTGCGTGTGTGTCGGCTGTGGTTTATCTGTCATGCGGGGTACTGATGCTGATGTCACATTCCTGCCTGTTAAGGCCAGACTGAGTCCATTACACACACCGATGTACGTCACACACCAGTCCTACAGGAAATGTGTGTTTCCTTTTATGATTCTCCCTGTGTTTCCCATTAAAAGCACAAAGCGCAATGTTTTATTCACTCTTCTGCTGCCAAAATGAAATGCTCTCGCCACACTTTAGTGAATCATCAAGCACTTCAGAAAGAAAATTGTCTCCAAGACTATTGAATCATTGACTAGAATTAAGACTTGTGAGCTCTGAATACAGCGTGTATTCTAACCACATCATGTGTCAGTGGATGGGTTATAGACTGGTAGAGTGGTGCAGAGGCTGCATGTGTGGAGATAAAGTAGCTTAAACATTTATCAAAGGCAGATAACATACATAAGCCTCTCCCCACTCCCCATTACAGAAGTTGAGTAATCGAAAGCTATAAAATTACTCATCAAGGTAGGGTCTTTCTTTTGGTACAGAGTTTTATGTTTGTTTAATTATCTTTTTAGTATGAGCTGATACATTACTGAATCCTTTGTTTCCTGTGAATGGCCATGTTAGTCTGTGATAGACTGCCTGTTCCAAGACTGTGGTTGTTTTTTGTTTGTTTGTTTGTTTTTTGTTAACATACATGGAGCATTGAAATGTATGAGAGCATGCTTCCTGTATCTCAGGCTTAAAATGCTCTTCCTGTTTCTCAACACCATCATTCTTTTCCGTCTTTGTTCTCTCAGCGGGGCTCATTATTTATCCTCACTAATGATCAGCCATAATATCCCCTGTAGTGACAACATGAAACAGCACTAAAGCTTAGGAAGTCAAACATCTGGAGACAGGGAGGACAGATGAGGGGAAAGAGAAGGAAAGAATTTGGCCAGACATCTAACTGCTGTGGGACAATTTTACCTAATTAGTAACTTCTGTTTTCCCAGGAGTTTTCTCTCTCCTCGGTCTCCCTTCATCCTGTGTGTGTGGGAGCAAAAGGGACAGAGAGAGAGAGAGAGAGAGAGAGAGAGAGAGAGAGAGAGAGAGAGAGAGACATTGCAATAGGCTTTCTTTGTGAATTGCTGCCAAGACCACAAGCCAAAGTCCTTGTGAGTGTTACTGGACTAGGGTTTCTCAGCTAGCACTGGTTTCCTCTCAAGAACAAATGTTTCTGAGTCATTTGCATAGCTCTTTTCCCTTCTCAGGCTTTATTTTGGTTCAGAACTGGTGCATCCTAATGCATTGTTCAGGCCTGCACAGTCATTTCCCAGATTTCTTATGTTTATGGCTTTCCCATCTACCTCCGTGACCCTGCAGATTATGTCTCTCTCGGGAACCATCATCTATTCACAAGAAATCTCAGAATCTCAGGTGTCACACAACCTGATTCTTCGGCTCAAGTCAACCCCCCCCCCCATTTGTTCTTACACATTCTTTGTACCCAATTCCAAGCTCCTGGTATATCGTTTTATCTAAAAAAAATAAAAAATTGTTGGACCGCTTTTAGTGTCTGTTTCCATGCCATATCCTTTTTAAGTGCTTGGTTCAGTCATATGAATGTGCTGACTGATGATCCTGCCACCTTCTGCCTCCTTTGTCAGTCAATCATAGCTCATAAATTGTGTGCGGGTCAAACAGATCCTACACCTGGCGTAGTGTAGTGTTTTGTTGTTGTAATTTTGGCTCTGTACACCAACAAAGGATTTTAAGTCAAACAAATGAAAGTGATTGTAGTGCGTACTTTCAGCTTTAATTGATATAAATTGTATTTTTAGGAATGTGTGGGAATTGCATGTGTTCTTATAAACATCCCCTTGTTTTCAGTGGCTCGAAATTAATTGGAGAATTGACTGATAAGGAGTTTCAACACAAGTGAGGGAGGCCGTTATTAAACTCTAAAACTAAATTGAGCCCAGCAGTGAGATTCTGGTATAGTCAGCTTACGCTGGCCAGCTAAGCAACACCAAAAAAGTCATGAGGCCACAGTAAACAGTGAAAGCACATGATGACATATTTTCCATGGTTAAGAAAAACCGCTTCACACATCTAACCAAGTGAAGAAAACTCTGAAGGTGGTTCATATGTCAAACCACTGGTCACAATTAAGAATATGTTTATCTAAAAGAGCCTGCACAGTTCTGAGAAGTATTCTTTAAATAGATGAAACCAAGATGAACTTAATAATAACAATCTTATGATCTGAAGTATAGCATCTGTCAAACATGGTGGAGGTAGTGTTATGGCATGGGCTTATATGCCTGCCAGTGGAAATGTTTCACTAGTTTATTTTTGATGATGTGACTACTGTATTTGTATTTTTATTTGTATTTTCACTTGTATTTTTATTTTTTATTCCTATTTATTCTATTTATCCCCTTCGTATATTTTATTTATATTGTCTCTGTATTTATATATATGTGTGTGTAATATTCTGTAACTGTAACTTCTGTCGGTGCTGTGCTTTTTGGAAATCGAATTTCCCAGAGGAACCCACCCGAGGGATTAATAAAGTTCTATCTAATCTAATCTAATCTAATCTAATCTAATCTAATCTAATCTAATCTAATCTAATCTAAATAGATAATGACCCAAAACATAATGCAAAAGCAACCTGAAGGCACATACATTTTTCAGTGGTCAGGTCAGTCACCTGCTCACAATCCAGCAGAGCATGCTTTTAAGTAGCAGCCTAAGTTAGCTGCAGTAGCAGTAAACAGCACTATTTAGTGATGTTAAATGATGTTCGTTTGTACAGTTGTTTTGAGTTTCTGAAAATGGGGGGCTGTGTATAAAATGGCTGTAAATCCGAAACAATTTTGTTAAAACCCTTTACTGGTAACAGACTACATGCAGTAAGCCAAGTCAGTGTAGTTTCAATCTTTTGGTAACTGATACAAGTTTGCAGCCAACGATAACATAACTGTCCAGATGGCTTTCCACTGTAAGCCAAGTCAGAACTGTTATCATCTTTCGGTTGTCTGAGTGAATCTGCGTGAGGGGCCTGCGCTTACTCGAGACACACACTTTAAAAAACTCATGCGTACACGTGGAAACAGAAAAACTATTTTTAGAGTCATGGGGTCTACAGTTGTGTTTTACTTCGTGGAAAGATAAGTTTAACATCCTGTGGTGTATGCGTGCATGGACATGCGCATGCATGCAAACGCACACTGAATACACACACCTTCCTGTTTGTTAAGTATAGAGGAACTAGATACAGTGCCCACGCAACAACAAACATGTGAGACAGAGCAAAACAAAACACCCCCTTGGTGCACTGTGTGTGTTTGTTTCCGTCAGTTATAAATACCAAAGATGCAATCACCTGCAGTTTATTGCCGTTTTAATGTCAGTATCACACAGGTGTGACTTTATCATCAGATATAGTGTTCTTTGTGCTCTTTAAAGAGTAATATAAATAGGCAAGGATGTGACAACTCATGAGTTCAGAACGTTTTTTTTTTCCAAGAGAGGAGAAGCAACCATTGACATTATCACACTGCTACACATTAAGAAAGAAACTCATTCATAGAAAGAAATCTAGCTTAAAGATCTAAAGCTAGAGGAACTAAGTCAGACTTTGTAAATAAATGATCAGATTGATAACAATAACACAAGAGGCCCATAAAAAGTGTCACAAAAAAGCAGCTTAATTGAATTTATTTCAAAGCATGCCCTCTTATTCACAAGGAAAATTAATAAAATGGATCACTATTCACCAGATGCCAGCTTTGCTTTTTTATATATAATGCCCTACCCTCCAGAAAATGAAATTCAGTCAGGATCATGGCACCCCGCAGGATTACACAGTTACGCAGGTATTCTAAAAATAGCAGCAACAACATCTGGACCTTTGTTAACAACTAGCAGTAACCAGGCTCATCACGGTTTATCCCTGATGATGCTGAGCAGTGAGCAATGCCTGCAGCGTACATACATCAAAGTGATGCAGCTTGTCACTTGTCACACTGGAAAAGCAATGAAGTCCTTTTATGGCTCTAAACTGTGATTTCAATAGTTAACATTGTCACTGGATATTTATTATTTATTCATCTTTTCTTATTTTTTGTTACTTTGTAAGTGTCTAAAAAGACAGCATTTTAATTCTTTTAAAGAAAGCATGTCCACACCCTTGAATTATGTGGAGACACCTTGTGTGAGGGACTGTTAATCCACTAATGTCTTTGGTAGGAGGAGACTCTGCTGACTAGACAGAAATGAACGGCACAGGGAAACAGATGGTCAGAAAGCAGTGATGTGAGGGAGATGATGTAGTGAGGCTCCAAATAGAATTTTTTAAAAGGGATGAGAATTATTAGGTGTGGGAATCTGGATTTGGAATAGCAGCAACTCAAAGGAAAGTTGACATGTGTGCCCGATTCATCATTATATATATGATGTGAAAGTAAAGTGAAGCACGTGCAACTGATGTGACCAGACTGGAGTCAGCAACACTCATGTGATACAGGGTATGATGGAAGGGACAACTCATCCCTTTTAAATGTGATCATTGTAGGCATACAGTCTAACTAACCCTTCACTCATGAGGCAGCTGATCAAGGTCATTCACATGAGCAACTCAAGCACTAAAGAGAAAAATGAGCAGTGTCATCCATGGCAGAGTGATGCAGCAGCAGTTTTATCTATCTATTATTATCAGAAATGAAAGCTGAAACACGCAGAGGAGAAAACCACTCATAAAACCATAATAACCTGTAATTAGTTATTATCAAGCATTACATGATGTTTGTAGTTCAGCATCTTCAGTTTACATCTACAAAGCGATCGCAGTCAGCTTTCAGTCATCTTCCCCTCATACACCTTAATAGATTTTACAGAAATCTTTAATCTTTTGACATGCGAGTTCTGTGGCTCAACCAGAGCAGGCTTTAGGACAACTGAAACTGTCCACGTGGCCTCGAAAAAAAAACTAAAAAGGAAAAATAGGTCAAGTTTTACTCAACAACCACTATGACAACTCAAAAACAAAACTTCTCATTTGTTAGAATGTTTTTATCATATGATTACATCATCGTGTTTCCAACATGAACTTTCATGGTTCAGTACTTCCATATAGAAAAATCCCGCGTGGTTCCTGAGTGCAGATTAAGCTACATGTGATCGTTACAGTGTGCGACAGTCACAAGGGAAATATGCAGTGTGTGTTTTTTAAATTGTCTCTTTGAAATGTGGCGATTTGGGTAGGAGAAAAAAAATCAATCTTTGTGTGGGTTTAATCTCCTGATCCAACAGCTCACAGGATCACAGAGTAGGATGTAGGCCTTGTTCGAAAAATGTTTCCTGCTTTAAAATGAAGTGGTTGTGTTTTTTTTATATTTTTTTTTATTTTCACTATGCAGTCTCTGAATTCTGTTTCCCAGTTTGACAATCAAGATACTGAAAATCCTCCCACCAGTATGTACAAGTATGTTTGTACTCCAGAACAAGAACAAGGGCATGCTGTAGGACGAGGCAGCCGCGGCCCTCTCACACCACATCTGCTCAATGAGGCACTTTGTGTTGTGACCACTGTGGGGGTTGTTTAAACCAACCCCCCTGTCTCCACCCGTTGACTTTATTAGCTCCACAGCCTCACCAAGAAAAGCTCTCAATGTTATGAAAAAACTGTAACAATTATCTGGAAAGATTAAGAGAAAAGATGACATATTAAAAAGTCAAATGACCTCATGTGCTTGTGGCAATCACACGATTTGACACTCTTTCTTTTGCCCTCGCGATGCTTCTTTCTCTTCCTCTCTCCTCTTTCACTGTTTCTATTCTTACTCTCCTTAAACCCAAACAAGCATTACTCCCAAAGAGGGATTCCACTGTAGACTGACTGATCAGTGGGGAATTCCCACCCTGTGACACAAAGTTAAGTTCAGATGAAACGCTTGTGTTAAAGCAAGATTCAGTCAAGATTTATTTCCATATTTCCTTTAATATTTGGAAACATGAAGGGGGGATGATTTACAACATGGGAAGTACCTATAATGTGATATTTCCCTTACTTACACAGTGAGTGAGAGAAAAGAAAAGCTTGTTTATGAGACAGAACTTCTTCGAATAAAATGCTTTTTGTTTTCTTTAAAGAACCATAAGTGGATAAATGATCAATTCCTTTTTAAAATGCAGGTAAACCAACACGATTTACACTCGGTTTCATGTCCAAAGACTTGCAGTATATTGGAAACACCTTTAACCTTTTATTTTATTAAACTGTGTGAGAACTCTTTGAGGACAAATATGACATTTAGTGGCCATCGTGTAGCACGTGTAACTAACCACAATAAAAACTCCAAGCTTTTGGACAACAATACACATGGGGATATAAAGACATACCAGTACAGAGATAAAAGAAATCTAATCTAATCCAGAGGGAATGAGGGGAAAGCCCATGACCTAACTGACTTACTGAATGACTGGAAGTAAACTCGGTGAGCCATGGTAATGGGATTATTGTACTATATTTCAAGCTGTCCTGTACTGACAGCTAGAATAGTTGTATGACTTTGTTTAGAGGTCTTTGGCCCTGTGAGCCCCTCGAGCTGAAACCATGATGAATGATTTTTCTGTCCACCACCTAGTTTGGACCGTATCCCAGGCTTAGTCTAAAACCCACCAGGGCTCTGTAGTGCACCTTCAGCCATATGTCATATAAATTAATCTGTTTGTCTATAACCACTCAATTAGAACCATTAGGATCTAATTAATATGTATTATTTATAAAATTGTATGTATCTGGGTTTGCTTTAAAAGGATAATGCTGTTAGAAAAAGTTTTTTGGTTGATGATAAATGGTCGACAATATCCAATTAAACTTTGAAAGGACAAATTTGGTATGAAGGATGCCTCGTTGTCCTCTCCTTTTTCCGTTTATGCCTTGAAATCGGTTCCACACATCTGGGGTTGAAGCACAGAAGCACATTAAATGTATTTTGCTAACCAGGGTCAATGTTAAATTCCACAGTTTTTGATTAAACCTTGACATCACACTACAGTTGGAAAGTCTCTGTTTATAAGATTATTGTGGATTTGTGGAAATGAAAATGAAAAACAGTCTGAAACTGCGCTGATTTTGGAGTCATGAAAGCTGAGTTCCTTGTCAAATGTTAAAGCAACATTTAAAAACAGAGTTATATATATATATATATATTTGAAACATTTATAACTTTAAATGTATTATTTTTTTCACATAAAACAGAAAGAACGACGGTGAGGGTCAGATAAATAACAAAACGCCTTACTTTAATATATTTTTGTAATATTTTGTTAACCCAATGTTTTCATTGCGTCACGTACAAATCTCTAAGAACTTTAAAATCTATATATAACAGAAATATTTCATAAATCTGTCAAAAACGTTTTATTTAGTAGCTAAATAACAAACTGAATTTATGATTTTAAACATAAATTTGCTTTACTAGTTTTCCAAAAAATTTTGTAAAACACTAAATCATGAAAAATGATAAATAATATTTTTGAATGAAGAAATATCATTTAAATTAAAGCTTGTCATATGTCTGCTGTGCTAATAAATGCCCTTATAAGGACTGTTCTTCTATTAACATTACATTGGTATTGCATAGCTTGGTGGAGATATCCTGCCACTACATGAAATAGGGAAATTCTACAAGGAGGAACTAGAAAGTCACTGTCATTTAACAATATGTTGAACTGTTGTCACATAAAAAAATGAGTGTGTCAGTGACAACAATAGTTCTTTCACTCAGCAAACCACCCCACTACCCATCTCTGGATCTCCCCTGCAACAGCCTCCGCTGCTTGTCATATGTTCTTTTTTTTTTAGTGTGTTTCAATAAAGTGCGGGGCTGTCCCACGGGTTCCACCTTCATCAGAACAGCCCACTGCTTGTATTCATAATCACTCTTTTAATAAGGGGATCCTAGAAAACCATGGCTCACATCTCAACTGTGTGTGTCTATTTGCAGAGGTGTATGCACTGAAGTGTAGGCGAAACAAAAGTGAGAAGTTACTTTGAATTTTAAAAGAAGTTTCTTTTGATGATGAGGGGTTTACCTTTTTTTCCTGTAAACTTTTCAGGGTTTACCCGGGTGCAGTTCCATTACTAAACCAAGCAGTGGGCCACAATGGTAAATACTGCAAGCTCATGGTTGCAACTTTGAAGAAATGAAAGAAGTGAAGAAGCGAAACACACGCCTAATAGCAATCAAAACAACTTCTCTTATCGTGACAACAGACTTCAGTACAACCAAGCTGAGATAGGCAAAGCTGGAAGAGTAGTATCTGTTATGGCTGCCAGATAAGATTGGTGGTTATTGCTATGAAAGTCTGCTGAGGTTGTTTGCTTGTAAAAATTTATTGGTTTGTTTTGGTGTGCTCTGACATGCTCTCACGTGTTCATAGGGTTTATAATTCTTTTTTCTTTTTCTTTTTTATGTCATAGACCAAAATTAGACAGTTTTATTAAGATTTTTATCTCTCTGTGTCTTCCGCTTTTAGCTTATTGGTGCGTTACTTTTTCACGTTGACCTTTCTCAGACTGCAGAAATTCCAGGGGCTGAGGAAGGTGGAAGCCAAAGGGTAGTGAGAGGCTAACAACAAAATGACACACGGTATCAAAATGAACATTTTAAGGAAAGTTTGAATCATTCCACACAGATTAAAGTCTTTGTGACTAAATCTGCAAACAGTGAAATAAAAATTTTATTTTCAGTTTGAAGATAAATCATTTCTTCAGTGCTTGACTCCAGCTCTGAATCCCCAGCTGATGACTATGGTGCTGAGTCCTCCTATTCCTAAAGGGACTTTCATGGTTGAGCACAGTTGTAGGAGTTTACTCTCACCAGGGGGGCAGAGTAAGAAAAAACCTGTCTGCAGGCTACTGTTGTTCATGTTTGTGCTGTTGCGCTTGTTAGCTTAGCGCCTGCCATGGCAAGGCCAAAGTCATAAAAGATAATGGGGGTTTTTTTTATAGTGAATTTAAACAGACAATTTAAAAAAAAGAAAACTGACTACTGGAGCCCCTCTCTCTGTCTTTTCATTTTATTTTTGATCTGTTTTTTGGATCTCCATTGACGTTCCTGTTGGATCCAGAGTCAGCCTTCTCTCATCTGCTCTGATTCAGGTTTATCCACCTTCTGCTCGACTCCCTTTACTGCTGTGCTCCTACCTGATTCCTGGAAGTTTCTTTTATATCCAACCTTTCGTGGTGGCCTCATGACTCCTAACCTTCTGAGTATCTTTGCCTCCTCACCTATATGCCACCAGGTTACCCTTTCTAGGCCAATGGGTCACTTGGCTGTCAACCTGGTTTCCTGCTCTTCAGCAGCTGGGCAGGAAGTCACAACTCTACAGTCACAGGATGTCAACTTGAAGTCATCAGTTTACATTTGTTCCGATTCCTGGGCCTCTCTCCTGGCCCGTCCACCTAGGATCTCCAAATCATCTGCTCATTTTTATCTGACTTCTTAACATTGTTTTCAGTATCTGATGTCCTGCATTTTGGCCCCATTTACTTGGCAGTCAGTAAAACCTTTTTTTTAGCTGCTCTGGCCATTAAAGAGGGCATAACAATACACACACTCCCTTAAAAGGGAATAATGCATGCAGATTAATAGAAAAATGATTGTGTAACAAATGTAAAACAGAAGATTAGGATTCAAACTTCAGAACCTGCTTACATCTTCACCTCTGCCCCTGTATATTTATTGTACATGGGTTTCAAGGCCATCGGTGCTGAAAGTTTGTGAATCTGCAGTTTAAATCTGCTTACCAGTAACAGCAGTGCACACAGTGGATTACATAATTACAATTACATATACCCGTGACAGACAGTACCATGGTAACTGCTTTTGTGGAAGAAAGGCACAATGGGCCAACAAAATGATTACCACCTACTTGCATTTTTCATACTCGAATAAATCATGTTAATTATTGGTCTTTATAGTTCATGTGCAAGTGTATTTATAGCCACACAGACACAGTATAAATTCCTTTGTAAGTGTTACAGATTAACCCAGTCACCCTAAGCCTGAGCAGAGGCTTGGACAGTCTGTATCAGTCTGTATCAAGCTCTAAAATGTTTTTTTGTCCATTTTCCTGTAAGCAGTCAGCACTCCCACTCTCGAATGCTGCAGGAATTCCAGGCTTCTACTTGCAAGGCCAAAACTCAGTCGTGCATAAAAGGCATGCATGAATATTGTTATCTGTCTTAAATATTAAGTAGTGCTCTCTTGGTCTTTGCACAGTAGAAGTTGTGATTACAGTTTCAGGAATAAACCATGTCAATCTCGTGCAATTAAGTCTACATTTTTCTGATCGTTGTCTAATTTACAAACTGTGCTGATGTGCTTGAGCTCAAAACTAATTAATCTGATGTTTAATGAAAAATTTTCTTACCAGGTTTGCAATTTATCAATTATTCAAATCTCCTTGAGCAACAATAACTTTCTGTCAGATGCAGATCAGATACGCAAGGTGAAACAAAGCAAGCTGCGTCAACACAGGAAGCAAGTCGCTCCACACACATTATGTTGAGACTGATAGCTGGCTGCTACAGCAGACATTCCTTATCACTCTGTCATAAATCAGTCACCGCTTTCTTTGGTAACACCTTCAACTGTGTGCCCAGAGTTGAGAAGAGTTCATCTCAAGAATCGGCCACTTCACATGGCAGGGTTTTTTTTAAAATTCAACTGTAGTTGCTCAATGTCACCCACTGATGCGGACTTTTCATGACCTCTGGTCAAATTTCTGCAAATCAATTCCTGTGGGGACACAGATTACACCTGACAGTTATTCTTTACTGTTAGGATCTGTGTATAACTGTCTCCCTGGAGCTTATTCATAGCATTGCTACTGCAATAATGACTGGATATCTCCAGAAGGTGCATAATCTATGAAGCATTTTTGTAGCATTTATACTTTAATTTTTAGAGCCAGGTTTGCAGATGGCCTTGAGCAGATGTTCCTCAAAGTTTCCCGTATGTTGTTTTTTAAGTAGGAAAGCCAGTTTCATCTAGTCAGGTCAGTCTTGGCGAAAGGTAATGTGACAAACATCGGACAAAATTCAGGCCAACATTATGGTCAACATCTTAAACTAATGGAGGAGTGACTTTTGATTTTGTGTATCAAAAGTGACCTGTGCTTGCTTCCTCCTGGTCGGTGTTAGATTTCATCAACAAGCAGCAAAATACTTTCTTGAGTGGATGATATTAAGACCAGCAGTGCTAATTCTAGTAGTAATTTTAATACACTATCTAACATGAGCTAGCAAGTTGGGTAGTTAGTAGCCAACTAGTAGTTACGAAGCTCTTGGTCACACAGGCCTAGAGAACACTGTATTCTCTGACTGGCCGGTGAGCAGGTGGTGGTAGTCACTCATGAAACATTGGTCAAATATGAGGAGAAATACAGTGCTGCACTGAAAACATTGTTGTGAATGCAATAATTTGCATTGGATTTGTCTGCAAAAACTCTCAAATAACAGAGAATTCTCACTTCTAAAGACTGAACTCTTGAACTTTTTTAAACTTTTGAAATGGCTTGGTTGCAGCGTTGAGGCAAGTTGCAGCTTTTACATTAAAGGTGAATGTTTTCTATTTCTGGTTTGTGTTATGTTTTTTCAGGTTTCACTACTGCTCAGAGAGTTAATGGCCAGCATTTGCAGAGAAGTCAGAATCTCTCATGTAAACTATGGGTGACAGCAATAATCTGCTAGTGACCAAAGCAATCACAGAGAGGTTTTTGGTGCAGCACCCTCTTTGATACTGATTTCACCTGACAGCAGTCAGCAACCACTTGCCAACTATTCAGGGAATACACATTTTCCCTAGTGACTGTAGGTGACAGAGGGTCCCTAACCTGTCTCTAGGCCTGGGACTGAGGTCTCAGCCGTGACATCCATAGTATAACTGTGTTGTTGCTTATCAATTCACCTAATACACAATACATATAATACTGCTAACTAACAGTGCAGGATAGTCTTATGCATGTCACTGAGTTGGCCAATGCAGGGGAAGCTCGCTTGCACCTACCTGCACAGAGCAATGTTGATGCCCCTTAGTTGCCACTGGTGTCATATTGGATTTCATAACCATATACAGAGATATAGTTATCACTCTAAATGGTGTCAACACAACCTAATCTCTGTCGTGTTTTGCACTTCTTTACTCATTCTGTATGACCACACATGAGCTGTCTACATTTGCACCAGCTCTTTTGCTCTGTGTGTGCACCTGATGAGACGTTTGCAGACACTTGCACAGACATACAAAAAGAATCCAAAATGCAAAAAATGCTCAGATTATTGCACGTGTTATGCAGACTTTCACTTTCCCATACAAATACTGGTTTTTTTGTTAATCATTAAACAGTTTTATACAACACGTGTGATTATCTGTATATTTTAACTTACTTATCTGTGGACTATGGATTCCACGTATTAAGAAAAACACAAATGACATGTTGTGTCAGAATATGCACACATCTTCAGTAGGCTGAGGAAGGCTGTTGTTACCTCTACCTTAAAGTAAACTGACCACATCGCACCGCAACTGATCCTGTGCAGGGCCCACTCACAACTGTTATACAGACAACTGATTATACAAAACTTTCCACATTTCTTTACTTGAAAGCGAAATTTGTGTGGATGAGGTTTACCAGTTATTTAATTCAACACTTGACTGATTAGTGTGCACAATATTGTCAGGTTAACATGCATCAGTCTCTACTACAGGTTGCATGCACTGTCCATTGGTTTGCGCTTAAAGGAAAACACAAGAAACTGACTCACATTATAATAATGTCCTTGAGAAGGAAGCTAGTTAAATAAATGTAAATTTGATAATAAATGTAAAAATAATAACATGAACATAATGAACTTTTTTGTCAAAAATCTTTGAAAGCCACTCTTTAAAACTGGTAACATCTTGTAAAGTTTCAGTTACATAGACACTATTTTCCACTGAACCTCTCATTGCACAGCCCCCGTGTCATACTGAAAATATCTGTGCTGTCTGACTCTTGTACAATTAAGGGTAAGTGTGACACTTCTACCACCTTCCACCCACTAACACACAAACAAACTAACACACAGGCACACACAGCTCACTGCACACACACACACACACACACACACACACACACACACGCACAAAAATGAGGCATTAGCACATTACAGGATGTGTTTCCATGGTAATGCGACAACCCATAATCACATTGTGAGTGTGTGTGTTGATGAGTCACCCAGACTTAATCTATATTCATATCCGGAGTGCTTATTTCTGTCACATTTGCCACCACGTGTATTATTACTGTTGCTTAATGTTTGTTAACATAAATATTTAACCTTTAAAAAAAATTAATCTGTAAACTTTGTTGATCGGTTTGTGACATGATCAAGATGATCAAGGTCAATACTGGATTCTTATCTATTTCTGTGTGTGTGTGTGTGTGCGCGCGTGTTTGAAAGAGGGAGAAGATTGGATTGCTACTTTGTTCAGTGTCTCTAATGATTTTTCCAGTGACCACCTGCTTCTCTCTTCCCAGCCTCCTTTTTGTTATTGCTCTCTTTCTCTCTGATGCATTTTCCAGAAACTAGGTCTCTGTTTTTTTTTTTCATTTTCATCTGTGTTGTATTGTAAGTGCACTGCTAAAAAACAATCTCCTTAAATCTAACATAAATGTGAAATTATGCACATCACTTGGGCAATATTACAATTTCAGATCATGTAACATTTCTGTAACATACCTCGATCTGAATTCAATGCTGCTTGACACCAGCACACTCAGGTACAATGCATCTTATTCTGCCACCAGTTTATTGTCATTTGATTTAACCCACGTGAGACATCATAACTCTGAATAGCAACTTCAACTGATGGAGAAGAAGCCACTAATGTTGCAGAGGGTATCGTGTGAAAAGTGTGTTACCTGCACTAATATGTTCCCATATTAGTGTGAAGACATGCTAACTACAAGCTAGCTTGCTATTCCTCATCTGTTTTCTTATGTGTGCTCTGTTTAATACACCCAGTTAATCTGTGCATTGATATTTAGAGTGTTTAATTATTTAAAGGAATAAGTAGCAGTCATGTTTTTCTTGAGAACAGCCCACCCCCTGCAGCCTTCACAGGGCACTGTGCCCCTTACTGTTTTATTACTGAGGGAGGGAGGTGTGGGGGTCTGTTTTGCTGAGGTTTGTGTTATCTCTGTGTTTGCAATTAACACTTGCCAGATGAATTATATACCTGGCCTCAAGCAGAGTTAATGATCTAAGGCAGGCTGGTGTGAACTCTCTCAGGCAGCTCTAAACATGTGTCACTGGGTGTCTTCTTCAGAAATTGCACGTTACAGTTGTGGTTTTTTTTACTCAGATTTAGGTCAAGTTACATTTGCAACGCTGAATTCCTGAGTAAATTTTTAAGCACAGATTAGTCTCTGTCATTTTATGACATGATGAATGTTGTTCCCGAGTGGCTGACATGTACATGTATAAACATAAAGAATGCAATGAAATTTTAGTACATAGATGTGCTATTGTAATACTTGCATCTGAATGTAGGCATGTGTTGCTACAGGAACCTGCATTTGTCATTGAGCAATGGGGCCTTCAAAGATGTGCAGGTTACCGTACCACAGTGCAGTAATGGACCCAAATGTCATCACCATATGGATACTTGCTTTTGAAATGTCACACACTGTCCCACAAACAACGATGTTCTGCTTATCAGTTGCTGCTTTATATATATGAGCAGAGCACTGTTTAAAGAATTAGTATAAAGTCATAGTTTAGATTTAGAGAACAAAAGGTATACAGTACAGTGGCCATGTCTTTGTATATTGGGAATGTCTACTTACTTTAAAGCTGGCACGGAATTAAGTTTTTCCATTATGAATGATTTGATAGTCTAGTCTAGTCGATAGTCTTTAGTTTTGTGAGCTACGGTCGTGTGATCAAAGCATTCTTCACCATGTGACTCTAAAGAAGCTAAATGTCATATAATCTTTAGCCCATGGTCACACATCGCTGATGCATTTTACCTTTAAAATATGAAGCATAGTTTCAATTCCTGTTCTTAATGTATTAATAGTAAATAAATAATACATTTATTCAATGCTTCCCTGACCATCAGTTATATTAAACTCCTACAGCTTATAAATATGTTGAAATTATTGGACTATTTGCACATTATATATGGTTATTTGATCAGCTGTTGTAAAAGTGTTGATTGCTGTCACATTAACAGAAAACTTACAATCTGAATAATAATTTAGATAAAAGAAAATTTTGTGTAAAGTATCATACTTTAGCAAAGCCACAAGGCTCCTCAGATCAATAGTCTGGGAGAGAGGCAGTAGTCTAATCAATACAAGCTCCAAATGGAATACGTCATGCATTTGTTATCAGAGTCGATCTATGCAGGAGGAAAATTGGGTTACAATGATTCACAACTGTCAATATGCATTCCTTTACTGGTGATAGAATGGGAGCATATCTCTCCTAGGTCTAAATAAATAGCTGGGTAATGTCCTTGCTTGTCTGAATGAGCTGATATTCAAGCACACAGGCATCTCTTTGTTAGCTCTTTCTGAATGTTTGCTCACTTCCCTGTCCTGGTGTTGATGTCAGAGAAATATGCATTACAAGCTGAACAGAAATCAGTATTTTTCACACTCTCGGATTTAATTTAATATGTTTGGGGCTCATGTTTTTCAGTCCCCCTGTTTAGAAAAGGAGAGAGAATGAAAGATTGTATGAATGTTAGAACAGGACCGTAAAACATGGGGCACAATGCCTCTTTCAGCTCAGAGGGAGCCATGCCAAGTGAAAGCGAGAGAAGGAAGATACCTGAAAGAG
Organism: Haplochromis burtoni; assembly: GCF_018398535.1. NCBI lineage: Eukaryota > Metazoa > Chordata > Actinopteri > Cichliformes > Cichlidae > Haplochromis > Haplochromis burtoni. The sequence continues at coordinate 906,411 of NW_024582364.1, read as the reverse complement.
GAGAGACATCTGATAGTCTCCTTTACACACACACACCAAGCCGACCATCCGTGCATTCAGACACAGACAGACAGTTCCCAGAGGTACTGCTTTGGTGAATAAAAATCAGAGGCCATGCTGCATTATTTTCTACCACCCAACTATCCTTTTCTAACTCTTATGCTTCCTTTCTGACTATGGCTCCGAGCATCTCTATTTTTCTCCACAACATTTTCATTATGATTGATTTCCTTCTTCACCTCTACCTTTTCCCTTTGCCTGACTTTCTTTGACAGAAATTTTCTTTGATTCTATTTATTCAAGCAGTCCCTCCCTCACATACGGTCTTTTTCACTCCCATATTTCTTCTGCATACTGAACTGTAATTGCAGCAGTGTCTATTTGAATAGGAGAAACAGAATACCAAACAGAGAGCGAAACATGAGAAAGAAAAAGAGAGTGGAATGATGTCACGGCTCAGAAGTGAATGGCCAATATAACAGGGTCACCACCACACATGTCATCCACACTGTCATCATCTTCTGGTCAATGGTAGCGTGTTTCTAATGTGTTCCACTAACTTATGCTTTCATTATTCCCATGATGCTAATAATGGCAAGGCCCTCAAATCGTATTTTGTACTAAGCTGAAGTCAGTTCAGAGTGAATGTCATTCTAAAGTGTAATATAACTGAAGTTATTTTGTGCATCTTTACATAGCTGTTTTCAGAAGTTTACATAGACTCATCATGGGCATTAATTTAATGGTAATTTGGAGCTTTTAATGATTCCTTTGAATGGTTCTTTTTCCATTATGCAATGATTGTACAGAACATCTTTAATAACTCTAAAACACAAAAAACAGAATTTGGTGCACAAGCTTAAACCTACATAATGCCAAGAGTATACATACAGGCACAAATATATACATACACACCCATTGATTTGGTTAAATGCCCCTGAGCAAGTTGCACCTTGACCAGAGTCTTGGTAGCCATCACTAAGTTTCAGGAATAATTCTGTCTGGATAATTGAGCACTGTTTTTGGCAGAGAATTGGTTGGTTTCCTGGCATGGACCAAGCTTTTAAGCACAGTGGGAAGGCCTTTCCTCAAGATGCTTCACCTGCTTTATCCGTTCCCAAACTAGTCTTCATGTGTATTTGGGATCATTGTCTTGTTGGAACACCAAACTGTGTCCAAGTTTCAACCATTTAGCTGCTGATTTGAAGTTAAGTTGAAGAACTTGGAGGTTGTCCTTCTTCATTATTCCATCCACTTAGTGCAATGTACCAGTACCACTGGCAGGAAAAACAGCCCCAGAGCATGATGCTACCACCACAATGCTTGATAGTTGGTATACTTTTCTTAGGCTGGAAAGCCTCACTTTACTCCTCCAAACAGACCTCTTGTCATTGTGGCTAAATGCTCAATCTTTGTCTTTTCTACCCTTTCACCAAAAGGCCTTTGGTTTGTCCATGTGGCCAGCTGCAAATTTCAGTCAAGCTTGAAGATGTCGATTTTGGTTAGCACTCTGAAAGTCAGTGTAAAACTTGCTTAACTGTGGACAGTGACGCTGTCACAGTTTCTTCAAGCACTTTCCATTCCATGGCAGGCTTGAGTCTTGGTGGCTCCTGAATTGATCCTGAACATCCTAATCCATTTGCTCTCATCTGAGGGAGATGGTTTGGGTCTTATTTCAGACCTTGTGGTGGCACATCTGAATAACTTATATATAACTATTTGAACTGATGACTGATGCAGTTGTTTAGAAATGGCTCCAAGAGACCTCCTTAACTTGTGTAAATCTACAATTTTCTTACCTGCACTACCCCATTCTTCCATGCATTGATGAGTGCTGTCAAACAAATAATTTTGACACTGGTAAGAAGAAACTTGGTTGTATTGGTTGTAGTCAATCATCATCACAAATAACAAGTTAAATACGCTTGGCATTGCAAAGTTAAAAGACACTGTAGAACTTTTAGCACCACTTAATAAAAGATGTAACTGTACTATATATGCACAAACGCACAGATGACGGCTGATTCTTAGTCAGCAAAAATGTTTCCTTTAGTAAACCTCACTGAGTGAACTAAGCTCTGACACAATCACACCTAAAGGGAGACTAAATATTTCATGTCTTCAATAAAACAAACTCTGCTATGACAGATCTCTGCAGATGGTATGTTTTGTTGCTTTTAGTCATTCCCTGCAAGATGACTCAACTCGCTCTGTGAATTTTTCAGTGGATGCTGTGAATTCTTATGCTCAGATTATATTTACAGATATGATTTACAGAGAATGCCAGCAGTGTGAATGGCATTGATGGTGATGTCAGTGTAGAGTAATGAAACAGTTATTTAAATTCACATATTTAACATTGTTTTTTTCCTCAGGGTTGTCTGGCAATGACACATCTTGTTGTTTTACAGAATGTTGTGACTTTAAAAAAATCCCATAAAACCTGAACTGGTTCGTTAAAGAGCTTTCAGTGTGTTTTTCTGCTTGTTAAGCAATGGCGTATCAACATTGTTCCTGGGTCCAACTGTATACTGCTTTGATGGCCATATTTTTTAACATGTTGTAATGCTTTCTTTCTTGTTTTATCTAATTAAAAAAAAATCAGAAGTTATCCTCATCCTGTCCAGTTTATTTAGCACTACTAACTTGTAGCTTATCTTTGAGCTAACTGTTCTGGACACTAAATATTTTAATGCTTTAAAAAGGAATCACTCTCAGGCAAACTAAGATTTCAGTGTGGAAATTCAGCTTAGGTTCACTTTTCATGGTGAGTAATCCAAACTAAACATCAGCATCTTAATGACTAAACTTGTGTTGCGAATAAATTATCTTAGATACTCTCTCAGCAGATGTTTTATCCATTTTTGGTATCCTTTTCCTGCCATGTGATGGCATTTGTCTCTGGCCATCAGATACTCAGAACATGAGCTTCTGTTACAAACAATTTAAGCCTCATCGCTACGTTTTCCTTGTCCATGTGTTCATATTAGCCCAACCACAGCTCCATAGCCATCTACCAGCTAGCACATCAGTATGTCTCCTAGTCCATCTTCATGGATCGTCAAAAATATTGATACTATTTAGATTTCTATCCTTCTTTGTTTCCATGGTTATAGCAGTGCTATACCTTTCAGCTTTGTAAAATTACTTCAGTCACAACATGGCGTATTTACTTCAGGTGGAAACCTTCCCCAGCCTTATGAATCTACTTTTTCATAAATGTCTTCATGCATGTTCAACTTTATTTTAACACCTGGTGAAATAAACACAGATTATTTTATTGGAGCTGAAAGAATCTGTATACTTTTAATGCTCAGTTAATAAGGTTAATAATGTCAGACTTAACAAGCAGATGTGCTGAACTGACAACTCTAGGACTGAGCCAGGTTGGCTGTTGCCCCTTTTCCATTCTTCCAACCTTTATAATTAGCAACTACACTCATACTTAAGTATATAGATGGGTGATAACATGAGTAGCTCATTAAAGTCCTCCTGTAACCCTTAAAGAAAGTAATTAAACATATTTCTAAAACTTTCAAAATGTTCCTAAAATAAGTAATAGCTTGGAGAAATCTGATAGAAGTCTTTGTCTTTGTTCATACTGGCAAGTTTAGTTCATTAAACATTGCCTCCAAAGAGCATTGGCAACTACTGTGGCTGATTTCAATAGATTGTCCTCTTTAAGCTGCAAAGGATTTGGAAAACAAGGCTAAGCTTTGTAATGGGGGGTGCAGTTCAAGCGACAACAGCAGTTGCGTGTGCCATGTATTAATATTCATGCAACCCCTGGAAAGCTGCCTATAAGAGCAGTGTTTATTGTGGCCGGAACAGATAGAAAAAAAAAAAAGAAGATAATTGAAAGAAGCAGGCGGGCCTCAGGAGAAGCAGCTTTGGGGCGTTGAGGCAAACCAACACTGCTGGGCTATGAATGGTCCTCACTCAGCAGGTGGGATCAGCCACAGCCCCCCACCCTGTCCTGCATACACTAACACACACATAGACACAAGTGCACATATACACAAATACAATATACATATTTGCATGAACGCAAGCAAACCAGCTGACTTCAAGGAATTTTACAGTATGCACATAGAGGTAGCTCAATAAAAAGTAGAAAATTGATTCATAGCAGAAAAAGACAAAGAGCTGAAAAAACAGAAGCTCACAAAAGCTCCATCTGCTATGACGAAAGAAAAAAGTGCTGACTTGACACATGACCTTAAGCCTCGGCGGCTGCCTCCATTGCAGCCCTAGAAACCATCACCTCACCTCCTTTGTCTCCCCCACTTCTTCTCTTCTTCCTGTCTTCACTGAATGACTACAGGCTCCGGTGATTGCTACAGCTAAACGCCCCCACCCACCCCATAAACCCACCAACCGTTTTCCTCCACCCCCTCCTCTCTGCTGAGTGATTCGGGGCCCCCGGGCTCAGCACAAAAACACGGCTGCTCGTCTGTCAACCAGAAGCAAAGGACAGAGCGGGGCCCCTACTGACTCCTATTCAGAACCTGTGAATGACATTATTGAAATCCCAGTACCGGCTGCGTGCATGTGTGGAGGCAATAACCTCACACCTGTCCTCTTAGTCTGCCTAAGAAGACAAGATAGATGGGGGGGAGAGCCCGAGGAATGCGTTGATCCACCATCAAACCAGCTGTTATGTCTAAGCGGTTTGCAAAATAGGCCATGTGTGTTACTTTTGATTTCAATGTTCCTCTTAATGCTTTCTAGAAAACATTAATCAGGCAGTATACCTGCTTTGAAGTTGAACTTTAACATTTTTCCATTAAGCAGAAATAAACCGTTAAAGCAGACAATGATGAGTTGGTTTTTTTTGGTTGTTTCTTTACTGAAGAATGATGAAAACTGTCATTTGAGTGTGTGTCTGTTGGGCATATAAACTGTCTTTCATCTGTGCCATAAGAAAGCAGTCTGTAGTTTACCATCTGTTGCTCCTGTCTTCCATAGCAGGAGATTTATGTGTGATTATTGTTTCTCTCTGTTGGTTGTTCATGTGAATCCCCTTCCAGCCTCCCAGACTTTAAAGAGTCAATTTACTCAACACTTGCATGTAAGAAACCACCTGTTTAAATAAAAAGTGTCCGAGGGGGAAACATTTTTCCCCCTCTGCTTTTAATATTAACTAATTCGTCAAAGGGCACACTAATCACAACATATATCCTGTTTATCTCCGTTTGCTTCAGTTGCTGGGACCGATATCGACTACCCTCTAGGGGTTCGCACAGGATCAAGGCCAATCAATATGTTCTGCTTGTCTCACACACATCAGTGAAATACATTAGGTAAAGGGAAAAAACAAGTTTGCTTTCCATGCCTGTATAGTTGAGTGATAATTTGCAAGGGTTTCCATTGGAGTTTTAGAGGAAAACAAAACTGTTTTAAAAAGCATAACTGAAACGGTATGCTTGCTTTCACACTGTGACAGGGAAAAAAGATGCATAAAAATTTAACAACTGTTTTCCCTTTGTTTCTGCATCAGTACTTCTCTAGCACAGGAGCTGCAGAGGGTATTGTGTTCAAGATAGCTTATAATGAATCTTTAAATCTGCAGGCATCAAAAATCAAATGTAAAACAAAACCGAAAGTAATTCACAATAGTTGTGAGACTGGGCTTCTCCCAGTCAGAGCAGACATTAGCTGCGTTATTCAAATCATAAATTCATTTAAACAAAAAGAAAAGCACTAGTCCCAAATCCCTGTGTTGCTTTCAAAACTGTGGCGAAACCTTAATGTTGCAGTATCGGTGACATTTATAGCCAACTGACAGAAACCTTTTCCTTTAAAGTTTTGGTTGCACGTCATCAACTTTTATCTTTTCAGATGCGGAGGCTGCAGCTTTTCACAGCAGGTATGTCAATGCATCATTTTTTTCATCATCTCCCTTTTTCTCTTGAAGCCTTTATGAGGAGCCAGTGTTTCAGTATGAGCTCTTTGGCATTTTGCATTATGTAACTTTGCTGTTGTTATGACGTGCCCTTGAGTTGAAATCCAGTTCTGAGCGCAAACACACTTTCCCTCACACCCACGAAACGCACAGCAAGGAAACACATCCACAGGCACAAGCACATACCCGCATTATTACGTAAACACACATACTTGCTCACGTTAACTAAACAAGTCACCGATGAAATCACGTGAGCGGTGCAGATTTAAATTATATCTGTAGCTCTGTAACTACGTACAGTTATTGTGACCTTGTGTCTTTCCCATCCTTCTTAGCACGATACATATGGAACATCTAGAGGGAATTTATTATATCTGGCACAAATACTCATTTGGTCTCAAGAATGAGTTGATTAGAATTAAATGGTGAAAGGCTAAGGATCTCTGTGAGTACCACGCATGGTCATAACTCATAATTCATGCAGGAATTATGGCAGAATATTGCATTAATGTCCCATTGCATTAAATGAACGGAGGACAAAGTCAAAGGTCAGATTCATTGGGACATTATAAAATTCAGCAATCTCAGTACTTTATATGCAACAGCTAAGGGACAAAAGTCAGACTGTGATCATATTTCACATTTAATGTGAGAGTAAACTGGTGACTGAGGCCCTTGTTGCTCACTATTAAACTGTGGTGACTGTATAGGTCTCTGAAAAAACATCTGTAAAGCAGCCACACTTGAAGCATTTTCCACTCAAGCTGCACTCAGTCATTCACATCTTGCATTCCTCCCATCATGTCACATATCAAAAAGATGTGGCAAAGCTGCTGTTTCAACTCCTCCACCTGAAGGTCATTAACTGAACATTCGCCAATCCCTGAATGTCACATCCATCCATTTCCTTCCTCTTATCCTATGCTATCCCATCTGTTACGAGGTGACAGGTGGGGTACACCGTGGACAGGTCGGCAGGCTATCTGAGGGCTAACACAGAGAGACACACAACCATTCTCTCTAACATTTCTACCAGGCACGTGACTTGTGAGAGGAAGCTGGAGCACCCGGAGAAAAGACACACAAAAATGTTCCAGTGGGCCTTCAAACCAAGAGCTACAATGTAACATACTGAAGTCTAAAGGGAAAAGTCTATGTTGTAAGTTCAAGAACATTGGACTGAATCATGTTCTGCTCAACCCTGTTTACTGAATCTTTTACAAAAATGTCCTCATAGACATCCTGTACATAATTTATGTTGCTTGGAAGTTGCCAAAAACTTTGAGAGCAGTTACTTAAACAGCCTAAAGGTGAAAAACCAACTAAGCAACTATACTGTTGAAAACCAGGTTATCAACCAGTTGCTAATTTTGTCTCTGTCTTACTTTAAGTTGAGTGGTTAGCATACAGTCAGTGGCTTAATCACAACAGCTGCGATATGTTTGAGAGTAATAATGCTAAACCATACAGTAACACTGTACTAAAACCCCACATTTTGGGAAGCTAATGCCACAACAGCCACAATATCTTTTAAAATTTGATCTATTATTGCATCATTGCTGTAAAAAGATATAGATTTATGGTCATTTATTTATGATTCATAAAGATTTCTGAAGAATTGTTGAAATAAGATTTTTTTAAAGGAAAATGGTAGCATTTAGTGCTTTTTCCTGTTTGAGAGTTGATGCCTAGTAGCACAATATGGAAAGTTTAACCATAACCCACATTTCTGTATTTGAATTCGCTAGAAAGCAAAAACAGAAACAGGAAGTGGCATAGCATGAACTGGATTTAGAAAAGTGAAACAAAAACTGAATTCACAAAAATATAATTGTGTGCCATGTTTTTTTAAACTTTCATTTCTGAGAACACATGTTGAAAATATCATTATCATTAAATTACAATTTCATGCTTGTCAAACTTTGTTATCTTTAGCATTTCTTTATAAAAGAAAAGGCAAGAAAATACCTGAAAACACAATCTAAATCTTTTTTGTAGCACCGGTTTAACCTGGAATAAGGGGCCTTTTGATGAATGCTTTACATGTGAGAGTTAAATGCCTATGAGCTCTGCTGAAAATGAGTGAAAAAGCAGCCAATGAACAAAGTAAAACATTAAGAGACCTTCAGAAACTCCGGAGAGCTGTTGCTCAAGATCACTTAAAAAACAAACAAAAAAAACCCAGAAATGTGTGGCTCCCTGGAGTGGTAGTTCAAAACCTTTGCACAGTGATGTATTTCTTCTTCTTCGTCGTCTTCTTCTTGTACCAGTTAATAATAATGATATTAATAATATTATATAATATCTCCACAGTAGTTAAAGCAAAACTACCACAGTTTATAAGTTTATAAGTTGCAACAGCAGATTATAAAGAAAGCAGTGGCCTTAATTATCCTCAATCCAGGCCACATGTCTAACAGGAAAAACAGAATGTTTTTTATACTCTCCCTCAAATACCTCAACACTCATTAACCAGCTCTCCCACATTTTTTTTCAAGAGATCTAACAGGAAGTTTTTGGTGGTATGAACTAACATGAATTATTGCCTGAGTGTTTCCTGAAAACACTGACAGTTAAACTGGATTTTTCTTAAAAAAATTATGAATGAATTTTCTAAGTAAGACTCCGGTGTGAAAAATGTTGACAGCAAAGCATAAAACAGCCTGAAATCCACTTATGTGTTAAATACACTTTCTTTCAACCCCCCCCCCCCCCCCTTCTCTGTCTCTCTCTTAAACATGCACAGACATGTCCAGAGAAGAGGAAACGGGGAAGCCCGCACATGGTGGGGAACTACTGTGCATCCTGAATTACAAGATAGACCAGCAAGTACAAGAAATGGCACACATGTAACTGCAGTTACAGTGTTCAGATGCGATTATCAGCAGGGCTTTGTTGTCTGTCTGAACTCTCTTTGAGCTGATGAGGCCAGGAAAACCAGATTAATTTGAGACAAAACAATAGCGTGATTAGAGGGAGAAATGGTGACGGGTCAAAGAGGCGGGCAGATGGACAGAGAACCAGAGAAAGGCAGACAGAAACATTAATGAATATGGATGTGCCTACATGAATGCAAGATTAGGCGCAAGCTCCTGCACGTGTGCGCTTTGTACACATCCGTATAAATTTGTGTGTGCGCTTCAGTTCGTTCTTCTAGGGAATGTTTGACCTCTGACCATCTCCCTGCACCCCCACCCCGTACATACACAGCCCATCTTAGCTCCCTATATTCTGGACAGCTGTCAGCAAGGACCTGGCCAAAGAAAAAAGAACCATCTGTTGCCTTCCTTCAAAGGTCACGGCTCAGGGTTGTGTGTGTGTGTGTGTGTGTGTGTGTGTGTGTGCTTGGAGGGAGGAGGGAAGCTTCTTTTCACTCGTGTAATCTCCACTGTTCTCTCTCGCTCTCTGGCACACTTCTGAGGGATACGGCTGCTTTAAATGCAGACACCACTCGTGTCCGTGTCTGCTGTATTTAAAGTGTGTTGTGATGATCCCCAAGCTTGTTTTAACATGAGAGCTCCACTTGTGCATGTGCGTGTGTTGTGTATCTAATGCTCATTTCTATAATAAAAACAGTGGAGTCCTGGTGCATATCTCTCTCAGAAAACTGCATACCTGTCACAGACTTATTAACCCTTTTGTTTCTCTTACTGGAGCAAAAATGCTGCTGTGGGTCTTTGATCACATTGATCAGCTACTTTTGAAACACGAACGGGTAGAAACAGAGGCTGGTTTCATTATTCGCTCAGTTTTAACCTCACTCTGGGTTCTTGGCTAGCTTAGCATCAGCATGCTTTCTTTGCAAATGTGGTGGTTAAGCAGATGAAGAAGGACGTAGCAATAGATGAAGCTACACCAAGTGAGAGCAACATCAGGAAGAAGGAACATGAGAAGTTTGAGAAATGCCAAGAGTTGAGAGGGAAGCTAAAGTGAAGGATGAAGGCAACAGTGTTCCCAGTGGTAACTGGAGCACTGACTCCCAGAATGGCCGAGTGGCCCCAGCAGATCCCAGGAACGACATCTGAGATCTCTGTCCAAAAGAGCGCAGTCCTAGGAACAGCAAGGATACTGCGCAGGACACTCAAGCTCCTGGGTTTCTGGTAGACGACCCGAGCTTAAGGGATTAAGACCACCTGCAGGGAGAATGGGGATTTATTTTAATTTTTTAAAATGGAGGAACAGGCCTCCTCCATAGTATTCACCTCCATGGTGATGTTGGCCAACAGGGTGACAGTGGAAGCTGTGCAACTGTTGACTGAAGACAAAGTAGAAGAGAGGGAGAAAGCACGTTGTCTTAGAAGAGGCAGAAGAGGATGCTGGAGATGCAGATGACCCGCTGTGCCAATCCCACAGGGAGCAGCTGAAAGAAGAGCTGAAGATGATTAAGAAGATGTGTTTAGAAATTGGTCCTGTGATTCAGATCAAGTTAATTTACCTGGGTTTTAATTTTTTGTAAATCTTAATAATGTTAAATAGAAACAATAGTTAGAAGTTTATCTGAGAGAAAGACATTTTTTAAGCTGTTACATTCGTTGTTTTACCAAAGCACTATATGACAGTCTACCCACAATAAGAAAGGGCACAATTTCCTAATCTAACCTGAGAGATTAACTAAGCAGTGATGCATTCCTTATAACCCCACCCCCATTTGGCCTGCTATCAAAATCACTGCATGGTGTTGTGATCACTCAAGTGGTGGGGTTCACTCTGGGTCCAGTTGTGCTTTTTTCACAGTCCTCTAATTGTGAAAGAAAAGATGCCACTTTATTAAAGATGTTCACAGTACATATAACATTATCTATGTGAACTGTCAATCACAATATAAACACATTGTCTCACAACTGGCTCCTAATCTAGCATGACCTTCTCACTCCTGAAAACCTCAACTCTCAAATTTTTGTCCTCCATTAAAAATAAATTTAAATCTCTGAGCAATTTCATACTTTTGAGATTCTTCAAGACTTTCTGTCACAGTCTGGCGAGGGCAGACTGTATGAATTGAAAAAGGACCCAAAATGCAGACTCCAAGGAACAGGGAACAAAACTTGAATGTTAACAAAAAGCGAGCCGTTTAATATGGCTGGTAAAAAAGGTACAAACAAAGGGCAAGGCAAACTGAAGCAAAATTAACACGAACCTAAACTGGGAAATCTAAACAAACAATACGAAAAACCTAGACAAGAAACTTGGAAGCATGGCATAGGAAACATGGCGTGGACAACAGACGACCTGACAATCACACACTGAAAACAGAGGACTTAAATACACAGGAGGTGATTAGGGGAAGTGGAGACACATGAGGAAACAGCTGGCACACATGAACATAATGACGTCACAGTGGGAGAGTAAAACTGAACATGATGAACACAGAACACCAGACCTCTTCACAATAAAACAGGAAACATAATGAGACATAGACATGACAACCCGAACTTGACAACGTAAGACACAGACATGAAACGCATGAAGAGCAGGGGAGATTTAACATGGTTGGAAACACGAGGGGAAAATAATAACTAGAAACACTTAGGCATAATAATACAAACTTGATAACATAAGACACGCAGCATGAAACACGAAGGGTGAGGGGAAGCTTAAATACAGGGGAAGAAAACACAAGGAGTCTAATAACCAAATGAACTTAGATAACCTAATGAACAAAATAAACTCAAACTTAAAACGCTGGGTCAAAAGACCCAGGACCATGACACTTCCCATTATATACGTTCATATCTGTTTCCTCAGAGATGAAATGATAAACTGGAAATCCCCATGTTTGTTCTCACTGTTTTACAACATAAATATCCAAAATGTTGAATTACAATACGTACAACAATATAATGTTTCTGTGGCTGATTTCTACAGCTCAGATTTTATAACGGCAGCAGATTACTCAATTAATTCATTCCAAGTAGTGCAAGACAATACTGTCAGAGAGCCAGTAATCCATTTTGGCAGGTAGAAACTAGTTTTCAGGATGATAAGAGGAGCGTGTGTGAGAGAGTGTAAGAGATTTGGACTAATACATTATAGTTACATAAAGGGATTTTAGGGAGAAAACAAAGGCGTTTTTCTGTGTGATTACTAAGGTTTGTACGCAAATACATAATCTGCCATGTCTAGCACTGTAATAATAGACTGCCGGAAAAAGGCAAGGATTACAGGGGCAACAGGCAAGGTGTTGTATCACAGACAAATGATTATCATTTCATACTCATTTAATATGTGAGATAAAGTGCCTAATTTTCTTTAATGAGTTCAGTTCAGACAGACTGATGTAAGTCACATGTTTAAACCTAGACAACAGCCTAGTTACAGTTTTTGGAGGGTGAAGAAACTCACAGTTTACCCAAACAAATATTACTGTTACTGGTCATCTGCTAACAAGGTCACAAGTAAGTCAGATGGTGCAACACACACACACACACACACACACACACACACACACACACACACACACACACACCTCATTGAAACTTAAGTATTATTTAAAAGGTTTCCCATATTTTGCTCTTTTGCTGAATTATTTAAGCCCCATTCTTGATATATATTTTTTCCTTTATGTCAGATGTAGCCCATTTATAAAGGAAAAACCACCAGCATTAAGGAACTAATAAAACCTGAATCACTGAAGGTAACTACAGTATAGATGTCAAAATATCACTGCATGTTGTAATCAGATTCTCCTCATCTACTCAGCCGGGAAATAGTGAGTGCTTTGAGCAAGTGTATGGGGCCTACCACAAAAACCATCATCATCAGTGACACACCCAAAACAGCAACAACACACACTGTTTCTCAACCCAGCATGTTCCAGCAGTGCGCACGCTGATAACAGTCTCTATGCTCCGTTGCCATTACACATTCAACCCATAATATTGCATGCAAAGAGCATGACCTGTCTGTCACCCTCTTTTTAACCTCAAAGTGATCCACCTTTGGAAAAAAATAATAATAATAAGATTTTGTTGTGTGTCAAACACAAGCATATAAAAAAAGGTGACCTTGTCCTCCATTTCAAAAATACATAAAAGCAGTTAATTTGTCTTACTAGTGATTCAGAAATGCTACATCCATGTTTGAACAAAGCTAAAGGTAGGCTAGTCTGTCTTAGCAAGTTGCAGTTACTTTTCAGTTAAAGGGTTTTGTTATAATAAATTTTTATAAGCGGATCAGATGTAGCGAAACAGTCTGAAAAGTGAAGCCAAGTGAAAGTGTCACTTTAACCTGCAAACAGAAGTCACGAGAACAACCTTGCTTCTAATTTGATGTATTGCCTCAATAAACATTTTCAAAGTAGGTTTATGGTCCCAACCTCCAATTTAAAGACCTTGGAGAAAATGAGATAAAGCAGCGGCAGAACCGACTGTAGCATTTGAGGTGTATGCGGAGGTTCTAACCATTCACTTTTCAGTAATTATATCTTTATTTTAATTCACAGTTAATGTAAATTCCAAATGGACTTAGCTTAACATGCTAGCTAGCGTGTTATGGTAGGATATAGACAGCATAAAATATCGATGGGGCTACCAAATTGGTGCCGTAAATGTGCATTGGATCTGAAAACTACCAAATGGCAATTCATGTAGTTGGAAAGAGACTTCTGGTCATTATATCGTTTAAAAAGTAGGACTATCCTTGATGTGCTCTTTGGCTAAAGACTTGTGATTGACAGGACATTAGCCAATACCCCATCTGTCCTCTTCATGTCTATTTTTTTTTTAACCAAGATGGTGACAGTGAAAACGCTTATGTCAAGGTTTCAAAATATGACAAGTGGATGGCACTATGGTAACTATGTGCATCCTTTGTGCCGTCTACAGCAGGGGTGTCGAACTTCAGGCCTCGAGGGTCGGTGTCCTGCAGGCTTCACCCTGGGCCAATACACCTGAATCAAATGATGAGTTAATTACCAGGGCTCTGGAGAACTAGAAGACATGTTAAGGAGGTCATTTAGCCATTTAAATCAGCTGTGTTGGATAAAGGACACATCTAAAACCTGCAGGACACCTGCCATCAAGGCCTGGAGTTGCCCCCTTAAAATGTGTTTAATTTTTGCTCCAAAAAAAGGTGCACCCAAAAGACTCGACATAGCTTTACATCATTGAAAAATACAGATGTTTGTTAATCTGCAAAAACCTTTTAGCATCTCAGGATAAAAGGAACTACACAAGAACACAGTCCATTTACTTAAAGTGCTTTTGGAAAGGGCTGACCGAATAAAGGATAAATAAATGATAGGGAAAAGAGGGTGGAAGGGTGAAAAAGGAGCAGATGCTAAAGGGAAAAGGGAAAGTTATGATAGGGACATAAAGACAGGAAGAAATAAAATAACACAAACAATGACATAGAGAGACATGAGGAAACCTGCCCAGAGGCAAGGAGAAGCCAGTGTGGGTGGTTTGCAAAATGCTGACAGCTTGGAGCACTTGCATGGCAAAGTATATGTGTGTGCGCACGCATGTGTGTGCGTGTGTGTAACGGGCTGTGTATGTACTTGTGGGTGGTATCATCTCCTGTGCCTGCGTCATTACCTTGATTAGACTGCATAAAAGAATGGCTAGGAAACCCCAGCCCATTTTCCCCTCCCTCTCTTCCTCTCCCTCCTCCACTTTATCTTTCTCTCTCTACTTTATCTTTTTGTCTCCCACACTCACACATTTCACATCATAGTAAGTGATTCTTGTAAATCAGATGTGTTGTTTTGCTCCAAATATGTTTTTTCTGTTTTGCTCACTCACTTCTTTTGCCCCTCTTACTTTCTCTTTCTGAAGTCACACTCATGTCATGTCAGAAAGAGGTCTCAATCAGATATGAAAACATATGAGAAATGCAAAAACAAAAACCTTGGTATCTACCGCATGTTGAAAGAGTACAGAGGAAGTCAGGCTCTGCCCTGTCTGATGCTTCTGTGGTTGGATTTAGCAAATGTGCAAAGGTGTGTGCATGTGTTTGTTTGTGTTAGTCAGAGTGTGTCTGAAACTTGTCATCATTTTACATGGGCCATTTAAATATTGCCGTCTAAAAACTCCCCTGAAAACTGACCTTTGAATTCCTTTCTAGCAATAATTACCTGATAAACTGGGCAGACTATTAGTCAGAGATAACCTGATCAGTTTTACTCTATGTAGATGAATGCTTACTAAAACTCTGACTTATGCTTCTTGTAAGAAATACCCACTTGAATACAGAATTATATGCAGTATATTTGAATGTATAGGCTGTTTTAATGGTAACTATTTGATTGAAATTCTTTAGGTATGTATATTTCAAATAAGGTCTCTTTGTTTACCTAAGTAATGCAACATTTATTGAAACTTTACTAAAACATATTATTTCAGTAGCCATCCAGCACAAATGTAAAATCTAGAGTTGTTCCTTGTGACCTTCTAGCTAGTCATTTAAACAAGGGGGGAACTAAGCTGGTCAACCAGTTTAAAAGAAACTGAGCACACTTCAAATGTACAAAGTTAAACATTTGCCAAAAAAATATTTATTTTAGCTGCAATATGAAACCATTAATCCTCATACATTTTATTTATAGGCACCTTTAAAGACCCACAAGGTCACCTTACAGCAGAACAAAGTAAAAACATGAGATAAACAAAATACAAAACTATAAAAGCTAATGAAGGACAAAAAAATATAGACTAAGACCAAGTCATAATGAAGGGTATGCAATTCTGAATAGATGGGTTTTTAGGTGTGATGTAAAAGTAAAGAGAGAGTTTGTAGTCCGGAAATGTTGTGGAAGTGCACTCCAAAGTCTCTGGGCAGAACAACTAAGGTTCTGCCTCTTAGTTGAGGCCCACATTTGGGCTCTGAGGCCCAAATGTTGCAAACACAGTATCAGTCTAGTTTGCAGAGTTTGGCTAACCTCAACAGCACTAGCAGCAGTAGCCATGGCTTCTTTCATGCTGGTATCCGCATCCTGGTGCAGAAGGTGTTTGCACATCACTTCGGTTCCTTGGTTTTGTTCTAGTTTATTCTGACAAACATGACATACTGTATGGCTGCTTTGTTTTTTTGTTTTACAATCAAGTACTTCAGAAGAGCGCTGGTTAGCATAGCTGCTATCTTCTTTACTTAGTGTTAGTGGCCAGTAGTACCTACCGTTGTACATGAATAAAATAAGGATGATACATAGTTTTCATCACTAGCAAGGGTAACAATGTTTGTCGAGTAGATTAGACTCGACACAACATTGTACATTATGTTGCGTCTAATTAAGATTACTCTCTCTTAAGTTCTCAACCCATTCTCTATTAACTCATATACATTGTTTGGTTGCTGGCTGCTTCTATATACCATTTCTAAATGCATTTTCCTGCTAGTGGCAGACATCATTTTGCACCTCAACATGAGTCACTGTAGCACCAGTTCTGCCTTTAGTCTGACATTAGAGGATGAATCAGTTGCATTGCCCAGAGACATTTGGACCTCTTGTCAGTCATGTTGAGAGTCAATGAGTAAAACTTCAAATACAATATTAGCTGAAGGTCTTTACAAGCAACCCGTAAAGACCACAGTGCAGGTTGACTGTTGGAGGATTTCTGTGATGTAGCACTGTCTGTAAATGTCAGGCTAAAACACCAGCTGTTTCAGTGTCTGTGTGCCATTACACTAAGAGACAGACAAAACTAATAAACAAATCTAGTGTTTCTTACAATCAGGTGTTGCTGTTTCACAGTACTGCTGCCAAGTGAGTTGGGCATTCTAGAGTTTTAAAGTCTATCTTTGGTCTTTGAATCTCTCAATTTCTGCCTACATCTCAAAATTGTATATTATAATGGAATGAGTATCATGGTGCATTAAGTTCAACACGGTTTTAGTATTTTTGAGAAAATGTAAATTTCTGAAAAAAAATCCCATAGATATTACTCGGGCATTTTACTAACTAAAAAAATTCCAGACGTATAAGAATGTAACAGAAAGTAGCAGAAAACATAAAAGCAGATGTGGGGAGAGATTAAGACATTGAAAACCACTCTATGACCTTCTAACATCCTCTCTTTTCAACCACATCATTGCATTTCACCTTTAACAAACCAGCGTGGAAACAAACATAACCTTCTTCTACGGAAAAATGTCTGACGGTACACCACTGTTTGATTGTTCATCGCTCCTTTGTTGTAGTTTTTTTGTTTGTTTTGTGTAGCAGCGACCCATTAAAAGTGATGTACGGCTATTTGATGTCCCCTCAGCCGAAAAAACTCCCCCTACTCACTCTCACTTTCCGATTAATATCTGGTGTAAGAAAACAGTTATGTCTGCGGCGGACTTTGTGCGTCTTGGGTTCAAACCACTAAAATAAATCTCCAGAGTGAAATATCATTGTCACACCTCATGATTGTTCATCACTTTCTGCTGTGCTTTTACACCACATAATGGAAGGTGTTGATAATGTCTTTATGTAACCTTTCTCTTTCTATCTTTCTATCTTTTTCTTTTGCCGAATAGTCAGACAGCCAGAAAAGTTGAGGCACCCCTCAGCCTGTTTAGTATAGTGCATCTGCGGCGCTTGCCAGGCAAATGAAAGGCCAGCAGATGGCTGGAATGTCAAAAATGCCAAAGATCAGAAGGCAGCAGAGACACAATGAGAGTAGCACGGAAAAGCAGAGCAATCGCCCCAAACTGAGCTGTAAACATCCATGTGCGTATGTGCTTGTATCTCTCTGGAGAAGAGTTTTTAAGAAATGTTGTGTGCCGAAAGATTAGATGTTGGTTATGTGCTGCTCTGACTGTAAACAGAAGCCTACTCCTCTTCTCTGCATTGGGACTAGACATTAAAAGCAAGTTGTCTTTTGGCCTCTGATCTAAGACAACTGATTCTCCAAAATAACCACTTGAGGTAGCATTGGATTGTTGGTAACATGCAAGGTTTTTCCTGGGGAGCCAATGTGGATGGGCCAATACCTGCAGTTCCACTATTCACCACTTGAGGCTCACTCCAAAGCAAAGCCAATCAGACCCCTTTCAAATCAAATCAAATCACTTTTATTGTCACATCACATGTGCAGGTACATTGGTACAGCACATGTGATGTGAAATTCTTGTGTGCGAGCTTCACAAGCAACAGAGTTGTGCAAAATACAATAATGTAAACAAGCAAAATACAAGAATGGCTACATCTGAAACTAATAAATATATGTACAATATATAATAGTATATGCATTTCTGGATGTGTATACTAAATATTTTTCTACGTGTGTGTGTGTGTGTGTGTGTGTGTGTGTGTGTGTGTACACATATTTTACAAATTAAATAGAGTAAACAATAAATAAAATATATAAAATAAAATATACAGAGTGAGACATGTGCAAAACAGTGGCGTTACTGTACAGTATGGAGTGCATAATGTTAAAGTTCCAGTAGTGAAGCTGAGGTGTCTATGACGTGTTCAGCAGTCTGATGGCCTGGTGGAAGAAGCTGTCTCTCAGTCTGCTGGTACGGGACCGGATGCTGCAGAACCTCCTTCCTGATGGAAGTAGTCTGAACAGTTTATGGCTGGGGTGACTGGAGTCCTTGATGATCCTCCCCGCTTTCCTCAGGCACCGCTTCCTGTAGATGTCTTGGAGGGAGGGAAGCTCACCTCCAATTATCCGTTCAGAGCACCGCACTACTCGCTGGAGAGCTTTGCAGTTGTAGGCGGTGCTGTTGCCATACCAGGTGGTGATGCATCCAGTGAGGATGCTCTCAATGGCACAGTGATAGAAGGTCCTGAGGATGCGGGGGCTCATGCCGAATCTTTTCAGTCTCCTGAGAAAGAAGAGGCGCTGCTGCGCCTTCTTCACTGTTTTGTTTGTGTGTACTGACCACGTAAGATCCTCAGCCAGATGTACACCAAGGAACCGGAAGCTGCTCACTCTCTCCACAGCAGCGCCGTTGATGGTGATGGGGGTGTGTACTTCTCTGCACCTCCGGAAGTCCACTATCAACTCCTTTGTCTTTGCGACGTTGAGGGTGAGATGGTTGTCTTGACACCAGTGGGTCAGGGCGCTGACCTCCTCCCTGTAAGCTGTCTCATCACTGTTGGTGATAAGACCCACCACTGTAGTGTCGTCCGCAAACTTCACAATGATGTTGGAGTTGTTAGTGGCTGTGCAGTCGTAGGTGTAGAGTGAGTACAGGAGAGGGCTCAGTACACACCCCTGTGGAGCACCAGTGTTCAGTGTGATGGGGGATGAGGTGATGCTGCCCAGTCTGACCACTTGGCGTCTGTCAGACAGGAAGCTAAGGATCCAGCTGCAGAGGGAGCTGCTCAGTCCTAGATCCTGCAGTTTCCTGTCCAGCTTCGAGGGAACGATGGTATTGAATGCTGAGCTGTAATCTACAAACAGCATTCTCACATACGTGTCTCTCTTCTCCAGGTGTGACAGGGCAGTGTGTAGTGTCAGGGCTATGGCATCATCAGTGGACCTGTTGTGGCGGTATGCGAACTGTAGAGGGTCCAGTGAGTCGGGTAGTGCAGAGCAGATGAAGTCCCTGACCAGCTTCTCGAAGCATTTGCTTACGATGGGGGTCAGGGCTACAGGTCGCCAGTCGTTCAATGAGGAGATGGTGGAGGATTTGGGTACAGGGACGACGGTGGCCCTTTGTTGCCCAACTTAACTGAAATGACAATACAATAGAGGTGTAAGGTTAAATCTATAATATGTGTCAAGACATAGATTCCTCTGGACAATTTTCTTATCTATCTAGTTACTGTGTGTAAGTTGCCTTGCTGCAAATATTTTTTAGATGATACTATAAAAAACAGGCACAAGCAGTTTCATTTCATTCTTCTAGCGTTTCTCCACATGGAGCTGCATTCCCTAATAAATCAGCTCATTGTGTATTTTTGTAAATGTTTTAATTGCACTACCTAATGAAATCAAGAAAGCTCCAAAGGCACTGAAACTTTACATTTCAAAAACTGCTAAAACATTTCCAGAAGACATTATTTCTGTGTTCCTCATTTCCTCATAAAACTATGATACATTATAACCCAAAATTAAAACATTAAAACGGCTGCAAATCTGAAATATGGGATCTCAGAGGGAAAATCACATTGTGCAGTGAAATCCTGCAAATCCAGGTTTGTAGGGTAGCTTCTTATGTAATCTCTTTGATCGTGTGCTGTATTGTTTTCTCCTCCTTTTGACACCAAACTATCAATTCTGAGCACTGGCACTAGGCTGCTTTTAAATTATTAACTAACAGTAGATTTTACAGTAGGCTGGAAGTGTCTTCATAAAGCTGGATGCAGCAACCTCGTGTTTGTGCATGGGTCTGTTTAAGCAAATAATCAGAGTGTGTACTTTTGTGTTGACTGACAACACTCTTCTTTCATTACATAACAAACTGAAGGACTTTTACAGTTTTTATTAATTAACCTCCTAGGACCTGGCGTCCACATATGTGGACATCACATATTGGGTAATTTAGACTAAAGTACTCAATTTTGCTCTACATGGGCCTGATATCCACTTATGAGGATATTATACTGCTACTGTTCTATCAAAATTTTAAACGAATATCTTCATATGTGGCTCTTATTTTTCTTAAAAATAAAAATAAGGTAAAAAAAAAATCTGTTAATTCTTTGTTTTTACATTCATCGGGCCCCAATATACCCAAATACCAAAGAGAAATTAAAAATGCATGTCATGGAAGAGTTCGGGTCTTAGGAGGTTAATGTAGTAAAACTAAATTACTTATTGACAGAGTAAAAATGACACATTCATATCTTGTGTAACATTCAAATTACAGAATGAGTCATCATTACTATTTGTGAGTCTGTAATGCTGTAATTTGTAATCATAATGGTAGAAGTCTGCATAATATATGAAACCATTTACAGCATATTCAATAGCTGAGCATCTTTCAAACTGAGTCAAAATTTAGAGGTTGGTGGTTTTAAAAGAAAAGACAATGACATCTTTTCACATAATCCTTCACATGTTATTCTTCCTTTTCTATATGGCCCGTCCTTCCCTGATTTAGTTCAGGAAGAGTTGGAAGCTTTAGAGAGCCCCTTGTGTACCATCTATTTCCCCTGCCATTGTGATATTAGACAAGGTTTAATTTCAGATCTGTGGCTTGTCTCGGACTATCTCAGTGTTTGAAACAACACAGACTACAGTTACAAGGTTTTGCTTAAACTGCATCAAAAATATATGAATATAATATGACATATATAACATGTTTCTACATGTTCTACAATAAATTAAACTACCAGCATACACAGAAAATAACAAGCAAAATTATGCTTCCCAAAACAGAGAACAAAAACAGATGGTGTATTGTCAAAGTAATACTTTCAGACTAGCACAGCTCTGGCACAGTGGCAGACTGAATTATCCCCAGAGCATTGTTAAGAGGCCTTTAATACACTGCTATGAAAGCATCTAACAAAATGTTGCATGCTGTATTATATAACCAGAGTTTAGAGGGAAAATGAGTCAACATGAAGTGGATGTAGGCTAAGATAAGCATAAAAGCACTGTAGCCTCCTTTTACTTCCTCCTCTATAAACTCTATTGTCATCCCTCCTCCCAACAAAAGGATTTGTCTATAATGCATTCGAGTGCCAGATTGGGAATGTTGTAACCTCATAATAGATGAACTCTTACGTAGTTTGAACCAAATCTGCAGCGTTTTTTTTAAGCTAATGAGCAAAGTATGGTGGGAATTTGTATTTCAAATGTATAAACAGTTCGTTGGCACAAATATAACAGAGCCTGTATATCAGTCGTACCGCTGCAGTCATGGTCTTCCACAAAAGGGAGTGTGCTGGAGCAGAGCCAGCTGATAAAGTGATCAATTTGACACCACAGTGACACCACACTGAGGTGTGTGTGTGTGAATGTTAAACAGGCAGCGACTGTAACCGCGAGTCTGTGTGTGCAAAAGCATTCAATGTGCCTAACGCTGAAAAGCACCAGTGTGTTGAACACAGCAATTCGAGAAGATGTCATATAAAGCGGAAGAGATAAAGCAGCCTCACTAAAATATCCAAGTCTGTCACAAATGTGATGAATAAAGTAAAACTGATTACAAATCAGTTAAATAACAAAAAAAAACAACTGAATGCAGATGAGGACTCGGGTGAAAAATGTAATATGTCTTGAGTTATTTAACAGTTTGTTCATTTGTTCCATTTACACAGTTATTTCACTTGCCAGTAGGGGGCAGAATAAGCTGTTTATGACACCCTGTTGCAGAAGAGGCATGATGTGTAATGCAGAATCCAAGTGTGTGTGATGAGAGTGACATGAGCCTGTACCCAGTGCTGCTGTAGCTTGCTTGTCTTGACTGGTTTTATCTGGTGAAGTAATAAAATGAACTTTTTTTTTGGTCACCTTGGTTAATTCTGTTGCAAATAACTACAGAAGAGCCAGGTGTCAGCCGAGCTAGTGAAATTCTCTGAAATTTCCAGATAACAACACTCACTTCCTGTTTGCTTTTGTAGCCTTCACTGCAGCTGTAACCACCGCATCCTGTTAAAACAGACATTGATTGATATTTGTTCAGTGTTTGATTTTGTTTTTTTAAAATTGAGATTTTTTTTCTTCTTGTGTAACATATAAGACAAAATTACTTAGGATGAGAGATTAATCTGAAATCACAATAGAGAGTCACTATAAGCTATAAAATACGAATAAGTTATATATTTAAATTTTACAAATCTTCAAAGGAATATTTTTGTGCTCCAGACTTTGTGACCTGGAGCGCTGATGTGGCGTTTCATTTGCTGTATTGGTTGGTCATATGCAATAGAGTTGAATGAACCAGAGTCCAGGAAATGTGCTCATCGGATGACAGGAATAGCAAAAAGCAGGAAGGAGGCAGAATGGGTTTAGGATCAGAAGTCATCTCCTCAAAAGTGTATTGGCAGGAAGAGGCCTCTGGCCTGATGTTCTTGGCTTCAGTGAAGCCGAAGTGACTGAAGAACAAGAACCAGTGAGTCTGATCAGGATTTGAATATAGGAAAGATTTTTTTTAGTCCATCTCCATTCATCCAATTGCATTTTGAACTGACAATAACTCATCCTTTTTCTGATGCTGACGATGTGTTAGGCATTCCTCAGGTCAAAGAATGACAGCAGCATCTTTCAGAAAATCCAAAGCTGAGTTGTAATCATTGCAAGTGGCAATCATTTGTGATCACCACCTCCCCTATCAGGAGGTTAATACCATAGTTATATGACATATGAGGAGGTAGAGGAAAAGCTTTCCTTTTGCTGACAAGTTCAATAAAGTTATGGTATTATGGTTGTTACCAGGGTAACATGAACATTATAATGAGCAACCTCAACCAAGACATAACCAGTAAGACAAACGGCTCTTCAATTTAATAGCTCTAAAGGAATACTTTCCTCATTTAATTTTTTATCCAAAAAGCTGGCTTCAGTATTGGAAGCTAAGCTAAGACCATTAATGTGAATTTCTGGTAACGGAATAGCTTGAATGGGGATTTTAGGGCCCACCAGTAACCCTTGTTCTATTAGTTAGCCTGGTCTTTTGGCTGAGATGGAAAGATAGCCAAGAAGTGTCCCAGCTGACAACAGTACAAACTCTCCCCTCACCTGAAATGATGTAAAGCATGAGTGTTGGATTGAGACTGCATCAGCGCCAACCATTCTCTACGTCACTCATGCAACCGATTGTCTAATTTTACAGCTAGAGAGACAAGAGAATCAAGATTAGCTGGCTCATTCTTTAATGGTTTATATGACCCATTAACAAATACTTCCCAAAGTAAAGGCGTAAACAAACACCTAATGTTTGTCCAACACAAGCGTAGCATGCAGAACACTGAACGATCTGGCAGACAATGGCCTAAAGACTGAGGGTTTAAATGCAGCAGTCTTGATGAGGAGATGATGCTCAGGTGTGCATAATGATTGAGAAGCACAGCCATGCTAGTGCACATGCCAGTTGGAGATGGGCAGAGCTAATCAAACTGGAGGAAGGGGATACAGAATGAAAACCAGGCTCATATTAACTGTAAGTTTGTATAATAGACTGCTGGTAATAAATTGTATCTCAATCCATAAGCATTCCCAGCATAAAGAAGAGTATCTAATGTGCAAAATGTGTATTTTTACAACAGTTTGTTGCAGTGTCTGTGCCCCAATCTCAATATTATATCAAACAGAAAAAAAATCACTGTTGACTTTTCTTTTAAAAAGGTAAAAGTTATGTATTGATAATCCGAAAACACCTGTGTGCTTGTTTATGTCAAGAAAATGAAAGAAGAAATAAACCAAGTTATCCCTTCTCCTTTTTCCCCTGACACATCCGCAGCTTTTAGTCTTTGTGCCGTAGGTTGCCTACTTGTCTGTGTATGTGTGTGTATCACTTGTCTTCTTTGTACAATACCGGAATAGAACAATGCACAACTAAAAGTAGGACATTGACGCAGGATATGAATAGATTAAAAGCTAAAAGGAAAAAGATGAATTTGCCACACAAATGTGCGCATTAAAGGGGTCGGGCACAGGCTAAAGCATCACGGATTACATCACGTCACAGTAAGTCAGCAGCTCAGTCTGCAGGCCTAAACGCATCTGGACTTCACCAAACTGCCAATTTACCACAAATAGAAGTGCTCTCATTCCTGACTTCAGGCATTGTAATGTTCCAACAGACCAAAACCCAGTATTATGTTGACGCTGCGTTGATATTTATAAAACAGGGAGGGAATCTGATCATTTAAAAAAAAAAATTTGAGACAGATTATTTGCACATTTCACATACCCTATCAGCTAGGACAGAGTGTTTGTTTATCCATGTTAAATCTACTTGTGCCTTTTCCTGCAAGGGAACAGCCAGATAATCTACAGAGTGGGTGAGGGACTGAATGCTGCTATTTCAGCTTTGCAGTGTCTGCATCTATGAATCACTTTGGATGGACAGAGCAAAGAAGGTAGAGGGGTTATTACGCTAATGATTCAAGCAAACAGTTCTGTGTTTGCTGCTCACTAAATGTTCACCAAGCTGTAATCTTTAAAAAAAGAAGGGGATGAAATTTGCAGCTGACGTACAATAATTAATCTTACTGTGTGAAGGCTGATATTTGTTTACGTGATCTGCTTTTCTCACAGTTTGTACATACAAGTGTGCCTGTATTAGGTTTTCTACTATATCTATTTTTGATTTACTTACTAAATACACATCTTCATACATCTCGTATCTAACATCTAAATGTAATTTAAATTTTTTTTTTTAAATATTTCACCATCAGTGACTGTGTGAGGTAGAAGCTTTATCTGCAAGTGCACGCTTTTGCTGTTTGTTAGGTCAGCTAGTCTAAACGGTAAGCTGCCGAATAATAATTTCCCAGAGTGATTACCCATGCAAGGAAAACAGTCTATATAGGCCAGCTGCACTTACAATGTTCATTAGACTCTCATTAAAAGACATGAAGAGAATGTGCAGAGGATGACATAATACCTGGTGTTGTGGGATACATCTTTTAGTGTTTCTTCTAACAATCGATGGTCCAGGTGTTTCTGTTTGGTCCTTTTAGATTCTGGATCATGGGAGTAAATAAAACACCCTTTTGGAAAAGAGCTACAGAGAAGCAGAGGCTGTAAACCAGCCAAAAGAATCACATGAGTATTAATGATCACAAATCCAATATTGTATTGTCTCTTTGTCGGCTCACTGTGCTCATTCGGGAAGCTAATAAACAGATCCTTTTACAGTTCAACAGAGGCAAGAGTGAAACAGACTTGAGGAGATGGATGGTAGGGGTCAATCAAGCAGCACAGCTGCACTCACAAAAGATACTTGTACTAACCGGCTAATAGCTTGAACAATGCTTCCCCCTAATGGTTAAAAAGAAAAAAATGATGGCCTTGGGCAGGCAACAATTACATGATGAATAGAAAAGGCCTGCAGCTCTTCCTTTTAAAACAGATGTTTATATCCGTTGGTTTCCTTTGTGATTACCTGCTGTGAAGCATTTTGCAAACTGAGATCCACATCAGAGTTTATCATGGGCAAATCAAGACTGTAGACTGAACATAAAGTAGTATGCAGCTCCTATTTTTAACATGTTTCCATCAGCAACAATTGACCCGGAGAAATAGCTTTATTTCCAATCTCTGACTGCACAGTGGACTCTGCCTGATCATTAATATTATTTTAATTATTATTTTAATGCTGTCAGGATACAAGGAGTTTCTATGAAGCAAAAAGGGGAATATCAATCCTGTTTTGTTTTACTGCCATCTGCTGGACACACACAAACACGCATAAACACGACTATATAAAACTGTAAAAATGATTTTCTTCATTTTTTATTTCAGACATAACCAAGGTCACTTGAGTGCCACTGACTTAAACTTATGACAAAAATTTGGTTTATCTCAAATTTTTGTCATAAGTATGAATTGTGAATTGTGTTTGGGGGTCCTTCTGTTTGGAGATTGCATGTGTGTGGCTCCTTCATGGTTTCTTTGATTTGTTTTTCTTCCCAGTGGTCTGGTTTCCTCCCACAGTCCAAAGATGTTAGATAAGTGGTGATTCAAAATGGTCATATGAGTCAGTGTGGGCACAAATAATTGCTCGTCTGTGTCTCTGTGTTCGCCCTGTAATAGATGGGCGACCCTGGAGTACATGTACTCCACCTCTCACCAAATATCGGCTATGATATGCTCCATCCAGTCCAGGAGTGTCAAACAAGAGGCGCAGAGAATCCAATGTACTCCAATGGCTGGCTTGGGAACAATTGAAGGATGGCGTAAATTTTGGATTTTTAACTGTATTTTCATGTTTTACAGAATTTCCTATTGATAAAGGCATCCACCATACTCATTTATACAGCACCAAAGTAATTAAGTAATAGATACACAATTAAATGACAGAATTGTTGCAGGTTTTTTTACTGTCTAGTGTAGAAATTTCTGTTTTTTCCAGTGGCTTCACAGTCAAAGGAAAAAATATATATTTTCTGTGACTAACATTTCTGTTTTATAATTACAGGTAGCTCTAGGCAATGAGCTACCAGAACTTTGTCTGTAATTTTACATTTTAAGCCCAAAATGTCAGCCTAGCAACATTTCTTTATCATGTAGAAACATTGAGACATACTGCTGAAATTCATTTTCTAATGTTAAGATATCTCAGGGATTAAATGTGTACTCCTCCAGCCAACTTAACATCAAAGTAAAATGACTTTGACATCCCCGCTCTAGGCTTTTGTATTCTTAGTAAAATTGATGGAAGGATTTCACTTATTTTACTTTACAACATAAAATGTTATTTTGTTTCCTCCATACATGAATCAGAATCAGAATCAGAAAGGGTTTATTGCCAGATGTTGAGCAGGTTTACAACATTAGGAAATTGCTGCGGTGCTTCAGTGCAACATACAGTCATAAAAATATAAAAATAAGAATAAGAATTAAAAGTGCTAAGTGGATAGATATATACATGATATATACATGAGTGCAGGTGGTGATCAGTGCCAAACATGGAATGATGCAGTGACACAGCGTAGGGTCATGTGTTAGTGGTGGGAACAGTCATATGGTTATTGTTCATGTGTCCAACAGCAGAGGGGAAGAAACTGTTCTTATGGCGAGAGGTTCTGGTGCGAATGGACCGGAGCCTCCTGCCTGAGGGGAGCAGGTCAAACAGACTGTGTCCAGGGTGAGAAGGGTCAGCTGAGATCCGAGCTGCACGCCGCAGTGTCCTGGAGGTGTACAGGTCCTGCAGAGATGGGAGCTATGAGAAATAGCTCTTGTATTATTGAATTTTTCTTGTCATGAATTGATATTGTGATATTGTGGCAACAGTAACTATGAGCTGCACAGAGGAAGAGGCATGTCAGTAAGGCATGTGTTGTAACAGTATCAATGCCACTTTCCCCGCCGATGACCCTACGGGGGAAGTTATAGCTCAAGAGATTTATGACACGAGTATTTGAACTATGTGAAATGTTATTAAATGACAGAGCCGTGCCAACAAGCAGCTCTTTGAAACAGGAGGTAAAGTGAGGCACGAAATCATGAATGTTCCACTGTTTAATAATGGGACAGGGTACATTCAGCCTACTACCCTGTAAGTACCCGGGGAACTCTGCAAAACCAACTCAGTGTCATATCTTTAAATAACATCTTAAAACATTCTTTTTAACCGTACAGTGATGATTTGTTTTCTTGCACACCTTACGTTGATACATGAAGTTATTTTACTGAATGAAACTTGAAGGACAGAGGTTTGGGTAGTCTCTGTTATGGAAATTGTGGCTAATGTTTAACTCATCTTTCAAAGCCTTGTTTACCTCTGCTGTGCTGTGTTTCACTCCTCATTCCCTGGCAAACATAATGAACCAATGCTAAATATATGTCTGGGTGTGACATGTGAGGATTTTCCTGACAGCTGAGAAACGTCCTGGAGGTCAGATGATGTGATCCCACCAAAGATGTAAACTTCATGGGACCCTGTACAAACGTCACGTAGTGAATTTTTCCATTCATCTTTTGTTACTGAGGATGTATTGACAGCTTTAGTCACCTATAAACCTGAATTACATATAAATATATTTGAACAACATGTAAAAGAGCTTCACAGATGTGAACTGTTAGGAAATAAGAAGGAAAATGTTTAAAATAATAAGACTCAGACCACTTTGTGTAGGATCTGAAAATTTCTGACTTTGGTGACCCCCACTGGTAGAAGGACAGGACAGTCCAAACATAGTTGAATAAGATATTATGAGGTTTGTATGTTTTTAACTGGTCATGAGCAACAGTTCTCCAGGCTTTCAAAGTTTTCTTTTGGACACTGGCTGCTTTTTCACTAATTTTTAGTCCGGCCATTGTACCTGAACATTTTCAGAGTAAGGATGTTTGTTTGTGTGTTTGTTTTTGTTTCTTAAGCTTAATAGTGATCGAAGAATAATGCCACCATAAACAGGCACCTGACTCAAGGGATGACCCAATGATGTGTCTACACATGACAGACAACCTAGCAAAGAATCCTTTCTAAATTCTATCTTTAAGCACTTTTTTACTTGTTAAAAAAAACAACAACAATTTGTTCCCATTTCTTAAACTTAGTCTACAAGAAAGATTACCACTGGTACCAATGTTACCTTCACCCAGAGTTCTTCTCTGAGCCCTTGGTACTTTTCCAGCTTCCTGTGTTCCTTCTTGATGTTGCAGATTTTTGTGTATACTATGCCGGCCACTGGGTTATGGCGCACCATGTATTGGCCTGCTAGCATCTTGCACTCTGCTGTTATGTGCTTGATTGGCTCAGGGGCATCTTTACACAGCCTGCACCTGGGGTCTTGCCTGGTGTAATAAATCCCAGCCTCTATGGGTCTTGTACTTACAACTTGTTCCTGTCCTGCCATGATTAGTTCCTCTGTGTGCTTTCTTTCAGTCCAGCTTTGTCCAGCCACTGGTATGATTTCTGGATGTCAGTCACTTCCTCTATCTGCTGGTGGTACATACTGTGCAGGGGCCTGTCCTTTCATGATGATTCTTTTCCTTGCACCTCTTCTGTCTTGGGTTTCTGCTGCCTGAGGTATTCACTAAGTGCACAGTTGGTTGTGGCCACCTTCCTGATGTACTGATGGAGTTTTTTGTCTCATCCTGGACTGTGGTATTGACGCTCACTAGTCCCCGGCCTCCTTCCTTTTGCTTAGCGTACAGTCTCAAGGTGCTGGATTTAGGGTGAAACCCGTCATGCATGATAGGGAGCTTTCTTGTCTTGATGTCAGTGGCTTCTATCTCCTCCTTTGGCCAGCTTATTATCCCAGCAGGGTACCTGATCATTGGCAGGGCATGGGTGTTGATAGCCCAGATTTTGTTTGCCATTTAGCTGACTCCTTAGGATTTTCCTGATCCTCTGCAGGTACTTGGTGGTTGTGGTTTCGTAGCAGCCTCTTCATGGTTCCCTTGACCTGTGGGATCACCAGGTACTTGTAGCGGCCCTTAATGTATGCAATGTTGCCTTATGGTAGCGTGATCCCCTTAGTTCTGACTACTTTCCCTCTCTTCGTTACCATCCAACTACACTTCTCCAGTCCGAATGACATTCCGATGTCATTGCTGTAGATCCTGGTGGTGTGGATCAGTGAATCAATGTCTTGTTCACTCCAGGCATACAGCTTGATGTCATCCATGTAGAGGAGGTGGCTGATGATTGCTTCATTCAGTAGTCAGTATCCATAGCCAGTTTTGTCAATGATCTTACTGAGGGGGTTCGAGCCTGGGCAGAATAGCAGTGGGGACAGAGCATCTCCTCGGTAGATCCCGCACTCGACTGCGACTTGTGCTATCGGCTTGAAGTTGGCCTCTAGTGGTGTTTGCCACATCCCCATTGTGTTTCTGATGAAGGCTATTAGAGTCGTGTTTATCTTGTACAGTTCAAGTCATTCCAGGATCCAGGTGTGGGACATTGTGTCATAGGCCTTCTTGTAGTCAGTCCTGTCTAGGCAGTGCACAGGTTGGTCAGTCTGGTCTTGCAGTCTCAGGCGACTGTTCTGTCTACCAGGAGCTGCTGTTTTGCCCCAAAGACGAGTTTTGAATGTCCTTAAAGAAGCCTGGAGAACGGTTCCAAAAGCGTGGTAAAAGAAATAACATGAAAGGTTTCCAAAGAGCGCATTGACTATGCAGAAGAATAAAGGCAGTCACACCAAATACTGATATTCAAGCTCATTACAACTGTACAAACTCTGTTTTACTTTATATATTGCATTTCCACTTGTGTTATCAAGTTCCAATAAATCACTGCATCTATTTCTCATTTTCCTAACAAAATGTAAAGAAATGACGGGTAAACCAGGACCTATACAGTTCTGTATGGGCAACAGTTCCTAAAAGGTAAATGAATGGGATTTATCAAGAAACAAAGACACTGTTTTGTTTCATTCATGTATTTAACAATTTTGTTTTATTTCCCTCTATTCAATTAAAAAAAGAAATCACTATTGTGAAACAAGCTACTACCACACTATTAACAGAATAATTAGAAGCATACCACCACTTATTTGCCCAGAATGAAAATTTAATTTTCTGATGCTTTTACTCTCTCTCTAAAACCCGCCCACACACACACACACACACACACACACACACACACACACACACACACACACAACACACACACACACACACACACACACACACACACACACACACACACAGGCCAATACAATGACCGTTAGGGTCTTTTGCAGCTGAATGCCGTGTCCTTTACAGAACCTAAGTGCTTTACATGCTGCCTCTGAAAGTTTTGTGCTACTAACAAAACCGTTTGCATGGTCTATTCAAACGAGCGCTACCACACATGCATGCACACAACTTCATAAGCAGACACACATGTACACACAAACATACACCTCACTCAAATTGAAAGCTTATGGCTTGTCTTCTTAGAGGGGCAATAAATACTTTGCGCCTGCTCCAACAGACAGCCCCTCTTTCAGAGGAGTCAGCCAGGCTGTGAAGAGACCAGTAAACAATGACTTCAACAAAACAACGATAGAATATCCTGCAATGCGCAAAGATTGTTTTTAAAGAAACTGATATTTGCAAAAAATGTTGCACAAAGTTGAAGAAAAAAAAAAAAAGAAATATCTAACTTTATTGCACTAAACATTCAAAACCAGATACAGACACACACAGAGCACCACACAAAGAAGGAAGTGAACGCTTGCTGAAAGCTAAATTGAAACATCTTGCAGTCATGATGCCATGACTCGCCATTGTTTCTGGGCCCAAAGAGTTGTAACAGGAGAATAGGAGAAGTGAGGGGAGATGAAGGAACAAGGGGAGAAAGGAGGACCTTTCCACCCATTGGCAAGAGAAAGCGAGAGGAGACTGATATTAGGCGGTCTGTTTTGAAAACTGGTGGACACCCCTTTGCATATACACTCACTGTCTCTCTCTGCCTCATTCTCTCTTACCCACTTGCCCTCCTTCCACCCCCAGCCTCTTTCCCCACTCCTCCTTTCTCCTGCATCCCCCCTCCCTGGGAAAACAGGGACAACAAATTAGCCTTCTTTTCTCGGTTGGGCCCGGGGAGGAGGACACTTGGACAGCCCTCAGAGTGTCCGCCTGGAGTTCCCATGGACCCCTCTTGCCCCTTCCCCTTTCAGTCGGCAAGGAAGCAGTCATTGTGCCAGCACCTGTCTCTGAGGAAATTGGTAAAAGTGATGGCTTTGTTAGCCATCTCCATGGCAACCAGGAGAAAAGAGTGGGGCCTGCTAGCAGGGATTGGGGTAGAGACTGGGGTGGCGAGGAGAAAGAGTGGGAGCAGGAAGGAGGGAGTTAAGGGGTCTGACAATGGAGTAGCAGTTGCATCGCTCTGGCTTTGCCAGGGATCGATGTGAGGATGCTGTGATGTGCTGTGCGTCTTTGTGCGTGCGTGTATGCGCATGTGTTTGTGTGTGTCTATGAGCTCCCTCATCCCTGTGGGTGACACTGTGACATCCACCAGTGAAGCAAGGCATGACTGTGAATAGATTGAAAGCAACAAGGTCAGTCACATCATGTCCAGAGAAAATCCCCCTCAGAGCAGAAAACACACTTGTAATAATCAAACAGGGGTTTTCTTTTAAGTACAGCAGATCAATTCAACCTGAGTCTGAATGAAATGCTTTGAGGAAATTTATGATGCAAAATGATTGAAGTCAGTTTTAAACAGAGGAGATTTTAATTTGTTTTATTGACTTATATATTGTAATGCAGCAAAGAAGAAATTATTTGAATTTGCTTTGTTTAGAGTTTAGAGTCAGTTCAGTACATTGATAGCTGTGAATGAACAGGAAACACTGATGCTCTCAGTTCTTGATCTAGAATTAAGCTTTCTTCTTTCTGGTGGAGATGCATCACTGCTTCATCTGAGAAGGTAGCAGCTGTCATGTTTCATTGATCAGATGCTGGTTGAAATGCCTGGCTAGAATTAAGATAAAGTTAACTTTCTATTGGCCAATGTAATATTATTATAACATTTAATCTTATGTAAATTACAGAAAGTCATAATGTGACAGTTTAAGGCCATCAAGTTGCCCCAGTTTCCTTCATGTCAGGTGCAAACACAGTGACGTTCTTTTTTTAATTTTTATGGCAATACTTGCTTCCGACCAACAGATGGAGGTCATTCCCTGGCTCTAGTGGAAGAAGAAAGCCTGCAGCAGCATTTTATGTCCACAGTTTTAAGAGAGATCTAAAGACTTAATCATTCCTTATTTAATAGAATCTTCCCTGAAAGCTGTTTATATAAAACACATCCAGTGAGTTCAATGAGAATGATAGAGCAATCAAAAATGTAGCAATTACATGTATTAATTTTTTTTTAATTGACAATTTATAAGTTGAGGATCAGTTATGAGCTCTAAATGTAACTGGCTATCTCTGTTAACAGACTGGATCACTTATTGGTAGTTAGTATAGGCCTACGACAACTTATTTAAAATAAACATTTATGAATATATTTGTGTGCTAGCATTTAATCATGTTGTGAACACCATAGTCACATATGTGGATTTGAAATCAATAGATATTTATAAATGAATCTAAATGAATGTAAGGTCCTCTCAGTTTGTGGATTGTGTATTTGTGTGTGAAAGGGTTTGTGTGTGACTAAACATCTGAACCCATGATTGATGAGACCACGGCTGAATATAAAGGCTGCACATCAAGAGTGGAGAGGAAACAACTACATTAGGGGTCAAGATCAGGAAACGGCTGTCATTCACAAAACCACAGTGGTGAGTTTGAATCCCTCCCCACATCAGAGAAGGTCTGAGGCTGCTCAGCTGGTGTCTCATAAACTATTATCCAACAGAGGAAGAAAAACACTGGCTCTTGATGAGTCCCTCGCGATGCTGGACGGTCTGATCCACTTAAGGATGCACAGAAGCGTATCTGTTTCGTTACATCACGTCAGAGTGATAGGAATGTAATTTTGAGTCTATAAATGGCAGTAGAGCCTTTATTTGGTGCAACATTTCCATTTTATACTTTCCCTCACAACTGAAAGTAAAGTTTTACGCGTAGCGTTGAAAATAATCGGCCTTGTGTACTGCCGCTGTCTGTGTGTGAGTGTCATTCCAAATGGCATCTGCGAATATTGCCAAATGGGAACCAAGTGAATGCGGTGGGTTTAGAAATGCCTCTAAAAGTGTCTTCGCTGCTGTCCAGCACTGTGATTTATCTCCTCTCCGATGTGAGGCTGCAATACCTTCACTGAAACAAAATACTCTAAACATCTGGAGCAGATGCTTTTACCTATCTCTGTGTGTGTGAGTGTGTGTGTGTGTGTGTGTGTGTGTGTGTGTGTGTGTGTGTGTGTGTGTGTGTGTGTGTGTGTGTGTGTGTGAGCAGGCATGTGCACTATTTTTTTGATACAGAAAGCCCTGAAATGATACACAGCCTCCCGTGCAGAATTGCAGGATTGCTGTTCCTTCCTCCTTCAATCTCCCACTGTCTGTATCATGCACATACACCCATACAGTTATATGGCCTTGTGTGTGGGCTAATCCATGCAAACACTAGTTATCCTTGAGCACACACATATGGGCAGTCATTTAAAGTTACAATTTATTTGTCCACACTGGACAAATAAATTGGCACTGTTATTGGCAAAATACATTTTAGTGCTATGGATATTTAGACATCCTGGATGTAGTGAAGTTCTTCAATAAATCTCTATATTTAAAATGGATAATAAGGATTTTACATTTCAGAAGTAATGACACCAACTTCATGGTGGCACTAGAGGGATGACTATTATGATTAATCCTCTAGGAACTGTGAAAACAAGCTCTTCAGATATATCTGCTCCAACTCAAGTGGTGGATCAAACTCTGAGAGACACATAAAGCCGTGCATCTGGAGTGCTAAAAAACAGAAAGAGCCAAAGATAACCATCACATAAAAGAGGAAAGACTCAAGATTACAGTTCATTACTGGCACTGACACTAAGTGTGCTGGAAACAGCTGAATACCAACATGCTCCCGCGTTACTTGATGCAAATCGGGTTGAAAAACACAAAAACCAGACAGCGTACCATCAAAGGCTTCATTTAGTCACCTATAAAAACAAGTATAGGTAATGATGTGTCCAGTGGTACCAGTAGTATCATTTATATCAGCACTCATTTGCCCTTTCAGCGATATTTGTGTGTGTGGTCCTTTGTATGTGTGAAAATACCCACATCTATGTGTTTTTGCTCTATTTACTTGTATAATGGTCTCTAAATGCAAACAACTGTTTCCATGTATTTTATAGTGCCTGGTGTAACAGTTGTTTGGGGAGTTAACAGACATTTGTAAACTGCCAGAGAGGCATGGTGTGCTATTATGGCATTACTACTGTTTTACAGAATGAGACTGTAAAAATGGTCACACATTGCACATTCTTCAGTCCATAGGCTGTGAATCCATTGGCAGGGTATGCCCGTCAGTGTGCAAATGAAACAAATATGCAGGGCTGCTTTCTTGCATTTGTGCAATATTTCCAAAATTAGAAACATTCTGTCTCAGACTGATGCTGAAAAACTTATTCGTGCATTTATTACTTCTGGGTTGGACTATTGTAATTCATTATTATCATGGTGTCCTAAAAACTCTTTGAAAAGCCTTCAATTGATCTAAGATGCTGCAGTTAGAGTACTGACGGGGACATGAAAGAGAGAGCATATTTCTCCTATATTGGCTTCTCTTCACTGACTCTGTCTTAAATCAAGAATCACATTTAAAATCCTCACATTCAAGATCTCAAATAATCAGACCCCATCTTATCCTAAAGACCCCCTAGTACCGTGTCACCCCAATAGAGCACTTCGGTCTCAGACTGCGGGCTTACTTAGTTGTGGCTCAGGCAGAGCCTTCAGCTTTCAGGCCCCTCTTCTGTGAAACCAGGCCCCAGTTTGGATTTGGGAGGCAGACACCGTCTCTATTTTCAAGATTAGGTTCACCTTTTTCACTCGCTATGTGTTTATACACCTCTCCACGTTTACTCTTTTCTAAATATTTATTTCTGGCTGCCTTCCAAGCACGTCTTTTGTCCTGTCTCTAGCCACAACTGGTCAAGGCACATGGCCTCCCCTCCCTGAGCCTGGCTGTTCTGGACATTTCTTCCTGTTAAAAGGGAGTTTTTCCTTTCCACTGTCGCCAGGTGCTTGCTCAAAGAGGATCTGATTGTTGGGGTTTTCTCTTTATTACTGCAGGGTCTTACAATACAAAGCACCTTGAGGGGACTGTTGTTGTGAAGCAAATGAGCGTCACTGCAAAA
Organism: Haplochromis burtoni; assembly: GCF_018398535.1. Lineage (NCBI taxonomy): Eukaryota > Metazoa > Chordata > Actinopteri > Cichliformes > Cichlidae > Haplochromis > Haplochromis burtoni. The sequence continues at coordinate 870,257 of NW_024582364.1, read as the reverse complement.
CCAATCACCCCCAGCTGTGTGTCTCTCCTTCAGTGGTTAGATCAAATAACTTACATAAAAAAGACGGAGCTACTGTGATGTCACTCATTGGTTTGTGGACTCCCATTTTGGTTAGAAACTTTGTGCCCATACTGTAGTGACTTTTCAGTCACAATGTTGCCACACTCTAAAACACACCCAGCTTTACTGAACATTGTAGACAAAGTATGACCATCATTTATTAAAATAACATCATGCTCTATTAAGAAACTTCCTATGGAGACTATAATCTATGGCTCCATAGGCTAGTGGTTGCTGGTGAGTTCCAATCAGACACAAATCCCACTTTGGGGTTGTGTCAGGAAGGGTATCAGGCATAAAACTCTACCAAATCAAACGTGCTGTATTGACATCGGAGGAGCTGAAAGTAGCATATGGAGACCAAGATCTCATCACAAAAAACTTATGGTAAGGTTACAAATCAATTAAGCTGATAGTTTGTTTTCTACGCAATCCAACTTCTTTATGGTACTTGTATATATATATATATATATATATATATATATATATATCTATATATCGATATATATATATCTATATATATATATATATTATATATATATAGTCAGCTGGTCTGTTGTGGTTGTTCTGGTGTTGTGTGTAATATAGTATATTAATTAGATATATATAGATATATATATATAGATATAGATATAGATATATATATATATATATAGATATATATATACTCACTTTTGAGCACTCAAAGGGGCTTTCTACTACAAGTCCCAATCACCCAATTACACGCACTGCTTTTAGCTGGACGTTAATACTTATCTAACATATCACACACACAGTCCTATGAAAGCATCATAGCTTGCCCAAGAATACTCCAACACATGGACAGGAAGCACTAGGAACTGATCTACTAACCTTTTGATTGGTACACGACCTACTGTTCCTGAGCTACAGCCACCTCAGTCATATGAGTACTGGTCACGAGAAACAAAGCAAACCTTTAACACTCTTCTGCATTGCTTAACTTTTCAGATGGCAAAGCAATGTCCACCTTTGTTTACAGTATACAGGGAGTGCAGAATTATTAGGCAAGTTGTATTTTTGAGGAATAATTTTATTATTGAACAACAACCATGTTCTCAATGAACCCAAAAAACTCATTAATATCAAAGCTGAATGTTTTTGGAAGTAGTTTTTAGTTTGTTTTTAGTTTTAGCTATTTTAGGGGGATATCTGTGTGTGCAGGTGACTATTACTGTGCATAATTATTAGGCAACTTAACAAAAAACAAATATATACCCATTTCAATTATTTATTTTTACCAGTGAAACCAATATAACATCTCCACATTCACAAATATACATTTCTGACATTCAAAAACAAAACAAAAACAAATCAGCGACCAATATAGCCACCTTTCTTTGCAAGGACACTCAAAAGCCTGCCATCCATGGATTCTGTCAGTGTTTTGATCTGTTCACCATCAACATTGCGTGCAGCAGCAACCACAGCCTCCCAGACACTGTTCAGAGAGGTGTACTGTTTTCCCTCCTTGTAAATCTCACATTTGATGATGGACCACAGGTTCTCAATGGGGTTCAGATCAGGTGAACAAGGGGCCATGTCATTAGTTTTTCTTCTTTTATACCCTTTCTTGCCAGCCACGCTGTGGAGTACTTGGACGCGTGTGATGGAGCATTGTCCTGCATGAAAATCATGTTTTTCTTGAAGGATGCAGACTTCTTCCTGTACCACTGCTTGAAGAAGGTGTCTTCCAGAAACTGGCAGTAGGACTGGGAGTTGAGCTTGACTCCATCCTCAACCCGAAAAGGCCCCACAAGCTCATCTTTGATGATACCAGCCCAAACCAGTACTCCACCTCCACCTTGCTGGCGTCTGAGTCGGACTGGAGCTCTCTGCCCTTTACCAATCCAGCCACGGGCCCATCCATCTGGCCCATCAAGACTCACTCTCATTTCATCAGTCCATAAAACCTTAGAAAAACCAGTCTTGAGATATTTCTTGGCCCAGTCTTGACGTTTCAGCTTGTGTGTCTTGTTCAGTGGTGGTCGTCTTTCAGCCTTTCTTACCTTGGCCATGTCTCTGAGTATTGCACACCTTGTGCTTTTGGGCACTCCAGTGATGTTGCAGCTCTGAAATATGGCCAAACTGGTGGCAAGTGGCATCTTGGCAGCTGCACGCTTGACTTTTCTCAGTTCATGGGCAGTTATTTTGCGCCTTGGTTTTTCCACACGCTTCTTGCGACCCTGTTGACTATTTTGAATGAAACGCTTGATTGTTCGATGATCACGCTTCAGAAGCTTTGCAATTTTGAGACTGCTGCATCCCTCTGCAAGATATCTCACTATTTTTGACTTTTCTGAGCCTGTCAAGTCCTTCTTTTGACCCATTTTGCCAAAGGAAAGGACGTTGCCTAATAATTATGCACACCTGATATAGGGTGTTGATGTCATTAGACCACACCCCTTCTCATTACAGAGATGCACATCACCTAATATGCTTAATTGGTAGTAGGCTTTCGAGCCTATACAGCTTAGAGTAAGACAACATGCATGAAGAGGATGATGTGGACAAAATACCTAATAATTCTGCACTCCCTGTATGGTGGCCCCATTAAGGCCATGGTGGGGACTTGAAACTTCCTACAATGGACTATACTTCTCAGTACAAAGTGTTTGCACGTTGGAGCTCACTTGATTGTTCAGGCTTTCACCAGAGTATCGTAGGGTCTTTACACTGTGGTATAAAGTGGCTTAAGGTAACTGTTGCTGTGATTTGATGTTATATAAATGAACCTGAATTGAAGTGTCTTCGCGCCGTGCTGTTCTAGGACAGCCATTTTTAGGACGTGAGACATATTTAACAAAAAAAGGTAAATGCTCATTAAACCTTTAGGCCAAACATTTAACCTGTTAAAGTTCATTTTGATTTGCTTTTTCTTAGACAAAGAAAAATATTTGAGACTTATGAATGCAAAACTGTGGGCAACTGCAACTAATCACATTAAAGCATTTCTTTATTGCTCTTGTGTATGACTGATTTTGTCAATTTGCAACTTGATCCCTGTGTATGACATTGCTACAATACTAGACTTTACAAGCACTCATATTGTTTAAGTCTTGGCCAGTACTAAGTGTATCTCTCTTATATTGTAGCTTTTTAATGGCTACATTTATTAGCAATTTAGTGAATTAGTAAATTTAGTGAATTCAGTAATTTAATGGATACAATAAAATACCCCAGACAGTGTTTTTTTCCTTAATTCTCTCTGCCTTGCTCCCATTTTCAAACACAAACACTAGTGTTTCTTGCTCTCCATTTCTACGTCTCTCTGATCCTCTCTCTCTCACATACACACACACACACACACACACACACATTACTGGCGTGCTCAAACACCAGCAGACAAACACCTTAACCTCAAACCACACGCTAGGTGCAGACAGGACCACACATACTGTCTCACACACAAAATGTTTGGAATGCTATAAACATTTATTTCGGTTGAAAAGACGATTTTTGCAAGTGCGTGATGCATACATGTGGGTGTGCACGCATGTGTGTGTGTGTGCGTGTGTGTGTGTGTATGTCCTCTTTTTTTCTGCTGAACAGGAAGGCAACCAGGTCGAGAGAGATCAAACATGACCAAATATTTTGGGTGTGTTGTCCATAAAATGCGACAGGTTTATACATAAAAAGAGTTAAATCCATAGCTGAGTCATCGCTTACCCACAAAATGTTCCAAAAGAACAGCAAAGTGATTTATTAATTTTGTACATTTATGCTTTTGCTTTTTAGGATAGTTACAGAGTTAGGACTTGAAAACTGTGGGGGGGGGGGTAAGTTGTAATTTATGATGGCGTGATTATTGTTCATCTGTTTGTTGCACATTTTGGTTATAATACTGTAGTCTATAAAAATCCATGTTTTTGCATTTAAATAATATATAACAAAACAAATTTCCCATGCGTGGGACTAATAAGGGTTATCTTATCGTAACACAGTTCAGCAGAGTAATGTAATGATCTGGTGTTCATCCCCAATATAAAGGTATCAATTAGACTGATTTGGAATGAATGATCTCTAAACAAAAGGTACAAAATGTTCCATATACTTTTGTTTTTATTGCTATAGAGTGTATATATAAAGGTGTGTGTGCATGTGTGTCTGTTCATGTTTGCCCTGTGTGGGTAACAGACCTCCCAGAAAGTCCATCAAACAGAACGTGGCCAAGCAAAGACACACACAGATGCAGAAAGCGAGCTGTAGTTCAGATGATATGGTCAAACTCTCTCTTTTCTTCTTGCAAAATCCTCCCTCTTCCATTAGCACTTTTCCTGTATAAGTCTATATTAATCTTCCTCTGTTACCACCTTAGTAGATCTTTAAAACAGTCTTCCTGTACAGCCTTTATCGCACGGAGACGATCGAGAAAGGCCTTTACAAACTTGATAATGACAGCCTCTGCATTTGCAGCACGCTTTTTAAAAATATAATCATTTCACTTTTAACAGTTGAAGCTGCTGTACTCTGTTACCGAAGATCCAACATTTACCCTCAGATTCATGAAGACCACAACTATTTTCGATGTAATTTTCAGAAAAAAGGAATTGTCTTATAATTGAGTAAATACGGAGTCTAGTAATGGAAAATGTGGCCGAGCGATAGACAACAATTGCCAGTATTGTAGCTCAACAGGGAGGGATGCAAATGGATAACATACACAGTCAGATGGGTTATAGAGACCCTCAAACAGCATCTTACAGAGAAAAGTGCCAGCGCCCTGCAGCAGGGAGTTGTCCAGCTTCTCCCACTCTGGCTTCTCAAAACCCAACCCAGATATTTCCTGGTTCTGACACCAGCTTGGCTCTCAGATCCCTCCTGAAAGCAGAGAGAAACAAGAAAAGAATTACTCCAACTGTGTTCAAGTGAAAAGGAATGAATTTCAAAGGTCTAGTGACGCAGACTGTTGAATGTCAGGTGGAAAAAAAAATGACATTTATTTGCGAATCCCCAAAAAACACACTTTATATCACAGTTGTTTGAAATATAACATTTCACAGCTGGTTTTGAGGCTGATGATGAACAAATTTGCATTCTGGGTTTCAGTCCAATAAAACAGTGACAATGGATCTTGTGAAGTATTTCATAACAAGAGGGAGGTTTTAGCATGCAATAAACTAAAGTGTATTCACAGTAAATTAGAAGAAAAAAACGAATCACATCACCGAAGGAATGTAAAACAGTTTTTGCATCTCTGCCACAGTGAGACATCTTAATCTTTGAACTGTGAGCATGTGCGTTCATCTCTGACACTGACTGGGCGAACGTGCCGGTTTTAGTTTCCATAGCAGTGGTAAGGGCCCCACAGAGCACTGGCCCTGGAAGTGGAGCAAACACAAACCACAGTATGTGTGTGTGTGTGTGTGTGTGTGTGTGTGTGTGTGTGTGTGTGTGTGTGTGTGTGTGTGTGCATGTGTGACTTTGTATGTTCTGCAGTACCCACCTCTAAACTCAGAGGGAGGCTTCAAACACACACACAAACACACCCATGCATGTACACTCACACAGACTCTCGCCTTGGCTCTGTTCTCTCGCTGGGTGGTCTGTGCTACAAATGTTTATGATCTAAACCAAGCTAATCCAACTGGCTTGTTTCAGTGAACTGAGAATGATTTACAAGATGCTGCAACAGAGCCAAGGAGGGAGAGGAAATCAGAGGAAATCTTAGGGCTCCATTTCAAGTCACTCAACGATTAGACCTGCATGACTGTCTCCATGTCTGTTTGCATGCATATCCCCATCTGGTTCTGTCTCGGAGTTGTGGCATTCTGTTTTGGACCTTTTTTCATTTTGTCTTCCCCTAACCGCTCAGTCGGATGTCTTCATTTCTGACAAATAAAGCGTTTTTTGAAAATATGCAAAATACATACGCTCAGGGAATTTTTTTAAATTTACATGTGATTCCTCTTTGTCTCATTTTTCAATTCTGTTTTCTTCTCCCCCGTTTTCCCCACATATATCATAGAAGTCAAACTGTGATAAACAATGTGTCTCTGTAGGGCTCCTCCTTACAATGAACATGCTAAATGAAGAGAGAGATTGTTCAATAGCATTGTCGCTATGTGTATGGAAGGATATCCTTAGGGCAGTATATAATGACAAAGCCTATTAGAAACCTTTCTGCAAGCAAACCAGAGTTTTCTGAAAGCTTCCCTTTTTCTATAGTCAGTCAAAGCTGCATTAAAAATAGAGAGATTAAAATCTTTAATAACCTTGAAAAGCAATAATATAAAGAAACATGAATATGAATGTGGAAGTATGGAAAGCATAAGCAAGAAACATTGATGTCTGAGGGGAGGAGGAGAGAAGCTGAGCCATGTAAAATCTTTGTACTTAATTACATTTTTAAGTAATACAGAACTTAGCATACAACACATGCACATCTCATCAACTGGCCAATCACACTGTCTGAGCAATCAGTTAGCATTAGCCAAGAAGTTATCTATTGCTATTAAAAACTAAAACACTTACCATTTATTCCAGAAGAGAGTTTTATGTAAACAAACACTTTTTTGTTTCCTCACAAAATTCCAAAGCTTTTACAACACAACATTATTATGAGAACAACACCATCACAAGGATTTCACATCCACTATACAGGAAAACTCAAGTAATGTGCAGATGACATCAAACAAAAAACTTCTATACTAACCCCGTTTTTTATTATTATTATTATTATTATTTTTATTATTATTATTATTATTATTATTATTATTACAAGAACAAACAAACAAACAAAAACCAAGTTTGATATCCTTTTAGACATGTTTGCTTTCTTGCTGTTTGAGCTTTTCTTGTAACTAGCCAAGTTCTCTAATGTCTCACACACTTCAGTTCCCTGTGGTTAACCAGCTGAGTTAAGCAATCTTTGTGGTCTTTATTTGACTTTTACTGTGGCCTTTTTTTGTGGCACACACACCTTTATATATACACTCTAATTTTTCCCAGATTCCTTGATATGAACTGAGAAAGATGCCACCTGCCTTCTGACAACACCTTGCAGGCTTGAGAAGGTGAAGATGATAAACAGAAATGATCATATGTCCGTTAAAGTGTGTTTTATAAGATAAATAGCATATGGGATTGTTTGATTTTAGAGTTTGTTCTTTTGTTATTTGTCTACATGGCTCTTCTGCACTGCTTCACAGACAGCAAATGCAGCTGGACACCCACTTTTTCAGCAATCACCATTCACGGTGGAGAAATTGCATTCAATAGTTTCAGCATTATGGTGTTTGGGCAACAACAGGCAGTCAGGCCTCTTCATCTCTTTGTTGTTTTCTTTTTCTCTCCTTCTTCCCACCCTTCTCGTGCTTGCCTGGCTTTGAGCAAGCAGTAACGAGCAGTCAAGCTCATCTCCTGGCCAGAGCAAACAAAACCAGAGCCACATTCCCCAAGCTCAATTTGCTGTTACGTCTCAGCTCTGTGAATTGGGATTTTTCTAAGCTTTTGCTGTTTGGCTTCTGGCCGCTAATCTGCTCACATTTTTACAATGTGTGAACATTTGTAATTCCTTGTACCATAGCTTTAAAAAAAAAAGAATATTCTTTATCTGTTTAATAATGTAAAACAATTATCATCATCATCACTCGTAAAATTAATTTAGTATAAATCATAGTTTAGCTTGCCAGCATGATGATATTATACCCTAGCAGAGTGAAGATTTTTTTTCTTTTTAAACAGATCTGTCCTTCTCAACCACACCTATTCCTCCTTTTCCCCTTGTCTGTAAAAAACTTTAGTCTATGATCAATCATGGTCTAGTTTTTCTTCTATTCTCTGATCGGAACCATACTACAGAGGAAGTAGTTTCCCGCACGGACGTATTTCACTAAAGGCACGCAGGTGTCATCATTAAAATGCTAGTTGCTTAGCGTCTTTTGCGTAATTACTGTTAAATTATTTGGCGAGAAATCTAATATCTGTTATTTACTTGTATTTAAGTTACCTGTCGGTTTTCAGAAACGTGTCCGGTTGGTTGTAATCTATCTCTAAAAAAGCGGCATCGTTTACTGCTCGCTGCTAGTCCTTAGCCGAGTGCTAACAACACTGACGGCAAGTTACATGCGTCTAGCACCGCTGTCATTTCCAGGCAGCCGAACAGCTCGGAGGGACTCTGACAGGTAGGTAAAGTTTTATATCTCAGTGCTTCGGCTTTGAATTAATTCTTAAAGCATGGGTGTGCTCTCGGTCAACAGGGTATGTCCTGAGCACACATGCCAGTTTGACGCTAGTGGTTACTACAGCGATGACATGATGTCTGTTGGATATAAACGTTCAGGAGAGCAGGCGCTGTGTGAAGCACACGCTGTACTGAGACTAAGAAAGCTGTGACTGTGGGAGTCAAATAACTGCGTGATTTTAGATGTCATATTTCATCATGATAAACACAATATGCAGATTCATCCTCTTTTTCCTCATTTTCAACCATAGGTACGTTACAATAAAGCACAGATATCTTTGTTTACATACAATGAAGCACAGTTGTGCAAACTTGTTGGTGATGCACTGGTATCATAGTGTTGAAGGTCGATACCACTGAATGCTTGGGGGGGGAAAAAGACACTAGGAGTCTATTCAACAAGTATTAAGCTGTGCATGCTCTTGGTATGAAGGTGAATGAAGCAGATTGTGTGCTGCCAGTAGGGCTGGGCGGTATAACTTCAAAATCAAATCACAGTATTTCAGTGAAACTTGCAATAACAGTATTACTGATGATATAGAAAAGAATTCTGAACAAGATTTTAGTGATGCTTGCAGGCATCAGCATCACTGTAAATAAAGTGTATTTTCCATTCTTCTTTTCCATTGATGAAACACTAATTTAAATTCAGTTCAATTTTATTTATATAGTATCAAATCTCAGCAACAGTTGCCTCAAGGTGCTTTATATTTTAAGGTAAAGACCCAACAATAATGCTGATTGAAGTATGAATCTATTCGGTTACCAGAAGTACCAGCACGATACTGAAGTAGTGATTACATAGCATTACATTCTTGGATGTTGTATGTTGGTTCAACAGCCTTTTAACCAGCTGCTTAAAGTCCTGCTTATTCCACTATATAACCACATATGTAATTTCCATCCACTGTTTGTTCTCCCTGGCATTTAGAGAACAGCTAGTGGTCCTCGGTGGAGCCATTTGTTTACATTTGCACTGTATCTTCTACTTTATAGCCTGGTTGTACAATGTGTGGCCATGTGTATTTCCTCCAAGTGCTGAAATATGTTTGTTGTTTTCACTTTTAGTGGGAACTACGATATTTTATTAGTATGGTTTTTGTTTATAATAAACCGTCATTGATTCTCACTCTCAGAGATGCCTAGTCTTGTCCCATTGTCGTCGTGTGCACTAGGGAATGTAAATGCATGGCGTTGCTATAGCAAGAAACTTGCGATAAGACATTTTTGTATTGTGTGAAATTTATACTGGTATTATTGTGGTTGTTTTGATGTGGCACTGCCCTAGTTGCCAGCATGATCATGACATTCAGAAATGTTAGAAGCTAACTCCTGTGCTCATCCATCAGCAACGAGATCTCATTAGTGACATCAAGCCAATACCATGAAAGACAGAAAAACACAGTTCTTGATGATCATAATGATGATACTAGTATTTTAGGGAATTCACAGTTTCAGTCTTTTGAGTAGGAGTCCACTGATCCCTAACATTAATGTCCTGACTTTGTAAAATGAAATCCGTCTAGCATCACTGTTCAGTCACACAGGCTTGAGAGTAAATGAATCATAGAGAGCTTGTCACTTGTGTCAGTTCACGTGACCACAAATTGCAATTTCACAAACTACTAAACATCTGAAGCAGGTCTGGAATGCCTCTAAACTGCTAACCTTCTGTCATTAGCTTCCTGTGTGCTAGCCAGCTGGGGCCTCTCTGTGTGGAGTTTTCATGTTCTCTGTGTTCCTCCCACAGTCTGAAGATATTCATGGGGTTAGCTTAATTGGTTTTTGTAAAATGACGATAGATGTGGATGTGAGCATTATCGATTGTCTGTCTGTGTTAACCTTCTGTTAGACTGGCCACCTGCAATCTTGGCTGGTGTGAGCTAAGACTTTTTGAATAAGGTAAACAGGGTAGAGCAGAGAGAGTGTCACTTGGAAGACTGATTGGAGTATATAGCTGAGGAACACAGCATCATCAGTATGTTATATGTGTACATTGAACACACTTTATTTAAAATGAACATAACAGTAGCATTAAATGCATTTAAAAACTAGTAATTAAAGTAATAAAAAGACTTACTTCTTTAACAAGGATCTGTTTGTGCTCTTGTGCATGAACTATATTGAACTGATGTACAATAGCCCATTTACCCATGGTGTCCATTTACATTTAGGAACTCACATTATTGCTAATATGAACATAATTTACACTTTGTGCTTTTATATACTATTTTACAGAGTATTATACACAAATATTATCGACAGTATTTTAGTGCTGTATTAATTTGTTGAAGTACTAAGTCTACACCTGTGGTCAGTACTGTATGTTATACGTTTTCAGTTACAATGTCCCCTCCTCTCTTAGCCATCTGCGGCAGACATGGAGCTCCAAGCGGTGCTGATGGCGGCGGGTGGGGGTTCTCGTATGACTGATCTGACATACAACACCCCCAAAGCTATGCTGCCTGTTGGCAACAAGCCACTTATGTGGTATCCCCTTAACCTTCTGGAGAAGGTGGGATTTGAAGGTGAGAGCTAGCAATAAATATAATGCTTCTTTATCTCTTGGTTCAGCTATTATTTCAGCTGATACTGAATATTAGAAATATTATTCAGAGGTCTGGGTGTCCATAATATGTGAAAATATTTGTTGCTTTATAGGTCATCTTAAGTTATAAAATCAGGTCTGATATTGTAGCGTACAGCTCACATCAACTGTATTTGTTGCATGTAAGCTTTGTGTAAGTGGTAGCGGGGGAGAAGTCTTAAAGTTAGGGCTAAGTCATTCTTGGTTTCCACATAAAATGTAAAGAAGCAAAAATCCTGCCAGTAAGTTTATGTGGCCCACTTGGAAAGTCTGGAACAAAAAGTGGAAACTCAGACCTATAAGAAAAATAGTTTCACCTCCTATTATAACTGAGGACTCCTTTTTTTAATGTTAGTACTGTCAGGATTAAATTACAGATACAAAAACTGATGTAGAAACTGTGAGCACTCTTAAAGGGAGAGAGTTATTTGTGCAGTGACATAATGAAGAGAGAATGTCAGAGGAGGTCATAAAAATGGTTTTATGATTACAATCATGTCAACTGTGACTTAAAAAATGATATTTCTTTCATTGCTGGTTCATCATTTGGAGTGTTAAAGCCAGGCAGAATCCAGGGAAGTGCAAACTATAGCTGTGTGTTTAATAAATTATCTGTTTTGGGGGATAAGCAATAATATGCAATACTAGACTTTAAGCAAGATCTATCCTACACAAGTAGTTGTTGACCAACTACTTGGACTCTAAATTCTGGGGAGTTAAAACTGGTTAGATGTTTTTCACCATTGTTAAAACATTCAAAATACCTAAAAGAAACAACAAGTTACTTTAAAATGTGTTATGCTTTTCAAACTCTAAATATGTAAAAGCGAAGCCAGTTGTAATTCTTTATTCTCTTTAAGGTCAGTGAAAGTTTTGCTTTTGTTTGGCACTGAAATCCTCAGTTAACACCATTACAAATATTTTACATTGAGTCAGATTTTGCTCTGGTCTGTTTTAGTTGTACTTCCATCAGCTTGTCAACTTGACATTGTCAGCATGTCAGGTGTGCATTTCCTCACTATTTTTTTTACAGTCAAGTTTTCTGACTCTTGTGCAGCAGCATGCAGTGGGGCTCAGAAAGCCTGACCTTATAAAGTATTTATTTATTTATTTTTGGCAATATGCTGTTCATTACAAAAGCCTGTGCTAGGTTAAATAAAAGTTGCTTTCTATACATAATCATTCTGTGTGGCCAGCAGTTTACAGTGTGCATTTTCCTAGCCAAATCTGTGCAATTAGGTTTTACTAGGCTGACACAGCTAGAGTGAGCAAATGCCCGGTATAAACCATTTAATGCAGACAAGGCTAATTAAACTAGACTGATTCTACAACATTTTAGATTCGTAAAGTGGTCTAGTACTGTTCCTACCAACTTTATAAAAAACACAAAAGTGGCTTATTTGAAGCTCACAACATATTATAGCCATGTAAGCATCTGCTGTGGCTTGTCTCCTTTTTTATGAAGGTAAGATAATCAAAGGGATACTTTTGTGAACTGTGTTTTCAGAGGTGATAGTGATCACTACAAAAGAGGTCCAGAAGGCGATGAGCACAGACCTTAAAATAAAGGATGTGAAGATGAAACTGGATGTGGTTTCTATCCAGGAAGATGGCGACATGGGTACCGCTGATGCTCTCAGACACATCCAGCCAAAGATCAAGGTGCGTATGTATTTGTGGGTGTTTTTTGGGGGGGAGGGGGCGACATATTTAATCTCAATCTCTTGGACCTTTATTTGCTATGTATGGAAAATAAGTATGAATTAGATCAGACTGAATTAATGAAAGGGTTACACTAAAGGCCTCAGTCACAAGGGTCCGGAGCACCTTTTTAAAATGTTTTGTTTGCAGTGATAAGGCACAACATTTATACATTACTTTGAAGGTGAATAGCTTACATTTCCATCATATTTTTCACAGTTTCATTATCACTCTGCAACTACGGGGCTAGTATTTGCAGACAA
>NW_024582364.1:810644-857141 GCF_018398535.1 Haplochromis burtoni | reverse complement strand
AGGATTTAAGAGTGTAATAGCGGACTGAAACAGAAGATGGCAGCACTGCATTTACAAGGATGTCAGCTGCCATTAAACCCCGAAGAAGAAGAAGCTCTGTCCCAGAATTCAAAGCGTGGCCCAGCTCAGTTTCCAACAATGACGGCAGCTAGTTAGTTTTAATATTACTCTTATTATTCTTTCTGGGTCACAAAATAAACGTGTAGCCGTGTAAACCTCAAATATCTGCTCAGTTTATCAAGACACCACATATTTTCAAAAGCGCTCCAACGTTTTCGGAGACATCTGTTACTCACCAGCTCGATAGCTAGCTGGGGTTCAAGGCTCACTAGAGCCGGTGAGAACACCGGAGTCCTGGCAAATCGTTTTCAAACCCACTGCCGTCTTTCGCTACTCAGGTTAAACATGATATATAAGTCACTTAGATAACTTAAAAATGTTATCGTTTGGCTTTTTTCAGTATTTTATTTGTTCCTGAGTAAATCGGTTTGGCTGAGATTAAAGTTATAGTTTTTACACAGCTGAATAAACGTCAAGCAGACAGCTGATTATCAGAAGTGTGAGATGCTCGAGAATATACTCCGGTGTCCTGTTATATTTTAGATAGCAAGGAGCAGACGGCTGAGTTTATTAAACTTCACCGAAACAATCTGCAAATTTCATTAAAATTTAATAAACTATCATCTTGTCTTTATTTTTAGTTAGCACATACCTTAAACACTTAAAGCTGTAAGCTAATGATAGTTATATAAGAGTAGACGCTGCTGGTGCAATAAGCTGTACGTTGTATGTCCAATGGATGCATGATCTGATTAGTTGACTAATCTCAAAAATAATCAGTGACTAGTCGACTATCAAAATAACAGTTTGTGGCAGCCCTAACGTTCACACTGCTGGGCTGACCACCGATCCATGCGTTTTCCTGCTTTGAATGGCCAAGGCCGCCGAGGTACCTCATTGCACATTTTTAAAATACACACAAACATTCACAGGCACACACGTGTACATATGCTGTCTTGGTATCCATGACCCCCAACTGCAATTTCCATACCCCCCTCTATATCCTGCCTGCTGATCCCTCCATCCCTCCCTTCATCCGATTCACTCTAAACAGATGAGGTCATGGTTAAGACTCAAACTCCTTGTGCTGCCAGTTTACCCAGTGCACCATTTATTCTCATGCAGCAGTCATGCACATCTGTGCAACATTTGTGTTTGGGTATGTAAGGGTGTATGGTGACCCTGTGTATATGCCATTGTACTGACTGGCCCCTTGTGTCCATGAAGACATGTTTATATGAGTTTAGGATTAGTTTGGGGTTAGGGTTGGCCGCTGATGTGTTTCAAAAGCAATTTCTCTTGTTTATTGTTTTACTATCAAAGAATTGTATACCACTGGCTTAGTTAGAAATGTCAGTTTTTAAGAATCACAATTAATTCAGACTCATCAAATCTTAAATGAAGGTGATACTATGAATGCTTTTGAGTAATTCATTCATTGTGATTCATGCGTATGTCAATAATTTAAGGTTTTATGGTTGTTTTCAGGCTTTCAGCCAATACATATTTACAGTAATGATATGCTATATGAAATCAGCAAGGTAAATAGTGCTGATCTACGGTACTGTCTGACTCAAACATTTACAAGAAAAGACACATTTTTGGCAGTTACAGAAATACAGTCCAAACATTTTGCCATACAAAATTAACTTTTGCATCCAGTCACATCTTTATTTAATCAAGACGAGTTTTTGTTGGTATATTTTTTAAATTATATTATGATCTGAACCAAGTGTTGGTAGGTGATTGGCCAGAAGATCATGACTTTTTTTTTCTGGCACAATCACAACTCTTGATCTGGATTGTGATTCTGGTCAGGGGTTTGATCCCTCGCTCCTCCTTTTTGGCAAATTCCCAAAGAGTGTGTATGTGCAGGTGGGTGAATGTGTTTGCTTGATACTTAGAAAGGCATACGAATGTAGCTTGTAGTAAAAAGCTAGATTATTAGAAGAGTCAACTAATTTCACAATACCAGAACCACTTAATTATCAACATATAGAAAAGAGGAACAATCTGAAACAATATCGCCCACCCTTAATCTTAAAAGGAAGAAAAACCACAAGATCCTAATATTTCCAGGAATTTCCATTCCCAACACTAAGCATCATTACATGCTACATTCCTACTGGATGATAAGTAGATGTAGGGCGTAGTAGGGTTGTCAAAAAAATCAATTCTCAGATACTAAAAATTACTATCAAATTACTCATTTGTATCAGTATCATTACCACCAGTGCAGTCTTTGCCTCCTCTAGTTGACACACTTCACCCAGCACCTCTCCTCACTAGCAGCTGAAATATTTGACATTAGCAACACTGGACAACTTTATTTAGATTAATTTAGGGGGGTTTTTTTTAGCCTTTTTTCGTGACAGGAGACTAGAGTAGTAAGGAAAGGAGGGAGAAAGCATGGACATGCAGGAAATGGCACAGGGTGGACTCTGCAGAAGCCTTTAGGCATTTGGTTTGACTGTTCAACCCAATGAGTTATACCAGCACCCCAAGACTGAACAAGTCTTTACAAAGAGTAAAGTATTACATACTCATAAACGTTAGCCTGACTGACACACACATTAACGTTAGTCATTTAACTATAAGCAGTTCCTCACAGTTCCTATATTAGCAATGTGTTATTAAGTTGGTAAAGTTTGTATTGTTCTAATCTTTTTCCCCCTGTGCTTTTTTTTTTCTTTTACACTGCATTTCGGTAAGTTTGACATTCTAGTATTTTGATAACCCTAGCAGGCTATAGTTTCAGTTACAATGTGAGTTGTAGCTTCTTTAACTTTGTCCCAGGTCAGGTCACAAACAGTCATCTTGAAATCTCTATCACAATCTGATGTAAGACTGTTGTTTTAGAGCCTCGATCACTACAATTACCGTATTTTTTCGGACCATAAAGCGCACTGGATAATAAGGCGCAATGTCGATGCACAGGTCTGTTTTCATACATCAAGCGTACCGGATTATAAGGCGCATTAATCGAAAGCAGAGCTGTGTGTTTTAATTTTTTCAGAAATCTCTCAATCAGAACATGCTATATCATGTTTAGGTGGAAACTAGCAAGCTAACTTCCTGCTAACTTCTAACTCTGTTAAATTTAATAAATTCTGTTTTTATGGATGCCTGCATGTTAAATTTAATTGTTACACCTGGTAAAGCAGCAACGCTGATCATTTTATTAAAGATGAAAGAATTTAGACAGTTTTTAACTATTATTATAGGGCGCACTGTCGATTTTTGAGAAAATTAAAGGATTTTAAGTGCGCCTTATAATGTGGAAAATACAGTAATCTTTTTGGTCGGCCATACTTGACATGTTGCATAGATATTCAAATGGGTTAAAAATCTAGTGATTCCACGTGATTCTTTGGGTGTTATTGTCCTGAAAAGAAAGTGGCTCTTCTCAAGACAGAAATGTTAAATCATGGATAAAGCTGATCATTGAAAACAGCTTTACATTCAAGTTGCCAGCAAAATACTCCTCACAGTGTAGCAAAGGCACTAAATGCTCTCACTGTAATGATAAAGCTTTCAGGGTTTTTTTTCTTTATTTTGTGCCTGTCTGTACAATCGAAGATAAAAATGTCCTTCTGACATTCATTCTTTACAACATGATCAGTCTTTTAGTTCTTTTGGTCAAATGGCTTTAATCGTTTTTCTTTTTTCCCCTTTGAATTGGTGTACAGATTCTAGTTATTTTCTTAGCTAGATTAGTCCTTTTAATAGATGCTTGGAATTACCACATGTACAAATATTCACACACTTAGGCAGAACTAGCTTCAGCATGCTCTCATTGAGAATCGTTGAGTTTCTAATCCTTTGAGCAGCCAGCTGGATGAGAGGCATTGAGTTACAAACACTCACACACTGCAAGGTGATGAGTGAGGAACTGTAACCATGGCCTGCCAAATCCCCGCACAGAGATCACTCAATCTGTCAAACCGAAGCCTGCGCACAGTGTAGACACTCACACATCTTGATGCAAACACCCTTCCATGAGGGGATTTGGTGTAACCGATCAAACAAAATAGTTACAGGAATCGGTGTGTGCTCTGGGTGAGCACAGTCGGCCATTTCTCTCGAACACTGAAAGGAGAGATTACAGGGAGCATTTTTTATTTTGTTCACTCTGCAAACAGTGAGGTTACACAAAAGTGGACGGATATGCTGATTAATGCTGAGTTCTTTCACAATAAGCCAAACTAGTGAAAGGAGTACTTTGCATGCACGTTTTGCTTTGTACGCCAAAAGCCTCTTTGACATTTTTATTATCGTTGAGGCTTAATCACCTGGTATAATGAGCGCGTATGAACTAAAACAGCTATATATACATTGGAGTTTGTGATTCAAGGCTTCACCTTTGGTCCACATCTGTTAGTCAGCCTGTAAGACTTGACACAAAAGGTGAAGAAAGAGAGGAGTGAGAGATGGGACTGAGGCTTTTCATGAAAGCGGCACAGCAAACATGCTTAGATGTGTCTTTTTTTATTTCTTTCCCTCTTTCAACAGTCTTGCTCCACACCCTTACTCCATGTGCATTTTCTCTGTTTTTTCACTGAACTGCAATGTTGAAACTTCATAATCTTAAGAAGACCAGGCAAGACTTGTACATGTTAAAAGTGACCCACATTACTTTTTTCCCAGGGTGAGATGGAAAATATTCAGTGGTTTGTTTTTGTTCTTTTTTATGATGAACACATTAGTCAAAGCTTGTGTATCCTTCAAACCTACACTGACTTGATGACCAGTGTCACACAGCAGAGTCATTTCAAGTTCTTAGCTTCAAAAATCCTTTGAGGAATCAAAATATAAAAGAGATTGAACAAATAGACTGTTTTTATTGGAAGTGTGGTAAAAAGTCTGACTGGCGTGCATGCATGCATGCATGCATGCAGCTGAGCGAAAGTATTGTCAGTTTTCATACTGCAGTATACCAACAAGTGCACTGTAGCTCAAAACATTCACTGGTACTGAATATACAATTATATGGAAATAGTAAAATAATATTATTTTACCTCCGACACGCAGCTAAACGCTGCTCTGGGCGAATCGGTTCTTTGAAAAAGGTGAAATATTTACAAAAGCAGTCATGATAGAGCTTCAACTCCTGAATCAAACCATGAAATTCTCCCTGCTGCTGTCTTCTCATGGGAATTGGATGAAGCCTGAATCTCTGTTTCATGCTTTCTTTGTTTATTATATACATCATAGCTTTCTTTATGTACGTGACATTGCTGAATTTTGTAACTTGTAAATAACAGAGTTGTGAATGTCAGCCTTTACTGGTGGATTCATACCTCATACAACAAAGAAAGTGTCCTTGAAACGGGTCAGGATTGTGCAAGCACTAGTTTTGGATTGAAGTCAGTTACCACTAGGACAAATCCGAATCTGTGTGTGATTGCTTGTGCACCAGTGTGTGTGGTCCTGACCTGTCCAGTGATCCTGGCTGTTGAAAGGCCAAAGTGTCTTTGCCTCTCCAGCTGACTCCACTCGGCTGTCGCCTCTGAGTGTACGCCTGCGTGCGTGCATGTGTGAATGAAGCAAGCACGCCTTTGTCCATTTAATGTGTGTGGCTGTGTGAGAGTGCTCTGTTTCTGAACATGTGTGCGAGCTTATCAGTCTGTGATAGAGCGAGGAGAGAGCTGAAAGGTCTCAGAGTCTCAGGAGTCAGGAGATCTCTTGCAGGCACCTTTAATTTTACTGTGGCAGCTTCCTGTCGCCAGGTCAAGATTAGAGTTGCATGTAAATCTAGGTCAACTTGACCCTTGATCTCATACTCTACGTACTTTGATCCTTTTTTAAACCAGATAATATATTACATTTATTTTATATAAATACTTTTTTTTAAAAAACAACTTCACTGTAATCTTTCCTTTTCTTTCTTTTGTTTGACAGTCTGTGGATTCTTTGCTCATGTGTTTTTCTTCCTTATCCCCTCTCTCTCACTCTGTGTTCTCCTTCACAAACAGAGCAATAATGTCTCTGTCGTTAAGGCTGCTGGTGCTAATGGTGGGATTAGTCCCTATGCTGACAGCCTTCATCTCTTGACAGACAGATAGATACCGCACACAGACACAAATGTGGCTGCACCCACATGCAAACACACATTCAGACAGTGGAGAACAGTTCAAATGACAGGTAATGCTTTTGCTCTCGCCATAAGAGCAAGTGATACGTCAACTGGAATTCACAGCTGCATATTTATTTGTGTTTCCAAACGTGTATTGATTTACATGTGGTTAGATAGTAGGGATACTGATACTAGTTTAAGATAGTCATCTTCTAAAATAAGACTTTTCTCAAAAAAAAATGTGTGCTCTGTTTTAAGCTCAAGTGCATTTTGTTGAACGCTGGCTGGTTTTCTCTGCCTGTGTGTAACGTTAGAGCAGTGTTTTATGTGGATCAGTTCACAGAAATGTACTTAAAACCAGCCAGCCAGGGTAAAATGGAGAAGGATAAGGGAGTTATGTGATATTGTGTCACTGAATGCAGTGAGTGCAGCATGATTAAAAAAAAAAAGACTCAAATATGGGCAAGACTTAACATGTGGATGTAAACACAGGGTGGAGTTAATCTTCCTTTATTTAAGGCAGGTTTTTCAGAGAGATAACTGCGTACACACACTGAAAACTAAACAGGACAGATGTCTAATTTGTCAGGCGTTTTCAAGCACTTCAAACAAAAAATAGAAAATTGTGAGATTGCAAAAGATTTAAACAAATGTCCCAATCACATGTAATTTCTCTTTTATACAAATTCAAAGCTTTTGAAAGATGTAAAACTACTCATTTGCAGTAATTAGAGAGAGTAAAACGAGCATAAATGGCTTACTGGAAGACCAGTAGGCTTGTTGCATAACATTTTATTAAAATGTATAGACTGTGACATAGTGTAACGTATTACCAGCAATGTTAAAGACCTGATAGAAAGCATTAATTTGTTATGCCAGAAATATTGTTCAGTGTATATAATCACAATACAGACTGGGCCGTTTTGTTTTTGTTACAGTTCCTGTTTTTAACATCTGTAGTTTAATCAGCTGTTGAGACTTTTTTGTCGTTTCGATCTGCTGTGGGCTTTTAGGTGAAAAATAGAGCAAGGTTTTAAGGACTTCAGAAATCTTAGAAGTATCACAAATTAATACCAAAGTAATTTGACGAAGACCATGTGTTTATGAATTGAATTGTCTGCTTAGATCCAAGCAAGCTGACGGTCTGCACAAAGAGAAACAGCAGAAAAATATAGTTACACTCACTGTTTATGGATTCTGTCTCTCAGACCTGAATGAATGGAGAAGGGAAGGGAGCAAAGAAAAAACAGGTACTCTGGGATTTGTGTAACTCACTGTTGTAGGGTTCTTGGCTTACAGCATAAAGTGTCTGGAGATAACTTTTGTTGTCAAAAGTTGCTGAGTAATTTCTTCGCACCACCTCTGCGCTTTTTACTAGATCAGCAGCTGAACTTTTTGTCTGACATCTGGTTCAGCTTTGTTTCCATGAAGACAGATGCAGAAACTCTTCACCACCTTATACCACAATACCTTTATTCCCTTTTGATTCAGGCTCCTTCCTGTTTTATTTAGATCTGTGCTTTTTGGTTTACTTTTTTTTTTTTAAAGTTACCATTTAACTGAGCTACTCAAGTATAATTTTTTTTACCTTTATAAGCTATAACCTATAGGGTAACAAGGCAACTTATATTGCTTTCATATTAAAACACAATGTCAAACAACAAAATCAGAAGAGAAATTGTATATTCTCAAACAGAGATGGTGAATAACAGCAGAAATCATTTCTCACTACTCTCTGTAATCAGAGTTTAAGTCACTTTAACAAAGGGCCAACAAGCACTTGTGCAGAAATAAAGTTTATGTATACAATAGTCTAAATGCTTCACCCTGCCAACTGTATTTCAGCCATTTCTGTGTCTGTTTCAGAGTTTTGTGTGCGTGCCTGCAAGCTCCTGTCAAAAGCCTCTTTATGCTTAGTAAAGTAATTCTAGTCCTACTAAACCACGTCATGTTCATTATGTTAGACATTCTGTTGTGTCTTATCGTTGCGCTGTCAAGTAAATACATCAGCATGAATAGATCACTGTGATTTTCTTTCAAATCTTTCTCTTAAGACCGACATCCTGGTGTTGAGTTGTGACTTGATAACAGACGTAGCACTTCACGAGGTGGTCGATCTGTTCCGGGCGCACAACGCGACAATGGCCATGCTAATGAGCAAAGCCCACGAATTCACAGAGACCGTCCCAGGCCAGAAGGGCAAGAAAAAGACAGGTAAAATGAAAATAAATCTTAGAAAATGAGACCATTTTGCATCTGCTGTTTATTTAATCTATAATTTTTTTCTTTTCCCTGCAGTGGTTTAACTGGGCAATATTTTTTGTATTAATAGTATATGTTGTGTATTTTTCCCCAGCTGAGCAGAGAGACTTTGTTGGTGTTGATCAGTCAGGAAAGAGGCTGCTCTTCATGGCCAATGAGGCCGATCTTGAGGACGGACTATCAATCAGGAAATCCATTATGAGGAAGTAAGTCTAACCACACATTGCTTATTTATATGTCCAAATGAGCCATTAGAAATTATACATATATGTGAAAATCTACTCATTTCTGATTGGTTATCCACTTGCATTCAATCATTTCACTGTTGAGTCTTTGTTTTTGTTCACTTCAAAGGGGTCTCTGTCTTCTTAAAGGCTCCTGATTCTTCTGTATTAGTGGAATGACAGCTGTCCACAGCACGGTTTGTTAACCAAAGCAAATCAGTGTTCACTTTATAAGTTGCTGAGCATGTGCGGCACGTGTTCTCGTGCAGGTTCTTATTCCTCCATGCGTGGATCAGACTTTGGAGGTTTGCCTGATGGTGACGTGTTCTGTACATCTGTAGGTTCTTAGCTCTGGCAAAGCAGATGTTTAAGTTTCTAATCAGAGTCGGTGTGTTTTAGGGCGAAGGTTCTGTGGTGGCTGTGTGGGATTTTTGTTACAGGAAGAGTGTTCTAGGTAGGTTTTTGTTTCGAACTCCTAAAATGCATGTATGTGTGAGAGCGGGTGCTTTGGGAGCTCGTAAATACTTCATGGAGCCAAAGACACAGTAAATTCTGGCCAATAAGAGGGGGGCCAGAGCAGCTGCTCGCATGCTTCTCTGCACAGAGAAACTCTTGAGGCACACACTAACATATATACACACACACACACACATTCTGTCTTATTTCATAAACTCAGAAATGCTTATATGAACGCATAACACAACCTCGAGGCGGACATTGATGGAGAGAAAACAGTCACACATTGTCACAGTGTTATGGAAACCTATTGAGCCCACAGCTAAACATTTACAGCTTATACTGAAAGACTTCCAACACTGAAAGCACCTCTGATCATTTATACGCTCGCATGTCGCACACCCACACAAAATTATTTTTTGCCTGAGGTAGTAAGCAGAGTAAATGCCAGAGTATGGATTCCTGTTTCCCACCTGTAGCTACCTGACTGTTTTCAAAAGCAGTATCACCCACAGAGTAGTCACAGCTTACACGTACTGTACATACAGGTTATGAAGCGTCCTTTGGATATTAAATGTTCGTATTCGTGTTACATTTGTACACATTAACATTTCACACCTGTAGTATCTTTTGCAGTGGGTTCTTTTCAGTTTCTGTGGAACGTTAGTGAAAGAAAAATGAATCGGTGAGTGCAACCTCCTGAATTTCTTCATTGACTGGCGTCCGTTTAATTTCCCACTTCATTCACTTCATTGAACCAGTTCTTGTTGTGTGCATCCCTCCACACAACCAACCATCTGTTCTTACAGTCTCCATGCTTGTTCTGCCTCAGCCTCTCTGTAATTTCTCTTCCCTTTCCTTCTCTATAGTTTCCACATGGTTGAGGTGTGTTAGCTCAAAACATTCTGCACATGTGAGATTGTTTGACCTGGAAATCGCTTAAACGGTGTGAAAGGAATCCAGCAGAGCTTCCTCTCATACATTAGGCTCCACCTGTCAGAATGTTGTGGATGTAGGTTTGGAGAAATGGTTGACTGTGTATTAATCTGCTGATTTAACAGGATAGTTTGGAAAACTAGAACGTTTCAAGCAAAACAAGCAAAGCGCCAAGTTTAGCAGCTAGTTTTGGGTTTTTGGGAGGTTTTAAAATTATGACATACACTTTAGGTGCGCCTGTTCAGCTGATCTTTAATGCAGATATGTGATCAGCCTATCGCATGGCAGCAAAACAATGCATTTGGGGATGCAGACATGGTCAAGACGTCTTTTCGAAGTCCATACTGAGCATCAGAACGGGTAAGAAAGTTGATGTAGAAGTTTTTGAATGGGACATGGTTTTTGGTGCCAGACTGGCTGATCTGAGTATTTCACAAACTGCTGACCTTCTGGGATTTCTCACACAAGCATCTGTAGATTTCGCAGAGAATGGCTTGTTGATGCTAAAACTGAGCAGTGCTAATATGCCACTGCTTACCTGCTTAGTATGTCCATCCCTTTGTGACCAGAGTGTATGCATTTTCTAATTGCTGCTTCTGACAGCAATAACATCCATGCAATAAAGCACAAATAAACTTTGGTTTCTTGAACATGATAGCAAGCTCACTGTACTCAAGTCAAGAGATGTAGTGAACAAGAGAGTCACATGATGGATGGGCAGCTGATAAATCTACCACAGCTGTGTGATCCTATCATGACGATATGGAAATCACTGAGGCATTTTTCCAGGACCTTGTTGAATCTGTGCCACAAATAACTAATGCAATTCTGAAATCAAAAGAGTGTCCTAGTACTAGCATGTAGTGCCTAACAAGTGGCCAGTAAGTTTATAAAGGAAAGGCAAGGAAGCTTAGGTCAGATCAACTGCAGTGATCTTCAGCAAAACAGACTTGGAGTTACTTACATCTGTTACTAATGATGGCACACGTGGGGCTAAAAGCCAATAAACACAAATATTACACAAAGTACCTTTTAAAAAAAATTAAATAACTTCCCTTCCAAAGATCCTTGTACTAAATTTACTAAACATATGTATCAATGGTCCCACATAATGAGTGTGTTTGCACAGGATTTGACAGCTATCAACATTAGTCTGACTGCACTTGCAGAGCCATGCGCACTGTAGGCTTGCAACACAAGATCAGATATGTGAATTCAATTGAGAAAGCATCTATGGGGCTAGTTTAATATTACGGGAATCACAAATTTTGCTTTGGAGGAGTGGTTAAATTGTTTTTTTAAAAAGCCCTTCAGCACTGTTGGCTCTTGTGAAAACCTGACTAATGAGGGTATTAACGGTCATTCTGCTGCATCTGACTCACCGTCCGCTGTGGGTTTTTAGTTGTAACTAAATAAGACATTATGCTGTGTGTGTTTGAGAGCGAGAGATGTGACTCCTCTCTCCCACTGAGGACTTTAGTGGTACTTTAGTAGTCAGTCATTAATCCAACAGTTGAGTCATCCCTGCCTGCAGAGGCACTAAATTCCTGCTCCCTTCGACAATCAGCTCTACAGCACTCGCAGCAACCAGAAATCACATGATGCTGTTGTTAGGAAAGGCAACTTGATTACTAATGTTCGGGTAATATATGTACTGTTACAATGGTGCGTACTCATTAAACACGAACATTTCAAAGTCAGCATGTGTAGAAGTAGTTAGTGTGCTCATGCTTCAGACTCCTCTTAAAAACTCTGTTTCCAACAGTTTTTTCTGTCAAGGGGAAGGGATTTTCTTAACATGGCATATGCAGACCCCCCAAAGGTGTTGTTCAAATGTTCAGTTTGTCAGTTACAGGCAATCAAAGAAAGTTGACTTTGAGGAAGACGAGCTAAGTAGTTAAACCGAGGCTCAGTATGAGGGAAAATAAGAACTTGTTTTGAATTGGTGATCATGCAAAGCTGCTATAATAGATTCCCAGAATAAAAACATATGGACCTCAAAATTATTTTAACGAGGTCCCCTTAAAAAAAGTTAATATGTTTTGGTTTTATACTGCAACAGTCTTGATATGGTGATACTTGTACCTACTGTGCTGCTTTTTATGGCTACTAACATATTTTTATTATGATTCAGGGCACCTGTTCTTAACCTACAAACACACACACACACACACACCGTCATTCATAACCCAATTATCCAAGGCTCTGTCTCTTGCCCGTCTGCAGGTGCTAAACAGTGATGTCACATGCTGGGTGTTCTGATGAGTTTTACTTTATGTATGCGATAGCCACACAGAGACTTACACCTGGGACACCCGTAGAGCATGACTGTGTGTGAGAGTGAACATGTGTTTTTATGCTTTTTAATAAAATACCTCAACACAGACAGACACGCACCGAGTTTGATTTAGAGCTTTTACCATCTGGTGTGTGTGTGTGTGTGTGTGAGACTAAGTAATCCTCCCGAGTCACTCCAGTTATACTGTAAGCCTGGTATTTGAGGTGGGAGGGGAAAGCTTGTCGAGAAGATCTTTTTGATGGCTCCTGTGGGGTCACCACAGATATTTTTCTCCTCATTTCTTTTATTGCTGTTTTAAAAAAAATTGCAGTTTAAATTATTAGTTGTGTGTATGAGGAGAAAAAAAAAACAGTTTCAGTTCAAATCAGTTAAAATAATCAAAATAACACTTTTTTTTCTTTTTCTCTCTCTTTTTTTTTTTTAAATATTCACTAAATCTTGGTCATATATATACATAGTAGGGGTGTAACGATACACAAAATTCACGGTTCGGTTCGATACTTTGGTGTCACGGTTCGATATTTTTTCGATACAAAAAAATGTTCATGCCTTTTTAATTTGTCATTTATTAAAATTATAAATATATATTTTAACTCAAAAGTACAGTTTTTAAATTTAATGTTGCTGAAACAACAAAGTAATAAAAAATAAATCTATCTGATTGAGGAATCACTCATCTTTGGAAAAGAGAGTTTATTACAGAGAAATGGCTCTTTCCAAAATAAAAGCTATACTATACGCTTCTTCTGGGCTATATTCTCAGCAGCATATTAAACATATCAGGTCCCCATAAGGAGAATCATGTGCTAACGGCTGTCTAAATGACTCGGGTAAAGTTTGTAGCATGCGTGCTTGTTGTTTTTGTCTGCTTCCACTTGTCTTTGCACTAGGATGATGTCGGAGTAAATGTGCAGTCATATTCTGTTGTGTTCCCACTAGTGCTGTCAGCGTTAATCTCATTGAAATGACGTTAACGCCACAACACGGCAAATCTCCGTTAACGAGCTACCGCGGATCGCCCCGTGCGTGGGGCTGGACGGCCAACACGTTAACAGCTAACTGCGCTAACACACTAGTTCCCACCAATGTAATTGAGCATTGCGTGGCACATCCAACATACTGTTTTACTTTAGTCCATGACGCGCTTACCTTCAGGGTCATACGTCACATGAAAACCAAAATAGTTCCAAACGCCAGATCTGAATGAGGGTGGGGGAGGTTCAATTTGCCATGTTGCAAGGAGAGCTTAACTTCTGTCTCGCTAGCTTGCCCTGCGCTCAGTGAATCTGCGTTCGACTACTCCGCCTAGGCTGCACTGTTGAGCACAGATCCACTGAGCGCTCAACACAGACAGCATCTCAGAAGGAAAGTTGATAAAATAAATTAAAAATTTTGTATTGTTCGATACATATGCGTACCGAACCGAAAGCACTATATCGAACGGTTCAATATCGATACAAGTATTGTTGCACCCCTAGTACATAGAGGTTGTTTAATCAGTGTTACATGCTAATTCCAAAAATAGGAGAATTGACATAAAGAGAAGGTGAAATACATTTAAGTGGAAATTCACAGACTTACAATCAGTCATTTAAAAAATAGTGTGTTCACAGGACTCTACGCCGTCCCATGAAAAACCAAGTACACCCTTATTGCTTCCAAAGGAATTCAGAGAGAAAGAAGCAACCAGGTGCTGGTAATCAAATGCACTTGATTAACTCATCAGCAGCAAGTGTGCGCCTCTATAAAAGAAGTAGTTTTGGCAAGTAGCTGGTGTGAAGTATTCCGGTGTGTGTTAACAGAATGCCACAATCTTCCCAGGAGTGGAGGTCCCGGCAAATTCACCCAAAGGTCAGACTTTGTGATGCTCAAAAAATCTACAAAATCCTAAGAGCTATAGTTCAGACTCTGCAAGTCTCAGTTAGCAAGTTAAATGGAGAAAAAGATGGAACAAGTGTCAGTTGTTTGGAAAGCGTCTTATCTCTAAAAAGAACATGGCAGAACAGCTTGGGTTTTCAAAGTTGCATCTGAACAAAACCTGAAGACTTCTGCAGCAATGTCCTTGGGGTGGATCAGACCAAAGTGGAGATATCGGGCTGTAATGCACAGTACTACTTTTGGTGAAAAACAAATACAGCATGTCAGAACAAACAGTTCATACAGTTTTGGGGGGCTGATGATTTGGGCTTCTTCTGCAGCCACAGGAACTGGGCACCTTGGAGTCATAGAGCGAGCCATGGACTCCTCCGAATACCAGTGTTCCAGAGTCGACTAATGCTAACGCTTGGCCAGAATTGGGTAATGCAACAGGGCAATGATCCCAAACACAGCAGTAAATCTACAACAGAATGCGCAAACAAGAAAAGAATGGAGGTGTTTCGATAACCCAGGGAAACTGCTGTGGTGGTACCTGTGCCTGAATTGTGCATAAACGAATGCACACAAACGTCAATGAACTGAATCAACGCTGTGAAGAAGATTGAGACAAAATTCCTTCACAATGATGTGAAAAACCGATAAAGTCAAACAGGAAACAATCACTTCGAGTTATTGCTGTTAAAGGTGGTTCTACAAGTTTTTAAATAATGGGGTGTACTTAGTTTTTCACAAAGCTGCATAGAGTTTCTGCACAACTGCAGTCGATTTGTTTTGGTTTCCTTAATTTTGTATGACTTCTAAATTTTTACACATCTTTGAATAAAACTTTATCACGTCAAAGTAATGTTGGCGTGGCTTCCTGCTGTCACACTCACTTTCCAGGGAGAGTTGTAATTATCATTCCTGTTGCTTTTAGTGTGGAATAATAAATCAAAACTGAACAACTCTGCGAACAGTGGACGTGTCTGTTTTTAATTTGGTCGAAGTTATTGTGTGATAATGAGACAGACTTCAACCTGTTTGTACAACCTTAAAAATCTAAATCACTGCGGCATGCTGTGAAAGATGGTAAGCAGTAATGAAAGGTCTATGTGATTGGTAATAAATGGGCTAAAAGTGGTATGGCCCTTTTAAGGAGGAATGCACCCCACAGTTTTTATTATGTCGTGGTTGAAAGGGCAGAGGAAGAAAGGGTAAGTAGTCGGCGAGGACGTAGGGATGTTGATAGATTTGTTTATTGAAACGTCTGGGACTGCATTGTTTTCTTAAGGTTGTCGCTTCGTAAATGTCACGTTCAGACTTTTGACTCCGCGTCTCCCTATGTGAAAAAAATTGTGTAAATGAGTGAATGCATGACGGCTGCCCTCGGGGCGACATCTATGGTAGATGGCAGAGGACAATCAGGCATTATAGCTGGTTTTGCCGTTTTTTTCATCAAGTGTTATAGTCCTGCGTGCAAAGGAACACAGATTAAAAGTGGCTTGAGCAAACGTGAAGTAAGCATTAAAGATAAAACCAGCAGGTGACGAAGAGAATCAAAGCACACTCCCCCAGAGGTAGCACCCAATTAAGATGGTAAAAGCAGCGCAGGTGTGCAGTGTGTATTTTAATCTATTCGTTTCTGTGCATCACACTTTTCCATTGTGTGCAAACGGTGGATTTTAATGCTTTGTTTTCACGAACTGAGGACACTTTGTGAGCTTTGATTTCCATCTCTGTTTTTCC
This sequence comes from Haplochromis burtoni, assembly GCF_018398535.1. Classification (NCBI taxonomy): domain Eukaryota; kingdom Metazoa; phylum Chordata; class Actinopteri; order Cichliformes; family Cichlidae; genus Haplochromis; species Haplochromis burtoni. The sequence goes on along the minus strand of NW_024582364.1, from coordinate 841,225 downwards.
TTTTACCCACAGACATCCCAGGATGCTCATCAAAACGGGCTTAGTGGACGCTCACCTCTACTGTCTGAAAAAGGCTGTCGTGGACTTCCTCACAGAAAACAAGTAAGTTTGGGGGGGTTGAATCTTTATTTTAACAGGAAGTCCTACTGAGATCAGACTGTTTTACAAGAGAGACTATACAAACTCACAAAATATTTCCAAAAATCTGCAAGAACAAAATACAAATAACCACACCAAGAAACACTAGTGAACTCTCAAGAAAAACATGTCTCCATCACCATATTCTTTATGATGCTTTTGAAGTGAATAATGAATATAAGTATGTCTATGTTTAGATCTTTCTGCAAAGTAAGTCCACAGTGGACATAAAAATTTCCCCAGACCTTTTTCACTTATTTTTGACTGTATTGTTTTTTTGTTGAATTTTGAAATTTTCCTGTTTATGTCTGCTCCATGAGAGGTATTACCCAACAGACTTAGACACATATAGACACAAAATATATGCATATGCCCCACACTCAAGCTGACATGAACTCTACCTCGCTGCTTAATCTGTGTGTGTTTAACATGGTTACATGGTGTGTAAGGCTTTGAAAGGTTCTGTTAGCATGGTATTCTAGTGAGGTGTTAATTTGTTTTACTATGTGCCACTGAGACAGGCTGTTAGGCCTTTAGCCTCTGAAGTGAAGCGGTGTGACGGGGGAGCTCGCTATAGCCGGAGGAGTCTGTATAGGAGTCTGTCTCTGTGCTGCATCTGAAAAATGAAAGGCTAAAGCTGTTTTCACTATTTTGAGAATCAGGGTTTGTCAGCACTTGCTCTTGTTAACCTGAAACAGACAACAGGAAGCGGGCCGCTTCAAACGTTGTCACTTCGTGAATGCTGGGTAAATGCTTGCTGTGAATTTCTTTGACAAAACCTTATACAAATGTCTATTTTCACACAGGTAGTGGGAACTAGCACGTTGAAGTCCTAAAATTAGCATTTGCATTCTTACATTTTCCTTTTATATTAAGCAAATTGATGAAAATTGTTTTGACAATTTTGAAACAATATTATTTTCAGCAATATTGATTATTTGTCATGATTATTCGTTCATTTTAGGGTCAGTAATTTTCTAAATTTAACACTGCTTTCACTTCCATGTGATGCAACATGTTCCATCTTTATGTAAAAATAAAACTACTTTTCTTCATTTACCCAAATTGAGTGCATCTTTTAGAAGGAACAAAAAACATAAAAATATGAAAAGCACAAAATTACATGAGAGGGGACTGCTTTCCCTGAATTTACATTGTGCTATGGTCTTCTTAAGTAAAACATCTTTACAGACAAATAAGGTGTTTATTCACCTAATATAAGTGTGTCTACTAGAAGGAAAAAGTAATGTTTCACTTCATTTATCATACCTGATTGATGGACATGAGGATGAACTTAAGGTTAAATACTCGACAGCTGTGACCTCTTTGGAAAAAGAAAAATAGTGTGAGGGAATGACATCGTTGCTCCATGAAGTTTAACTTTAAGTTTAACGGAAGTTTATCTTTGGTCAATGGAAGTGTGATTGCAGTTGTGATTTCAGCACATCTTTGTGAAGGAATATGTAGACGCACTGCACAGCCTGAGTTTTGTGGACGATTTGCGTCAGCAACAAAGCATTGTTTATCTTGGCCTTCATGCCTTAATTATCCTGCAGTTTGTGGTGGTGCATTTTCAGGCATGTGAATAAGTGGCTTATGTTGCTTTGAGGCGCAGACACACCTCTACAGCACTGTTTGCATCTGATTTCTTCTTGGTTAATATCACTAAATCCAAAGTATCTCCAAACAGCAGATGATAGTCCACTTTGAGCAGAAACTCTTTACCGTCTGCTGTGCCATACATTTGATTTTTGTTGTGCGTCTGTCTTTTAACACACTGTTAGTCATCCTGAGTACATCCAGGAAACCTCTAGTTGTGCAGTGCAGGGAACAGCTGTGATTGTCACATGCAGTCGCATTGTCAGGCTCTGATATAGGGAGCGCTTGATTTGCTTTTGCTTTGTGTTCTATTGGCGAAGCATTTACTTTAAATAGTGCTTGATTGTATCTGTTTAATTTTGGGAAGCAAATATAATATTACTTGTTGGCAACTTCCCAAAACTGGGTGGCGATGAGACTTCCACACGTGTATTTTGTAACTTGCACATTATTTCATGAAGAAGTGGGTACCACGCTGAAAGCCGAATTGTGGAAATCATTTATTACCCATTGTTAAAGTTCAACAACTATAAATGGAGTGCATCCACACCAGGCTACTTTTATTCCACTCAATAAATCCAAAGCCAAGCCAACAAACACAAATCCCCTTTACTAATCCTGTGAATATTTTTGGTTAAAGCACTTGAAAGTAGCAATTTGCCATAGAGATGCAGATGTAAATCTTACATCATTGCATCACCAACGCACCCTCTACCGCCACCATATATCATCTCTCTTGTTAGATGACTCATTTCTTTCTTCAGCTCTTTTCTTGGACTCTTTTCACGGCTCCTCTTTGCCTCTCTTCCTTTCTCCTCAATGTTCTTTCTCTGTCTCTTGCTCAAGGAGAGAAATGGACAGAGTAACTGTTGTTTTTCTCCTGTCATTCAGATGGAAATTCTAATCTCCCTTTAAAAGAAAGTAAGAGAGGGCAAGTGGAGGGGTGTGTGGTGTGGTAGAGAGGAACACTGAGCACAGCGCAGTCCAGAGAGGAGGAAAAAGAAATTAAGATGAGGATATTGCCTCCTGATTTACACAGAGAGAAACTTTGAAGAAAGCTCATTGTTAGCTCTTTTTATTATTTTTTTTAATTAATGTATTTCTTGCTGGAACATCATCAGTCTTTAGTCAGTGCTTCCTTTCCTGATTTTGATCGACGTCTTTATAGGGACAATGACTCCTTTATACATCATTCAATTATTTATTACATGCTGTTATTGAGTGTTACACAATTACTGCTTACAACTACTCTGGTGATATTCATAAAATACAACCATTTTATTCCAGTATAGTCTATATCTTTTCATTTTTACCGAGATATTGTAAGATGTTATGATTGCATAGCATGAACTAGTGTTTCTTACCTGATCCAGTTGCTAAATGACTAAATTAATTATGTGTTTCTTTTGTATCCTAGGTCTATCTCATCGATCCGTGGAGAGTTGGTGCCATATTTGGTGCGTAAACAGTTCTCCAAAACTGTTAACAGCCAGAAACTGAAAGACGACACAGACGATCAGACCCAGGAAAAAAACGATGGGCCTGCAAACCACGGTTATTGTTTGCATTCACATAACATATCTTCACGCTCAGAATCAGAGGAGGAACAGCATTTAACAACCCAAGCATGATTCTTCTTCTTTGTCTTTTGGCTGGTCCCTTTAGCGGCGCCACAGCAGATCATCTGCCTCCATCTCACCCTGTCATCAGCATCCTCCTCTGTTACAACACTCTGCATGTCCTCCTTCATTTATCCTTGTATTTTCTCTGTGGTCTTCATCTTTTCCTCCTTCCTGGAGGCAAAATAATTGATATCCTTTGTTCAGTACATCCACTATCCCTCCTCTGCAGATGTCCAAACCTCAGCCTTGCCCAAAGACTGCAACCTTTTTAAAATTCTTCTTCATCTTGCTTATAAACATTCATCATAAAGAACTTCTAGGTTAGGGCATCGCTGCCTAAGGCATCAGCTTCTAACCCTCTTCTCTTCCTCTTTTGGTGTCCAGAGCTCCTCATCTCATCTCGGGACGAGCCTCTCCTCCAGCTGGCACAGGAGCGCTCCTGCTGGAATGACCACCGCGGTGATATGAGTGAGGCCTACCATGGAGGAAAGCTGCGCTGCTATGTTCACATTATGGACCAGGGTCTGTGCTGCCGGGTTAATACTCTAGCTGCTTATATAGAGGTGAACCGACTGGTGAGTCAAACATTAGACTGTTTGTTTTGTTTGTTTGGGGTTTATTTTACGTGTATGGCATGACTACAATAGCCTAATCGTGGTTAAATGCTTATGTGTACATGCTGTTCCCAGAAAGTTGATTCTGTTTGTCTGGACGTAGCAACATCAGTGGGAGAAATGTGAGAAACCAGACTGAAGAAGTCACTTGGATGAGTGATGAAATGCATCTCCCACTGAAAACGCTACATCCAAATGAGTCAACTTTCTCTGATTTCCTTTCTTGGATGACATCACACCGCTGTCAGTAAAATGTCATCTTGAAACTTCAGATTTAGTATTTTCGGTCACCAATTTGATGATAAATTTACTCAGGTCATACATTTAGTAAGAGCTGGTCCTTTTATCAAAGACTTTTTGCAGTTGGACCGTGGGAACTGCCCCCTGATGGCCATTTTTAGGAATGCACTTTTAAGTTGACTTTACTTGTGAAGGAACATTTATGCCTCTCAGCTATTCTAAAAACTACAAACCTTGTGGTCAACATGTTTGGCTTTTTAAAAGAAACGTTGTAAACACGCGGACACTCCATCCATCTTTTGTTTACAGTCTGTTTTCAAACTCATTACTACTTTCTTAATCACTCTTTCACTCCCCCCGTTTTCTCTCTGCTAGGCCCCAAAGCTGTTTGAAGAACCATCAGTCCATCCATCTGCTGACATTTCTGAGAGATGTCAGGTGAATATAGACTACAAGCCATGCTTGTATTTCAGTTATCTAGCATTTCCCTCTTGTTTTGAACTTTTTCAGATTGTCTTCACTTCATCAGAGCCTTTTATTGTCGTCTAAAGGCACTTTACAATACGTGGACTAAAATTGTGTATGCATGTATCTCCGTTGCTGTTTGTGGTGGGCTTTCAGATGGGATCAGATAGTATCATCGGAGCTTCGTGCCACATTGCAGACAAGACTTCCATAAAAAGGTCTACTATTGGAAACTCCACCACTGTAAAAGAGAAGGTCAAAGTCACCAACTCCATCATCATGCATGGCGTTACCATCGAGGAGGGGTGAGAACACACACAGTTGTACACAGACATGCACACACTTGCTGAGGTTGTGTACTTTGAAATGGTTTCTTGAACGCATTAATTTAACCTTAAAAAAAAAAAAAAAGGGAATTTCACCTTGAAGGCATGTTTATAGATTAAAGTTTTAATTATCTGGCTTGTTTTTTTAAGTGTGAAGTTGCTACTTGCATGTGGTGGGTGACAAGCAGCAGTTAGCAAGCACACGTTTCTAAACAGAAGCATGAAAAAACACTTTTATCCTCCTGTTCAGCTGTTTATATTATTTACTTGACTTGAAGTGACGGAACATTTATGCCTCTCAGCTATTCTGAAAAACCACTAAACTTGTCATCAACCTGTTTGGCTTTTTTAGAATTTATAAAAGCATAGATGTGGCTCCCTCTTCATTCGCTGCATACCTTTTTATTGAAGTGTGCGTGTGCGTGTGCGTGTGTGTGTGTGTGTCCAGTGATAGGACGTGTAACAGGTTTTTTGTTTTCTGCGTTCTGTGGGATCGCTGAGTTAACAATGTAACTATTGGTGTGCAACCAGCCAGAGACCAGTTCCAAACAAACACAGAGCTGGTGTAGTGAAACACACAACATCCATACATTTCATTTAAGCGCCTAAATTACTTTGCTATACCCAGTTTCCCACTGCTCCTAGAATTTTTGGAATACCACAGGAGTTCAGATGATGCTTTCCCTAATAGCCCGCCGCTATTTAATAAAATCATGTGTTTGGTTTAGCCTTTAAGGATCAGTTGTCCCTCCAGTTTGCCATCTTTTATTTAAAGAATGGTTTCAGCACAGGGGTCTAATCAGGCTCACCAGGAGGTAAACATTGTAGTTACTTCACACATGCACGTCTGTGCTTACATGTAGCGTGTTGCAAATTGTGTAGTTTTTTTGTGTTTTTTTTAAATGATGTTATTCTTCCACTTCGTATCATTTTTAACAGCAAAACAAAAACCCACCATACAGCCAATGTGCTGCAAATTGCATCATGTCAACTTGAGATTTAGGAACTCCAACTTGGTTAAAGAAACACAGAAGCTCAATGGAGAGCATGTCAGATGTTGTAGTTGTGATTTGAGTCCAGTCTGAGTAAGGATGCAGCAGGATTTCTATCTAGTCCAGTTACAGCTGTCGTCAAGAGTTAAGGTGGAAAGAACTGACTGCTTTGCACAGAGAGCAACAGTGTCTACTGTAGAATTAGCATGTAGATTGATCTGTTTGGTGTCTTAGGGCAGGAATATTGGTTTAAAGGGACTTATCTTGGCTCTGGATTTTAATGCTCTCATTCACAGGCTCCTGTTTCTTTTATCTTAATTCTTCTTCCTCTCTCTCTTTTCTTTACATCAAGGCATCAACGCCATCTCCCTCTCTTTCTGTCTCTTGCAATCTCTTCTTAAGCCTTTCAGGGACCCCAGCCAGTTAGCATGGGGACCCTCATCATGCCCATGTAGGTGCACGCACAAAGGCGTGAAAGAAAGAGAGACAGGAGAAGGGAAGAAAGAAGCGAGGGGAAAGCAGGCTAGCACGCAAGAAAGAAATTGCAATTCTTTCTTTTCTTTCTTTGAGGACATAAGAAGGAAGGAGAAAGAAGGAAAGAAAGAGCCAGTATGAGGGGATTAGCAGACCCCAGCCATGTCGCAGAAACCCCTCGCGTTTCTGGTTTCTTTGTTTGGTGCTGACCAGAGCTTGTTGACAAAGCGCTGCATGTTTGGGAAGGGGGATAGTTGGGGTCAACTTTATAGGGGAGGGTTGGCACAGGAGGTGGGGGGTTGACATGCGTGCGTGTGTGTGTGTGTGTGTGTGTGTTTGTGTATGAGTGTAATAGAGAGGGAGGATGGTGGGGGGGGGGGGGGGGCATGGCAAGGAGGAGCCCTGGTGTTAGTAATTAGTGGTGTTTCAGCTTCGAAGCTTCTTTGGTGGTCTCTCTCTCGCCCTCTCTCTCTAATGTTACAAAACTCTGAATCTTGTAATCTCCCATCACCAACTACCACCACCACCACCTTCTAGGTAGTAACTTAAACACACACACACACACACACACACGCACACACTCTTTTCTCTGTCTCCCTCCAAGCCTAACCACCTGAATAGAATGAGCCAATACAAACCTGTCTGTGTGTGAGGTGCACAGGGCCAAGTGTGTGTGCGTCACTGCCTGGGCAAGACCTACATGTGTTCTCCACTGGGCTTCCCGAGCTTCTGAAACACACGCGCGTTTCTTACCCCACACACACATTCGCACATACACGCCCTTCATGGTTAGTCGACACAGGACACACAGGACTGTGTGTGTCTCTCTCCAAGAATTTTATGGTGATGGTTTGGCTGAATGTGAGCATGCACAGTCGGTTGGCACTGCCAGCTCAGGTGGGACTCCAGAACGGGGCCTACAGCGTACACACACACACACACACACACACACACACACATATGCGCACACAGCGTGGGCGCCTTCCTTAACTTAATAGAGATGCTAATGTTGTGTCATTAAGTTTGTTTGATTGGATAGTTTGGATAGTTTTGAGTTTTCGGAGCAGGTGTGAGGTGGGGAAAACAGTCCGAATGTCTGTGTAACCTCCGGTGTGGCCCTCAGTCCATGACGGTGCAAGTAAAGAAGCTTAGCGCCCAGCTGGAAAGCTGCGCCTTTCCTGTGAAGCTCCCAGTGCTGCATGAATGTTCTTTGCTGTGTGTACCTGCCTGTGCGTATTTACACAAGGGCCCAGAGAGCAAACAACTGAGCTGAAAAATAATGTTTTAGGACTAATGATCTACTGATTCATCCCTTATTCAGGTAATACAAGATTTATGAGTCTTTTAAGAGGATTTTCTTGAACTGTATGTTTAGGAAGGGAAATTTGTGCATTTTTTAATATTTTGAGGATAGTATGGAATAATATTTATGTCAATTTTAGAAGACTGAGAAAATAGTTCTCTTGGACAATGTGACTGCTTTTGTTACTCTTGTAATGGTTTTCCCTCTCGGCCAAATCACTCTTGAAACAGCGATTAAATCCCGATGAGATTTTTAGCTGGATGAACAAGGGTATTTTTCATGAAATCTCTGGTAAAGTGGTGATGCGAAGAGAGCCACAAGTTTGTGGCATCTCTTCATGTAATGTCAGTTTTTATTTCCTCTGTTTAAAGGAGCGTTAAGGTCCCAGTATACGTGCCGCATTGGTCGCTTCGTGTGCTGCCGATAACGTCATCTCGCAGCCACGTCCGTTTATGCTCATCACCACAGTGTAGGTAGCTGCTGCAGTTTTCTTCTGAACAATAGGTGTGATCACTCTAAAAACACCTTCCCATCAGCACTGATATTGGAGAGAAGAAGTCAAAACCAGAGGCAAAGAATTTTTTTACAAAGTCTTATATTTTCAAATTGTTGCAACATCTGTGATTCTATGAACATCTGTACTGATATACCATTAAAACTGCAGTAAAAACCGACATGCTGACGAATGGCATCGTCGTAAGATGCCATTCACCAGGCACTGCACGGCAGGCATAATGTATACCTGTTAGCTCTCCATGCATAGAGCCACCAGCCATCACTGTGGGAACATAGTGGCCAGCACACATGCAGATTTATTGATATAAAATCAAATTCATGCAGTTTGTGTGTGTGTGTTATTTTCAGGTGTAATATCCAAGGCAGCGTGATCTGCAGTAATGCTGTTATTGGCAGAGGAGCAGACCTCAAATACTGTTTGGTGGGAAATGGACAACACATCGAACCAGAAGGTAAGAGGCACCGAGATAAATACACACATATGAAGAAATGGCCTATCGGTGTTTATCACCTGATTTCATTTTATCCTGTTCACTCTTCTCAGCACGCCAACGTCTTGCCGTTCGATTTTAGCTATATGAAACAGTCTACCTCGGCAGGTAGTTTGTCTGGTTGTAAAGGGTTTGTGAACATTATAATTTCTGGCTTTATAAGCACTTATATGGCTTTATTTATTTATTATTTGACCAGTTGGCAAAGCAGTTTCACCACAAGGTGAGTTTAATAGCTGCTCTGGTGCCCACACTATAGTCAACTCCTGTTTCCTCTGTCAGTACTCGCATTTCGGTTTGTACATTTGGACTTTTAATTCTTTTAAATGACACAGTTAAACAGGAGCATGTTTTCAATCCCCAAACTAAATGGACACTATGGGATAAATGATGGCCTCAGTAAAACAAATATCCTGAGCAATGGGCAGTAAAATCCTAGTATGGACAAAAAAAGCAGAGACATCTTGCACTCTTAACATTTTCCAGCACAAAAAATAGCTCTGACAGGCTATAACGTCCAGGTTTTGTTGATGCGCTTATTTGTACTTCTCCCTGGCTGACTCGGATAAGGTGTTAATGTATGTGTGTGGTATCTGTTTATAAGTGCCAAGTGTTTGAGCCAACTAGGAAAGTTTCTTCATTCTCAAGTCTGATTTGTCAGAGATTTTTTTTTTTTATTTCCTTAATCCTCTTGTCCCAAAAGCTAGCTGTGCGTGTGTGTATGTATGTGTGTGTCACATTGATGGAGAGGTTAGAGAGCAGGGCCAGAACAGGACCACCCGGAATTCAACAGCCTCCAGCCACATCCACACACACTCGCATTCACACACACACACATACACATATAGAGAAAGAGAGGGCGAGCTCAGCTACCAGACTGAGCAGCCTAATTGAGTGAACAACAGGGTGTTCCAAGAAACAACAGTGTGAATTTGAGCTAAACTTGTCTAAAACTGTTGGAAACAGCTGAAGCCTTTTGGAGCATCCAGTGAGCGATTGCTGCAGGAAGTCTGATCTTGCTTCAGCTGTTTTGTTTTTTTTCCCCCTTTTTGCTGTTAGACAGTTCCTGGCATTATTATACTAAACACTGGAAACTTGGACCTGTGTTTGCATGTGCTATAAGGCCAAAACAACAGCAAAGATACAGCCTTTCACCATAAATTGTCTCCTTTTATTTTAACACGTCCAGTGTATACAGCAAACTGAAGTCAGATTCATCAGACAACCCAAAGCCAGTCGTCTTCCTTAGAAGATTTTACAGTTTAAGAAAAAAACAAAAAAAAAGTAGCAGATGCAGCAGAGAGATTTGATTCGGTGACTGAAGTTGCGACATGCCATAAAGGTCCTGGGTTCGCTGAAATGTTTGTTATTCCTCTAATTTGGCACATAAACTTACCTTCATATTTTGGCATGCATGTGCTGGATTTCAAAATCAATTAGCAGGCTAGGAAATAAAAACGGACTGAAAAAGAAGAGTGTCACACAGGTTTTTAATATATGTTCGATTAATCTGCCGTAACCTACTTCAAAAGATTTAACACAACAATTCTAGACATTCAGTTTAACAGTGGCTCGCACACAGCCTGGCTGTGTATGAAGAACGGGTCAGATCAGATTATTCTGTGTAATGCTTTGCAGTAAAGATAAGCCTTCTTTCCCTCCTGCATTACATTGTTACTGCAGGAGAGCACAAGATTACCTCTCACCACCAAATTAGCTGGCTGACAGTGGGCTGCTAAAGACATTACACACCCACTCTGCTGCTGAAGCTGTTAGCAGCTAAGGACCACCCTGACAGTTAGCCACGCACACACACGTGCACGCATGCACGCACGCACACATACAATACACACGTCTACGTCCATCAGGTGTTGATATTTTAAAGATACATACCTCTCCTGTAGATGTTCTGACACTCAGATATGCATTCGCTATTGCAGGTGTCACACATACACTGCCTTTTATTTACACATGCTAACGATGCGAGATCACGCACTGGTCTTAGATGCTTTTGAATGTGTGCTTTTATTCTGTGAGTTACAAAACAATTCAGTGTTTTCTTTAAGAAAGCTCTCTTTCTTTCTGTTTATATGTGTAGCACATTTTATGATGTAGGCATAGAATAAGTGGGCTTCAAAAACATAGACAAAAAAAGGCAAAGATTATCTATGACCGAATGCAAACAGCAGCTTTTGATAAGAATGCTTTGCTATAAGAAGGATGGAAAAGGAAATAGTCACAGTAATAATTATTCCAAAACACAGGTTTTTTTACCCCCACGTGTTGGCTCCTTTTATGTGCGTCACAGGCCCAGCAGTAGGAATATGTAACATGTAATGTTACATATGGTCCTAATACATCTACAAACTCTATTAGTTAGTGACAAATTATCTGGCCCAGTGTGAGTAACCTTTCCTCCCTTTCTTCCCAGTCACTCCCTCTTGTTCCCGCTCCTGCTGTCCCATGCTCCATTTGTTCTCCCCTCTTCACAGCTGAGGATAAGCTCATTCTGAGCAACAGATTCCTTCACACTAAAACCTGTCTGTGTGGATGGAACATAACTCTCTGCCACCGTTTGCTTTGGATCAGTACCGACGCTCGGGGATGGAGGGAAAGAGCCATGCACGGAGGAGTCGGGGCTGACTTTCCTCATGTTAAACTAGCTTTGAGTAGAGAATGATTTAAGAAAGGAAAAGAACCAATTAACTCCTTATTGGATGTGTATTCAGTTTGTTAGCTACTAGAAATATTATGCAGAAATAAAAAACAGACTTTCTATTGCACTAAATATTTTGTTAGTTGATTTTTTTTCTCCTTCAGTTAATGAAGGTTACACTAAAAGGACAAAAGTGTTAGGCCACACCTCTTAATCTTTTAGGTTTGGTGTTTTCAGTACAATTGTTACAGGTATATAAGATCAAGCACCTAGCCATGCAATCTGCTTTGAAAGCGTTTGTGAAAGAGTGGGTTGTTCTGAAAAGCTCACTGGATTCGAACATGGTACTTCAATAAGACACCACTGCTGCAAAAAGTCAATTCATAAAATGAATTCCCATCTAGATATTCCACGATCAGCTGTAAGTGTTATTATCGCAAAGTTGAACAACAGCAACCCGAGGAGCGTAGATTGTAGAAATCACCAACTCTCTGCTGACTGAATAACTCTAGATTTCAAACCTCCTCCAGCAGTAACATTAGCACTAAAACTGTGCTCCAGGATCTTCATGGTATAATGTTTATAAACAAATGATTAAAAAAACTCATGAAGAAGTGCACGAGTAGTCCAAGGTATAAATGTAGCTGCCAAATGACAAATTTTATTATTAGAAATCTTTGCATTCTTACAACAAAAAATCTAATATTTGTTTGGCGCCTGTAGCCAGTGATGTCAACACTGCTGTGTCTGTGATGCGGAAGGGAAGGTGTTCACATTACAGGCAGTCGTTTTCAAACGATGAGCACATTATGGGTATTGTTAAAGCCCAACAACAACGATCTATAGTCATTCGGCATTTGAAATATTTTTTTTTAAAATGTGTTTAGTGCACCAGTTGGCAATAAAGTGCAAGTCCATATTGCATGGTGGCAATATTCAGGAAGAGATCACTGAAGCTGACATTTGTGGATTGCACATTTTTGAATTTGTTTTTTCCCCTGTTTTATTTTTTCAACTGTGAAGATCACAAGAGCTGGACTTGCAAAGTTTGCAACTGATATAATCTCTTTGTCATATCTCTTTTCTGCAGCTGAACGGACTAACGAGATCATCGTTGGAACAGACCAGCTCATGGAGATCTAGTTTTCACCTCATTAACCAATCCAATGCAGCAAAACACGGCCCTAATTCCCCCAGCGGATAGGCCAATCAGAAGCCTAGACTTTGACCTCAATTGGCTTTTTTGTACACAGTGTCCAAATAAACTCACGTCAGCTTGAACCTGTGGATCCGTGTTTTTATTTTATTTTATTTCTTTTACTGTTTTTAAGAAATCCTCTTTTTCTTTCATTTTACAGACTTTTTCTGTGGCAGTACCGAGTCAATCTTAGCAATCATGTCACCACATTAGTTATTATCAGATCATTACTGTCTCTTAATAGCAGCAGTCAATTACTCAATTTAGCCTGTTCCAGAGGGAGGAGCGCGCACTCATGCACGTTTGAATGTTCACGGGTGTTTACACATGCACACTGTGCAGCTGTGAAGACCAGAGAAGAGAGAGAAAAGGCAGTGGGAGGGAGACCACAATGGCGTGGGGGTTGAGTTTATTTGTACACAAAAATGGTGTATGTGTAGGCCCCGGACCACCCAACTCGATCCTGTATCAGTTAACACCGACACCCCGCCCTCACACGCACACGCGTTCACGAACGCAGCAAAGGAGGAAGCCGACTTGCACCCGATGCTTTTCTTTCTTCTCCTCTTTCCATTACTGCTCCTTTTGCTGTCACGAGATTTATTGCATTCCATCACTCGACTTTTTTCTTAAATTACAGGTTTGAGGGTTCCTTAGTCACAAAGGAAGAAGATGAGGACAGGGATGTCTGCAGGGATGCTTTTTTGTGTACATGTGCGTGCGCGTGATTTACTGTCCCCCGTTTCTTATTGTGTCTGTGGCCTTGCATGAGACATTTAGACTGTCTCTTGTGGCCTGATTATGTGATGTTCCCGTGTGTGTAGGAGAGAGATTATCGTGGTCCGGGTTTTTTTTCCCTTCCCCTCTCTGGTGTCCTTTAGATAGCCTTGTTTGTCTATATCAGCTATACAGTCATGTGTTTCAAATAAATACTCACTAAAAATGACAGTTACTTCTCTGACTTTGTATGTAAACTCTTGTAAAGTACAATTTACTGCCATAACAGTTTAACTATGCGAGATATGGACTAAAGTATGGACTAAAGTATGAATCATGCAGTTAAAAGTCAAAACTATAGATTTCATTCATTATTTGAGTTTCTTAAAGCAGTAATAGTTGACACAAAGTTTTACCCTTAAAGGGTTGTTTCTCTGATTAATAAACTCAGTCGGTGGTTTGTGTAATGTGTCGAAAATAACCTTGATCGTTTAGGAAAGAGAGCAGGAGCTACTCGCAGCTTGATCTTGGAAAACTAAATCATGGATCTTAAATTTGTAGAAAGACATTTTATTTTTTGTAAGCTTAATTAGCAGCGACTTACTTGTCCTAATTAGCTTGAGAAGGATTGTAATTTCTCTCCATAGCAGTTTGTTTCAGGATTTGTAGAAAACCGGGCGGTCATCTTTAATTAGAAGTTTAGAATATGCATGTAAATGTAAAATGACACTATCATGACTTCAGTTTTAGGCTGGAGGTTGTGATACGAATAAAGAACTTACACTTTATTTATAAGTGTGTGCGTCAGGCTGAAAAAACGAGCTTTTTCAGACACTTATGTGGCTGTTGGGGATGCACCACAGAAATGTCTTCTCACTGTATTTACTGCAGAAAGTACACAGACTAAATTACTTTGCAGCTTCTTGCTTTTTCTGCCTCATTTTATCTTTATTCCAATTTCTGTGTGAAACTTTTGCTAAAAGTTTTACTAATCATTTTTATGCTTATTTAAACGTTAAATCTACCTTTCATTCTCAATGTGAAATTGTCTCATTTTTGATGAAGTGTTGCAATCACAGCAGTCACGACAAGCCAGTGGTTTCTGCAAAGGGCTCTTACTTTGGAACTTTTCCTCATATCGAGGGTGACTAAATGTGGTGTTGAAAGACTGCATTTACTAGCTTAAAAAATATAAAAACAACAGTTAAGATTCACTTTATCTGTGTTCTTTGTCTTGGCCGTGTTTACGCTTTTGGTAAATTTCCACTCTGACCTCTCTCCTCGACCACATGATGAGATCTGGCGGCCGGGTGTGTTTGGGTAAAGGTTTGTATATTTACGCAAATACCTCGGAGCCCCCTCAGTAAAGCACCACCATGGCTGAACCCGTCTTCCGGCGCATACAGTAGATTTGTTTGCTTGTGCGTGTGTGTGACCATTATTAATCTTCTGTTACAGCAACTAATAACCCTGTGAACGACTGCAAATGCACATGTGCGCACATGCATCCAAAGGTTTGCAAGCTATGAAGACCTGATCGTGTGTTTTATCATAAAACCAGTCATCTGTGATACAGAACCATTTCATAGATGATTATTGGTTGTCCACAAGATTTGTCTTAACGGTTGTGAAATTTAGACAAACTTTTAATTTTTTCCGCGTGACTCTGTGGTGAGTGTTTACACCTGGTTGTTGAGTGTGAAGTGTGTATTGTTTTGTGATGGTGTGCTTGAATTATAAAGACATAAAAGTTGACAGAGGTCTGGAGTTCAGCAGACTGGTTCTCATCAGAGGTTTTTTATTTTCCTTTTGTTAAGAGTCTGGGAAGTGGCTCAGTGTTGGTTGGGGAAGATTCAAATGGTTGTCAACATTTAATGCTTTTTGTCAAGATAAATGCATTATATGACACCTCTGGGCATGTTAGACTGATGCTATCTGATTTGTATAATAAAAGACAGCTGGTTAGCAGATTTGTAGTTTAAAAGGGGAAGTTCATGTAAATCTGAAAAAGTGGGGTCTCATTTACCCTCCAGGGACTGTGAACTTTTAGCTTTTATAACGCCACACCCTGGCCACCGCCTGAATAAAACTGAAATAAATTAATCATCTTTGTGTTACACAAAGTCATGAAAAAATATATATAATACTTTTCCAGAAATTAGTGTTCCAGAGACTCTTGATAGTCTGTAAATGACTGATTTGCTTTTGTTGGAGCGATACTGTCTACTGAAGATGCTGTGGGGAAAACTATCCAAAGTAAAGTCTGGATCATCCAGAGTAAAGCTGATAGATTTGGTAAAGAAGTAGTTCACTTTTCTAAATTTTAACTTGTGAGTTAAGACGAGTCCTAAGAATCACTGTGTTAGAAGCAGAAAGGAAAGTACTCGAAGTTTGTTGGGAGTTTGTTCGTTTTTTAAAAAAAAAATTAGAACAAATAGATCAGATTCAGAGTGGCTCAGTGATGGGTCAGTCATCATGAACTCAAGTTTTAATGGAGAAGTGTGAAATAAAGAGGAGTACAAGATGGGTGGGTCAGATGGACAGTGGAGGCAAATGTGTGGTGCACGGACAAACAGATGCACAGAGAGGTGGGGTGGAGTCTGTGCTCTGGGTGGTGGTGGGGGTGTCTAAGACGATGGGTGGCTTCGTGGCTTGAGGGCTGATTGTGGGTGAGTAAGAGACAGACACACACACAGAGAGAGCAAGCAGGCCACCCAAGTGGCAGTCAGTCAGAAACCTGCGTGTGTTTGCTGCTGACCCCTACACATTAGCACAACACTTCCTCAATTTGTCTTCTGTGTTCTCTGGCCACAAATGAATTTCCTCCCTCCCTCTTTTTTTTTTTCCACACACTATACCTTTTAAGATGCTACCGCCACACCAAAAACACACACAGACACACACACCAGCATTTGAATACATATGCACACAAACACCCCTTTTACAAGTATTACATACAACAGTTGCTTATGCTGCTCGGCCAACAAAGAGTGTGTGTGGCGACACAGATTCAGTGTGTGGGGTAACAACCCCTATGACATTCCTCGGACACACCTACACTAAGCCAGATATCGCTGTCTGTCACATTGTAACCCCCCAACCTCCCGCACACACCCTTGCCCTCTCCAGCAAATTAACGAAACTTTGATTAGGCGCTCGGCTGGGATCACATCTTTCTCAGCAACCTCAAAGGAAGAAGTCTTCAGATACTCCGTTCTTTCTGATCTCATTCCGCTGTGTGTTTAGCTGGAACAGCCCAAAGTTTGTTTCTCAGACGTTCAGTGATATTTTTCATTTGATTCTGTCCAGCTTTAAGCAAAAGCTGCTTGTTATTGGCTTTAAAATAGTGAGAAAGTCTTCAGTGACGTCTGAAATGCAAGACATCAGCAATTTCAGCCTCAGTTTTCTACTGAAGGGAAAAAAATGCGTCTCATATGAAGAAGAGCTCGATGTTTCACAATCTTTAAGGTGGAGCTTTTCTGATGAGCTTCAACACTTTTAAATCAAGCTAGTGTGGCACTATTTTTTTTGGAAAAGCTATACCATTTCAGCTATGCTTGCTCTCACTGCCATACATATGCATGTTCGCACTTTCTTGTAAAGGCTACAGGTCTAAGTTTCCATTGCCACCTGCTTGCTGCATCTGACAATACCTCTGTTACAACCGCACGAACAAAGACTTAAAGAAAAGTGTGTTTCACTGTCTCTCTCTGGGTTTTGTGTGTTTTCCCCCCAGAAAGGCAACCATTCATTTCGATGACAAAGGGGTATAGGAGTGCATTATCATAATTAATCTTGTGTGAGACTGTGGGTGGCAGCTTTGACTCTGCTCTGAGACTGACAGAGATGCTCAATAAAGAAAGTGTCTCTCAGCACCCGGGCAAATTTTGAGCCTTTTCACTGATATCTGGGAAGTAAAAGTTTGTGTGTGTCATCAAGCTGGAAAAACTTACAGGATCTTCCCACCAATGTGACTTTGTGAACTTTACACGAATCGTGTGCAATTTAGTTTATAACTGAAACAATACAAACATTTTCAGAATTTTAAAACTGATCCGGTGTTTTTGTTTATCTTTCTAAAATATTTGCTTTGGTCATCTGTCAACATAATCTGTGCATTTAAATGGGGCTTGACTTTAAACGTGCTTGTGGCTGTTCTGTTTTTTTTTGGTTTTTTTTCAGAGATTTTTTTTTGTTTGTTTCTTCTTGTTATGTCTGAGTCTTTTTCTCTTTTAGGTCTGGATGGGATGCTCTGATGATTAATGTTTCAGTATACTGAAATATTAAGACACATGACAAAATATTGAAAAATATCAAAATTGTGTAATGAAGGGATAGAAAATTATTATGATCTTATCGCCCTAATCGCTGACTAGTCTTCTGAAGTTTTGATTGTTTGTTAATTTATTTTATTTTTTATGTGTAAGATACTTTAGTGCCTTTAGGTAATACTGGGAAAGTGTGTAAAATTTGGTTAAATTATATTACTTTCTCTAATTGGCATGTTAACTATTAACTGGACATAAAAGGACATAATAACAATATGATATGCAGCTCGACACAGAGACACACACAACTTTAGAAGAGGATAAGAGAAGGACAGCCACTTCTGCTTTGACCTCCTGCATTGGTGCATTTTAATGGAAGGATTTTTATTTTAAAGGTCTTCTTTTTCACAAGTGAATCCAGAAACTTTCTGAGGGTTTCCCACAACCCTCAGAAAGCACTGCAGTTCAGCACTTTTCTGAGCAACATGACTCCCTGCTCCTTTCTTGAAGTATTATATATAAACCGTTTTGTTTTTTTTGTAATAGCTCATTTTGCTGGCTATATGGGTTTAAGTGTGTCTTCCACGTGAAGACCCTCTTTGCTTTTATTTATTCTTTATGAGAGAAAAGGTGGCATGAGCCTTTGAGAAAATAAACAGCGTGGACCTGAACACCCAGTGTCTCTGCTGTTGTGAGACGGCTGAGTGCCAGAGTGGTTCCGTAGCGCTGCCTATAGCACATACAGAACCCCGGACGGACAGCCAGCCATGCATGGATGAACGGCTCGATGGATGGAGTCTCTGGGGAGAGATGAAATGGAGGAATGGAGATAGGGGGAGGTGGAGGGGGGGAGAGCAGGACTGGGGAGACTGAATGCGAGATGAAGGGGGAAAAAAATCTGATTCTGATAAGTGGAGATAAAGGCAGGGAAGACAGACCAGGGGAGATGATAAAGAAAGAGGAAGTTGGGAGAGGCACCATGTGGGACAAAGGACATGGAAAGGTGAAAGAAGGAGAGAGGGCTTGGGTGGTTTGTGTTTAGAAGCCAGGGAGGTGTGATGGCAGATATCTGCACAGCGCATGGTCATCTCAGATGGTTTATTTATCCAAGGCCTCCAGACCAGGCCTCGGACCTCCCTGAGTTTGTTAGGCTTGAAGGGGCCCCCTACCACACAACCCAATTCCTCACATTCCACATGAGCTCCCATTTCCAGCTGCCTGTTTCCCTCTACCACTCAGCCCGGCCCAACCCAGTCCAGGCAAGCCGTGCCCAGTTCCACGAAGGGGAAAAACAGGCCTTCGAGTGCCACTCCTGGACATGAGCAGGTTATAGGAGCAGATGGACGCCTGTGACTGAAGATCAAGATGAAGAAGTGTTTACAATATGCAGCTATGTTGGTGAACATCTGCAGAGTGGCAGGGGTGGTTAATGAGAACCGAAGACAGTACCCTGAGAGTCTACATTTCACCTCCACAGATAGGATGACACGCTGAGTGATGGTGAATTTGTGCTGTTTTACTCTAAAAGATGATGAAGATGATGACAATGGTTTTTCTAAGCAGTTTGACAGATTTTTCAAATTCATGAAACCTTTAGTAATATTTACTGTCCTTATCTGAGTTACTCAACAATTAACCAGTGGCGTTGGTCAAAAATAATAGCACATAGTTACTCAATATAAAACCACTTTTTTTTGGTGCAATATTTCATATTAATTGGCTTATGCTATTCACTGGCTGCTGTTTAAAGATGCTAATGAAAAAGAATGATAATAATATAAACATGCTTTGTTTACTCAGCATGTTCTATGTGATTTGTCATGTTATGTTTTGTTCTTACTGCAATTATCAGTGATTTTATGACACTATCCTATTAACTACTTACAACAGTGTTGTCAAACATGAGGCCCAGGAGTCAGAACTGGCCTGGCAGACTTCCAGCCAGGACTCCGGACAGCTTTGGAAAATGTAAAGGAGGACATTCATTTAGGATTTTTAAAAGCATTTTTACAGCTTTGGCTACAGATAAATATCCACCCCATGGCCATTCATACTACACCTAATTAAATACATAATAAATAATCAATGAAATAATAGAAATGTTCCTGTTTTTTTTTTTCCCCCATCTACTACAAAA
This sequence comes from Haplochromis burtoni, assembly GCF_018398535.1. NCBI lineage: Eukaryota > Metazoa > Chordata > Actinopteri > Cichliformes > Cichlidae > Haplochromis > Haplochromis burtoni. The sequence continues at coordinate 821,469 of NW_024582364.1, read as the reverse complement.
ATTTCATTTTTATACAGTGGCTACACAGTATTTTTTTTTAAGAAAAAGAAAGGGCATTTTATAATTACAGGACATTCTGGGCAATGAGCTACCCGAAATATTTATTTCTTACAATTTAAGCTCGAAGAGTCGTGCTGACAGATTTCTTTCATTTACTACAGCAGCATTTCTTTATCATATAGATTACGAGACGTACTTCTTTTTCTTGCATGGGATTAAATGTTCTGCACACTGACAGAAACATAAGATCGAAGTCAGCTTGTAGGTGGCCCACAGTGTAAAATGAGTTTGACATCGCTCATTTAAAATATGTGTTTCTGTTTTTAATAATTCATATCAGTGATGTTAATAAGCCCTTTTTATGCAATGCAGTAAAAATATTTATACAAACATATTCAGTTCTGTTTGTAAAACTATCTTACTGAGTTGTATTAAACTTGATAGCGACATGGCACGCATGTAAAAGAATAACAGTATTATTTGTACTAGTGTGTGGCTCTGTTCACTTTATTTAAAACTTGGTACAGGAAGTTCTTTCAAAGGCTCTTGTAGTTTACTTATTTTTTAGGCATTCACAACTGTACTAAGTTGCCCTAACTTAGGTATCTTGAGTAAGCTTTACTTAGTTTTTTTTAGTCAATCAGTTTGCATATTTCTTTAAAGTTCTGGCAACTAATTAGACTTTACATTCATACCAAATATTTCAAATGTATTTTATTTTATTACTACACCTAAACATAAAAAGAAATTGAAAAAAATCTGAATAATTTGGAAAATTATTACTCACCTAATATTGTTTTATCATTCATTATATGTGCACAATTAATAGGTTTTGGTCAACCAGAACCTGTACATCAGACTTTATTGTAGACCGATATCATCCCTGGTACCTCATTCTTGCATCGGTGTCTTCTTTCTTATTCTAACTCTGCAATCTGACTCCTCATATGACTTTTCATTATTAGTAGTAGTAAAAAATGAAAAATTGTGAAATAAAGATCATTTTTCAGTCCCCGTGTTATGCTCTTCATGGTGTGCAAGAGCCCCTTTAATGGAATATCACTATAAGCCTGCCCATGTCTCTCTGTCTCTTATTCTTGTCTAGATATCATGCAAACGGTGAAAACTGACATAACAACTTAGCAGCAAAGTGATAAACCAAATGAGCTCATAGCACCATCACAGACATGTTCAAACAGCTTAACTTTAGCTTCAGATAGTTTTACAGTCACCCAACGGGCCTCAAATTAGTAACAGCCACCTGACAAATGTTCTGCACAGCAGCACAGGTCAGTGTTTAGGTGGAGAATGACTTTGTAATCCAGTAAAGTGTTTGTACTTCACCCCCATACAGTCATGAGTGGGGCCAGTGGAGGCTTACATTAGCAAACCACCAAGACACCCTTTACTTACTTTATGAGAGAGAAAACAATCTTTCTTTCTTTGTTTCTTTCAGGCATTATTCTTAGGTGAGCTGCTTTCTGAACTCATGAAACCATGCATGGCGAGACATGGAAACTCTCCAAAAGTCTCTACAGAGAGATAAGGCTTTCGCAGAGAAACCAGGCGGCACCAAGGCGTTAATGAAAGAGATGCACGTGTCTAATAATTCCCCCGTCTTTTAAAAGGCTTGCCTTACAGGACTGAGGGGTGATATTTTCTAGGATGTGAGAAACCCCACCAACCTACTTTTAGAAGCTTTTGGCCGTAAGAGGTGAGATTACAGCTGTTTAGTGCTAAGAACCTACAGGATCACACGCTTCTTTCCACAGCTGCCTGAAACAAACTGCACTCACAGCAAAGGCTGGGGAAGCTAGAAATGTCTAACAAATGTGGAGGCTCCAAAACATAAGATGCCCTGGAGTGATATGAAAAGTGTTGAAAGATCTCTAATTCCCCCCATACAAAAGAAGAATCACATGTTTACAATCCTTTATAAAAACACGTTTCTTCTCCTTCTCCCCCCCTTCTTCCTTTCACTGATTGGCTGGTGTTGATGAAACAGAAAATCTGAAAATTGTGTGTGCGTGCATGCCTGTCGCTGTTATATCAATAGATGGCATGTGCGATTGCCTCTACAAACTGGAGGCCAGGCCACTGGGAATAATGCTCACTAAGCAAGTGAGTGGGGCAGGGAGCGAGCTGTCTGCGTAAATGTGTGCGCGCACGCACGCACGCGCGGGTGTGTGTGTTTGCATGCGCGGCCGTGCGCAGTTTATTGAAAGAGTTCCTCTCTCCCTTCCCCTCCTCCCCACCGTCCTCCTCCCCCTCCCTCCAGCCCAGGCAGCAGCAGCCTGGGTGGTCCTCCTCTCTCTCCACTTTGGTGAGCTGTTGCTTAGCAGCTAATAATAGGCGATGTTTGCAAAGTAATTTGCCTCTTCCTTGGCCAATGGGAGCCGGAGCACTTTTCCATCAAACCTTCCTTTTCAGGATTTGCCGAGAGGCGAACTTCTCCAAATGTTACCGCCACGGGATCGGAGTTAGACTTGACACGGACGGCTCAGACATAAGCTACTACTACTACTACTACTAGAGCTACTACTCCTCTCTGAGACGTCGGTTCACACACCATCGGGACGAATGAAGACGGAAGGATCTATACGGACTCCGGCGCATAATGTTGGGATGGAGTTTAGAGACTTGTTTGGCTCAAAGGAAGACTAGAAAACGTTCTTCTAGTTTGTTGCCGGTGCTGCTGGATGCGCTCTACTTCTATGTTGGATTATTGTCGCTTTTTCTGAACTCGCACCGATTCTGTGTCGCTTCGCTCTGCGTGCCGTTCACGCTCTTTGGACTATGGCCTCGGATCGCGGGGTCCCAGGGGCCAGCGTCTTTGGAGATTTACCCCCGAGTTACACACGCTCCCAGCCGCCTGCGAACCCAGACCTACTCCGGAGACCCAGCTACTGCCACGCTGCTTTCGCACTCAAACAGATCTCAAAGGTGATACACTGGTCGCAGTCTAGAGTGGATTTTTCTGTGAATACAGCTTTCATCCAGTCGGCAGATGTGAATGAAAGGTTTCCCCTAAAAAAGGCAGCTTATTTATTTAGGAGTTAGGTTATCTAATCGGGATTTGAGGGTCGCATGTGGGAATGCGGTGTAGACTTTAAGCAGCAGCTATCAAACCGGAGTCCGGGGACCACCAGTGCTCCCCTGAGGGGAGACGACTGCGAAATCGGGATCGGTTTGATTTGACTATTTAATACTGAAGGGAAACATTGTCGTTAGAAGTTGATGTAATATAACATAAATCGTTTTAACTGGACAGAGCCGTGTTAACCAAAAGCCTACCTGCGTGACATTTTGGGAGCGGAATAAAGCGATAACAAATGAACGAGTCTTCTTTTCTAGCTGTATGTTAACTCTGCTGTTTATTTGAACTGACATCGGCTTCTCATTGATTTCTGCTGTTAAAAGCCACCGTGAGGAGAGCGAGAGAGAGAAAAAAAGATAAGGGCTTGTTCCCATACCCTATCCCAGGCGTGTTGTGCGTGTTTTTTTTCACTGTGTGCAGCCAGCGGAGAGCGCACTGGCCCGGGGTCTGTTTGGAAATGTGGTGGGTCCTGTAAAGGAATTCACTGATTGAGTTTGATCTGACAAAGCATCTTTGGACCGCCCGGATGCTTGGACGTGTTTCAGCACTGCTGCGAGAAACCACAACACTACAGCAATGTCTCCTAGCGCAGCAGTGACATTTGTGGCAATTCACAGCAAATGAGAGATTAGACAGCTGGGTGTAAAATTATTCAGAAAATGTGAAGTAGAACCAAATTAAAGCAAAAGATATCCATTAATATTTTTCTGTTGGGCTACAGTTATAGAAATAGCTTGAACTGTATAGTAAATGTGTTAATGGCTCTTTTTCAGTAGAACAAACTCACAGTTTTAACTTTCAGCTTTTTTTTAAAGTCACGCATTTTGCTTTGGAATGAAATTGTCACCTCTTATTTTTCTTATTTATGGGAGCTCCTCTAGGCTGTAAGGTAAAACACTGGAAATCTCTCTCCTTAAATAAGGATGTCATTAAGTACAAAATAGTCCCAACACAGTGTCATTTAAATCGTATTATTGGGATAGGACTACAGATAATGTCTAGCCTGAGATTTAACACATAAGACCTGCATCAGAGCTCTTTGGCACCACGACTTGTCTCCATTTTATGAAAAGCATGATATAAATAACAAACATATGTTGTCTCTGAATACAGATGCATGTCTCTTCAAATGTTTAGAATTTACTTGCACAACCTTGTTTGAAAAGATATGCAACTAACCTTTTTGAGACAGTAAGCATGATTATGTGTAGTATAATAGTAATAATAATAATAATGATAATGTTCTTTTCTCATCCTCTTCCTGCTTCCAATCCAGGGGAAGGCAGTAGGTCAGAAAGCTCCTCTTTGGATCCGGGCGAGGTTCCAGGCCTTCCTATTCTCTCTGGGCTGCTACATCCAGAGGCACTGTGGGAAGGTCCTCTTTATTGGACTCTTAGTTTTCGGGGCTCTGTCTGTGGGACTCCGAGTCGCAGCCATCGAAACCAACATTGAACAGCTATGGGTGGAAGGTGAGTGTGTGATATTTCCTGTTTGACAGTGCATGCGTTGCCCTAGGGAGCTTGTTTTGGGTCGTAATCATGCGAAGCAGTTAAATGTTAAAATGTCTTAAACACTTAACTGTATGCTGTCTGGTGCTGGCACTGAGTCTACAGTAAAGCTATCATTCGGTATGCTTCCTCACTACGTTGTAGCTGGTTGGTGGACTTTTTTTTTTCTTTTTGCTTTTGTTGGATCGTGACAGCTGATAAAGTGACATGAAACTAAGAGAGTGATTGAGATAGAGCAAATGGTGCAGACATCCCCTGGTTTGTACACAATTCTCAGTTGTTTTCCACTGAGTGTAGCTGGAGTTCTGATGATGAGATGTGTTGGCAGGAAGATACAGGTTAGTGTCATCTCAGTGCCGTGGGAGGGCACTAGGTGTTCAGTGAGCGACACAATGGCTTGTCTTGTTGAAATCCTGATGACAGAACTGAGGATTTGTGGGACTTAGTTTAAGTATTTTTTTTATCTTTTTAGAGGCTTTTATTAAAGTTCGAATTACAGCACACATTTCTAATCGCATTAGCAGCATATAAGGAAAACAGTCCTACTTACTACACACCAGTATTAACAGCCTTGGATACAGCAGATGCATGCCACTCTCTCCTGTGCATTGTATATGTTTTTATCAGCAGTTTTTCACGTTTTTTGACTTCTTTATCTTCTACGTCTTTTCATCATGAGAGCAAACACATCCCTGACATTTCTGCCGTGTTTTTTTTGGATATCTTACAATTTCCTCTTCTCTTGATAGCGCTCCTTCTTACCTCTGAACTTTTTAAGTTAAGGTTATCTGTACATTTCCAGCGGCAGAGGCAGCTTTATTTGGTTTTTCACACTGACCAAATTCCTTTTAAACCCCCAGGCTTCAGTGCCGGGGCTGATCCCTGCAGCAGATGGACTGTGTGAATGGTTAGCCATCTTTGAGGGCTCTGACCCCTCCCCCCCCCCTTAGCTCCCTGTGTGGTCCCTAACTATTCTTGGATTCCATTCAACAAGAGGCAAGCAGGCAGGCAGGCAAGCAAGCAGGCACCACCTCCCTCCCTTACCCTCCTCCCTCCCTCCCTTCTCTCCTCCTCACAAGAAGAAAAAAAATATAAGTGAATGCAGCTGAAGTTTACCCACCTGTTTTGCACGCTCTAAAAGCGCCACAGCAGTTGGTGAATATAAACAGACTCTATAGGGTTTTTTAAGCCCACCATGTCACTGGAGGACAGGAACAGGCGGCTCCCACAGGACCTGTGTGGAGGTGTTGGTGGAATCACACGCCGCCGGTTGTTGGAAGGCTGTGCGCTTCACTTGCGCAGGAATTTAAATAAGGTTCTCTATCAAGCACAATAAAGCAAAAAAGAAACAAAAAGAAAAATCTTTAAAAATGTAGGCACTGAAATTGCTAGCTTTGAAGGAAACGCTCCATCTGCCACAATAAGAAGGAGAGCTGCCACTGTGTCCCTTTTCTTTGGTTTCACTGTGGTTAGTGTAAAGCTTCGGGATTACCTCTTGAGCTAATTGGCCAAGCCATCTTTTAAAGGACATGTTTAGATGTTTGTGTGCAAGTTGTTTTGCTGTGGGATTGAGAGAGTTGAACTGGGGGGGTGCTCAAAAGGAATGCTGTGCCTTTAAGAGGCCGTGGCCATCTTTCTAAAGTTTCTGCCTGCCTTGTTTCCACCAATAGCCCATTGACAAAGCTGCTAGGGCCTCAATGGAGAGTAAAGTGGTTCGGTAACAAGGAGAGGTTAGTTCTCCCTCTGTCTCTCACTCTTTCTCTTTTACACACACACACACGCACGCACACCCACACACACACACACACACACACTCACACACACACACGCAGAAAAAGACACATGCACCAATACACATAAGCCAGGGCACAAAAAAAAATATGCCTTCTAGTAAGACATCAGATTTCAGACTGATGGAACGAAATTATGAACATATATTTTACATTAGTTCCTAAGTTTTATTTGCCGTGTTTTCTAATCTAAACATGTAAATAATTTGGCTTTACATCAAAAGCAACTTTAAGAAGCGGCATAAATGAAAGTTTTCCCACTTGCACCCTAATTTGTTCAGATGAAACTAGCTGTGAATTGACACCTTATGTGTTAACACTCCAAGCTGAATGTGAATGTGTGTGTGTGTGTGTGTGTATCTGAATGTGTTAGGAGCATATGCTTCCCATCATAGATTCATACTAGGAGCTGCCCCCTGCAGTTTTCACACACATACACAAACACGCACGCTTGTCATCTTTGTCACTTCTGGTGCGTGCAGCTTGCCTGGCCGCCTGTCTTCCCGCCTCAGGTTCCTGACTGCGTTCCCGTCTGTCTGCCCGGGCTTTGTGTGCGCCTGTTTATATTTCTACCTGTCTGTCTGCCTGCTCTGTGAAGTCAGGCTTTTTTTTTTTTTAATTGCTTCCTCCCTCCAACAGGACCAAAATACCGTGAAGCACAGCAGTGCAGTCTGTGTCTAGAAAGTGTAGACAGAGAGAAAGAGACAGAATTTGTGCCTACACTTCACAATCAATCAAGCATTCTTTATGTCTTTATTCATATCGTTTACTTCAACCTGAGGACTCTTGTGCATTTCCAGAGCGGATGAGCTACTTATAAGTCGAAGGCTTCATCGTACCTTCAGCTCTCACACCTGTGTAGTGGAGAATAAAAGCTGGAGTATCAGGGTGTTTTGTCTGACAAGGGGATTACGAACTATTTCTGGCTAACTGCCTCTGCTCTAAAGGATCTGAGACAGACATCGCCCATCAAATTACCTTACACCCATGCACATCTTTTTTTCCTTCTTCCTTCTTAAACTGCAGTGCTGGCCCGAGGGATGGCACTTGTTGCCAATTTTCAAAGTGCCTGGATTAAATTGAGTTAAATTGTGTTTCAAAAAATCATTCATGTTATCTAGTTAGAATTAGATAAAGTTTACACTGTGGTTCTGCTTATCTAGCTTGGGCCACATGTGAGAATTTGAAAGTTAAGGTATGACCTGCGCAACGCTCTGTATTGTTCACAAGGAGAAAAGAAAAAGATCATAAAAAGAGGCGCAGGAAGAGGACGAGGATAAGAGGAGACAATGGTGTGGGGGGGCAGGAACAGGGTGGAAGGTTTATTGCAAGCTCACACTTTTTTTCCCTTTTTTTTGCTGCTGTTTTTACCTGTCTCATTTGAACAAACATCAAGTGCGAAACGGTCTCGTGGACGTCTTTCTCCATAAAGCCCCGTTTGTTTTATGAGAGAAGTTACTTTCTTAAGCTTTTTTTTGCTTTGTTTTTTTCACTAAAATGTGTAAAACTTAAGGATGCCTTTGCGCAGCCTTTGGATAATTGTTTTCAGGCGCGTATCAAGCCGCAGCCGAAAAGCTGTGTATGGGAAAGAGGGTAAAGAAAATGCCTTCATGTAACAGTGGTGCTGTTTACTCTGACTTTAACTAAACTCATCTTTCTTGGCAGTTGTTTGGGTGAGGCATGACAGACATGTACACAGACTCAAGCTGTCCAAATATGAGCGCAGCGAGACGAGGACTATCCGGGTAGCAGTTGCCCCATAAAAAGTCTTATGCAGGAGAGAGGGAGGTGAAGACCATACAGTGTATACAGAATAACAGGGAATCAGACAAGATATGAAGAGACCGAAGTGTGGACTGATTTAAAGAGAGGAGAGCAAAAAAGTTTGCACAAATGCACACGTGGGCGTTTCACCGTTTGGAGCGGTTTCTCTAAACAAACCTCAGAGTGGCACAGCAGGTAAATGCTATAATTCATTGGAGTGCACACAGCACCCCAGTTCAGACAGAGAAAGGGAGCTCTATGAGGTATTATTGAAGGTGAATAGTGCGCGGTGGTGCCCCAACTAGATAAATAAACTCCCAGCGTTCAGGGCCCGGGACCTCACTGGTAGAGAGAACAAACAAGACAGAGTCAACCTGGGTCACTTCTAAATGTTTATTTCACCCCCTCTCCCTCCATCCCTCAATCCAAGACTACCTCATTCCATCTCCGTTCTCAGCATCCCCAAAACACACACACACGCTCTTCAACAGAGAGCCCAAGACCACCCCCCAACAAATAAACACACACTGAGCAGCTACAGATACATCTGCATATGACAGACACATGGCTCTTGCTTCTACTGAGACAGGAAGCACAAAAGAGCGTGCTCTACCTTCCCTTTTTTAAAGTCTTGTTTGTTTGGGGTTTTTCTTTTTTCTTCTTCTCTTTTCTGCCTTTGGTTGTAAAACAAAAGCTCTTCATATATTTATTGGGTAATGAGTATCACCGGTTTACAGTAATAGCATAAAACAGGTCTTTGGGCTGAAAAAAGGGCACTGGACTGTCAGGCTCTTTGCTACATTGAATGCGATATCCTTAGAAAGGCCGCAATGCAACCGAAAATGGGATAATAAAAACTCAATCAGTATAGTGTGGCACCCTTTATCTCTTCGCTGAAGAGCAACCTTTGTCTCTGGCTGTGGGGTGGGTGCAGGGGGGAATAAAGCGACACCAGTCACCTTAGAGTTTGCACCATTTGCCTCTGTCTTTACACCGTGGAAGTATAAAAAGTGAAGTGAGAGGGGCTGGAGAGAGAGAGGGGGACTGAACATTTTCTTGGTACTTGGGAGGGAAAAAAGAAATGCTTCTGGGGCTCAATAAATTCATTTCTCATCTGAATGAGACCAGCAACGTGGAAAAATTTTGCTTTTCAGGCGGGGATGAATGTATGTTTCAACCACACATTAAGCAGCATTAGCGGTCAGTGGAGTGTCTAATGTGACTATTTTTCACAGTGGCCAACACTGCCCATGATTAGCATAATTAGCAGAGGCAAGCCTATACATATGGAAATAGAAAGTGCCTAAATGCCAGCCCTCGTGGAAATTTATGTGTGGTGGCTAACACCACTGGCACATCTGAATAGAAAGTAAGTGAAACTGATTTTTCATGTTGTTTTTGCTGTTTTATGCAGTTTTTAAGGTGTGATTTGGAGACAGCTTTTTATTTATGTATTTATTTATTTTTTATTTTAATACCAGGGAAAAGTTACAGGACAAACAGAGACCACATTTGTTTTTTTGTGTGTGCGGGTAGTTTAGCTCATTTCCTGAGTGAATGGTGTTTTTGACAGCTGCTAAACAGATACACTGTATTTCTATAGGTAAGATAGCAAAGTGCCAGCTTCTCTTTCTTGCCCCTTGCCTCACCCCCCTTACATCCCGACTCTGGCATTGTTTTACAGGCTGGGAAAGTTTTGGTCCATTTGCTTTTGTTGAGGGGAGAAAAAAAAACGTTCCCTCTTTATTTTATTCTGCTGTTTGTTGGGAAACATCTGAAAGAAATTGAAGGGTTGAATGACAAAAGGGTCTGCATTCAGTCTGGAGCTGTACTGACGGATTCTATAGAGGAACAGCCCATCTGCTGGGGTGCAGCCTGCTTTAGGCAGCGCCCTGGCTAGGGAAAGCCATAGGGCAGGACTGGGCTGAAGAATCCAAAGTGGAGATTCTGGTGGGTCCAAAAGAAGGGGGCCTAGTTGGGTGCCAAGATGAAGGAATGAATGTCTCATTTAGCTCCATTGCTGAAAATCAAAAGGAAGTAAAGCAGCTCTTTTGTGAATAAAACAGTGGAGAAGGAAGTAAATCATAGGTAAAAGATAGCAGGCGAGGGATAACTTAATCTATTTTTCATATTGTTGCTACGCTATGATAAAGTAGCGTAGCAACCTTCCCTGAACTATATTTTATCAAAGGAAGTTTTGTGTAGAAATCGGCTGCATATTTCTTCTCATCTTGTCATGCTGTGTAAATCAGGAAAAATGTCAAATGCACTACATAGCAAGTAATAGCATACATGTCACCTTCAGCCCTCTTCTTCTTGAGTCTTCCTCCATAGCAGCGTGGGGCCTTTCAGGGGCCCCCTAATCCAGCTAATCTACCACACTAAACTTTGAAGGCGGCCTGGTCTGACCTAGAATGGCCTGGAACTGGGACTAGGTACCCATAACCACAATAGAATAGAATAGAAACAGGCCTTTAAAGGTGGTCTTGGATCATTCTAGAAGCCAGATGTTTTATTGAGTTAGGAGATGCTGTCTGTTTGGCTTGTAAGGATGGAAGGGTCAGGTGGGTAGGAAATGACTGAGGTTGGTGGAGACCGAGTCCTGTTTCACCTCAGTGCACACACACACACACACACACACACACACACACACACACACACACACA
>NW_024582364.1:761922-810624 GCF_018398535.1 Haplochromis burtoni | reverse complement strand
ACACACACACACACACACACACACACACACACAAACACACACACACACCGGCACATGAAAACACGCTTTCTTAAAAACATTATTATTATTTTTTATTTTTTGTACACCCACAGCCATGAAACCATGTCAGGGCTTGTTATGACATTTTCCCCTCGCTTTTCACTTTCCCAATGTCGTAACTGTTGTGAAAGTGCTTTTAGTGGTGAAGCTAGTAAATGAATTCACATGTTGCACCCATCAGAGTCGAATTGTTTGCTAAAATTTGTAAGATGGTGGTCGAGTATCGCGAAAGCATCTCGACAAACCGATGGGATGTGATTTAGAGCTGCGATCATTTGTGTTCACCCATCTCCAAGCCCCCCATTTTTATTTTTTATTTATTTTTATTTTTTTCAATTTTGATCATGTTGCCAAACAAGGACTAATATTTCATGTTTCAGAATCGCTCGTGTAATAAACTTCCCAGCCACTGGGCTGTTAAAACCCAGCTTTACACCTTCAAAGGTGCTTTTTTCCCAGGGTGGGAAGAAAGTTTCTGGGAACTGTCTCTTTAAGGCTGTGAGGAGCGAAGCCTGGGTGAAGGGAGAGGGTAGAGGGGGGGAAACTGAAAAAGAGTGAGAAAGGGAAAAACAGCCTCAGAAAGAGAGAGAGAAAAGGGGGACGAGGAACAGGGAAAGAAAGGTAGAGACGGAGAGGCTTCTTATGAAGAGAGTGGTGAACTTGAGCAGAGCTGAGTGCTGGGGAAGCTTAGAAGTCGGGTGGTTGGGGCCGGACCAGGGGTTGAGGAGAGAAGGCGAGAAAGAGAGGGAGAGAGAAACGAGAGAGGACTGGCTGCCTGGGTGGTCCAGATGGGAGGAACGAGACACAAATAGCTATAATTTACTTCAGGAGGCCTGTAATTACAGAGCCAGAGTCTCTTCGAGCCACCCAGTTCCTGTTGGGATCAAAACCCCACGCTGCAGAGGTTAACATACGAAATGTCAAAAAAGGTTTAACAGATGTCAAAGAGGTCCTCAAACGGAAAGTGTTCAGTTTTTTAGTGGTTTTTTTTCCTTTTTGATTGGAAATTAGTGGGGCAAGAAAACCCAAGCGGGGCCACGAAGATTAAAATGTTTTACACTAAATCTCGTATTTACACTTCATGACAGTATGAAAATGACTTAATAAAAGTTAAATCTCATTTTCTAACATTTCCAAAATTCCAGGCAGAATTATTTCTTTCACATATGTCCTGCTGTGGTTTATAAATACATTAGCTTTAAAAAAAAGAAAAAAAAAGAAAAGTTTTTGTGCAAAGAACATCAAACAAGAGCGTGTCCCATTTTGAAGTGTTTTCTTTGTGAGATGCACTAAGCCCGACACCAGTGACTGCAAATAAACAAGGTGACCCGATAGTGTCGAGGCCCTGTGAATGTAATTAAGCCTTGAAAGCGAAGCCTAGAAATATTGGACTGTGTCACAGAGGACCGCAGTTCTAACCTGATCTCACACTTTTGCGGCGTAGGCTGAATAGTTTGTTTTTTCTTTTCTCCCCATCAATTATGGGAGCCTGTTCCAGCCAGGGGGAGGTCCAGAAAGCGTGAGGGAAAAGAGAGAGTGGGAGAGTGTGAGAGAGAGAAAGAGATGGAGAGAGAGGTAGATGGGAGAGTGTTAAAAGGATAAAAGAAATAGATGCTCGGAGCTGCGAAGTGCAGTGCAGTAAAATTGGGTGAACGACTGACAAAAATTAGAATCAAGAAGGTGGTAGCCCTAGTTTCTAAACTCCCACCACTTCCCTCTTTTCTCCCCTCCCTTCGGTCTCTCTGGGGTTGTCGTGTAGTGGGACAGCAAGAGGGGCAGACGGGCCCTCTGTGATCCAGCGCGGCATGTTTCATGTCCACTTGGCACTGGCACAGATCCCCCCGGCTGGCAAACTCTTTTCAGGGCAACCTCCTGTAATTAGGGGGCTGGGGTCTATTGCACAGCACAACATAGCTCGCTCTCTCTCTTGCTCCCTCGCTCTCTCTCTCGCTCTACATTTTTTTTCATCCGCTTTCTAACTTTTCTCTTCATCACCGTCTCTGACAGCCATATTTCTTTCCTCCACGAATATATTCACCGTTCTTTATCCATTCGCACTTTTATGTCTTTCAATGCCATATCACAAGAACACCGCTGAGGAAGCGTTGCAGAGAAATACAGAGTCTGAGATGAACACATTTTCCAATAAACAACCTTTAAAGGTTGAAAACTGTGCATAAACATCAGGAATAAAAGATGAAGTGCCCATCATAATTATTTTTTACGAGTTCAGATTGTCCCGGTCTGTATCTGCTGCTCTAAACAGAGCAGCAGTAGAGCGTTTTGGGGGCATCAGAAGGCTGGTTTCACTAACTAACAGGGCACATCTGTTTCGCAGAAGGAGCCAATGAGAAGCTGTATTACTCATTTCTCTTGGCCAGACACTGGCTTGTGTGAAGTGCCTTCAAAACCAACACTGGCGAAGGCCAAGGGCGTTGGTCAATATATGTGTGTGTTCTTGTGTAAGTGTGTGTGTGTGTGTATGTATGTGCATATGTACGCACAAAACCTACTCTGTATTAGGATACAAATGTGTGAGTGTGTTTGCGTGTGCATTAAAGAAAATCTATCTATCTGTCTATCTAATCACTTTTCATTTCTACTTTTTTAGCTGGCAGTCGTGTGAGCACAGAGCTTCGCTACACAAGGGAAAAGCAGGGAGAGGAGTCTGTATTTACCTCACAGATGCTTATCCAGACCCCCAAAGAAGAGGGCACAAACATTCTCACCCAGGAAGCTTTGCTGGTTCACATGGAAGCCGCGCTGTCCGCCAGCAAAGTGCAGGTGTCATTGTTTGGAAAGTAAGTGGACATGCTCTGTGAAGATCTGCTGCGCGCACCCATGTGTTTTTTAATAAAACTTTTAATCTAAAACCTTTATTTCTCTTAGATCATGGGATCTTAATAAAATATGCTATAAATCTGGAGTCCCCATTATAGAGAACGTCATGATCGAAAGGGTAAGTCGATGAAGAAATATCTGTTTTGTTTTGTTTGGGGTTTTTTGTGTGTCTATGTTTATTTATCACTGATTTGTGATGTTTACTTCTTTCTTTTCTATTTCCTGATCCCAGATGATTGACAAGCTGTTCCCCTGTATGATAATCACCCCATTGGACTGCTTTTGGGAAGGGGCCAAGCTACAGGGAGGCTCTGCCTATTTACCGTAAGTCTTGGAATATTTGCCATAACTTTTTTTTTTTTTTGGGTGCACTTTTAAGCACTTCATTGACAGCTTGGCTGTTTCTATGCACTGCTTCCATCTGATCTGAGTAGAGCTTTTGGAGGGGTCCGTCACTTTTAGCACATGATGGATGGAGACATACAGTTGGGCTTTCAGTAGTCTATCAGTGGGTGCTGTGACTGACAGTGCTGGTCAGTAATAGAGTTCTTTTAGGGCCCAGAGAGGGACTGAAAGGGGGTGTACTGACAGAGAAATTCAAAGAGAGAAGGTTAGAGAGAGATGCAGCGGGCAAGCAAGCGAGGCAGGGATGGAGAGAGAGTAGATGGCTGTAACAGCAACTGGGTGGTGGGTTGGTAGAACGGAGGGCGGGGAGGCGGCGGTGGCGGCGGTGGTGGTGGTGGCAGGGGAGCCCTTTGGGTCAGACAATGGTAAGCATTCTTTCAGTTTACGAGTGAGTGTCCATCAGTGCAGGGGCCCCGGAGGAGGGAGGGGGCTGGCTTTGTCAGCTCACGGCTAACACTCGGCATTCTCATGGTAATGCCCCGGGCTCCTAGCTCCCAAGTTGTCCAACAAATAAAATGGGCAGTATTCAAGCCCCAAGTCCCCCGAGAAGGACAGAGAGAGCCTACAAGACAGTTAACAGTGGAGTCTGGGCGTATTTGGGCATTTGGAGATTCTATTTTTTTTTCTGCAGGGGATAAAGTTCTCTTGAGAAATTGAGTCACTGAAAGGGATCTCTTTTTTTCCTCGTCAGAAGTGATATTTCAATTGTGTGCTTAGTTTAGAAAAGATAGTTTAGATCATAGCAGATGTTTCTTTGCAGAGGAATTATTTGTTTATGTGTGTGTCTTAGCTGACAGCGGTATGTTGCATGACAAGCCAGCACATACAGAAACAAACACAAGTTTCCCATCCTTAGCATCTCCCTGTTGGCTTGTGTGAAAAGCATAGCACCAGAGAAAGAGAAGGGGGCCTTTGATGAATCACACATCTTCCAAACATTCACACAGTGCTCAACATCTGCTGTTATTTATTAAATGTATTTAACTTCTTCATTTATTTGTTGTCGTCGTTGAGCTTACGAGAGCCTGTTGCATTCACTGGCGGGACTGTCCCTTTATTCAGCTTCTGCTCCAACCATTTTTTAAAAAAACAAAACAAAAAAAACCAACTCAAAAACAGAAGAAATAAGAGTATGATAGAGAGCAAGAAAAGGGGAGGGGGGATCAGGAAAGAGAATGAGCGAAGAGTGGGAGAGAAAGAGAGTGAGAGAACTGGGGAGAACAAAAAGCAGCAATCTATGAAAAAACAAAAGGGCCCAGGCCCGGTCCAGTCAAGCAAAAACTAACTGATAAAGGAGTGTCTTTGCAACCAGCAGCAAAAGGGGGACCCTGGTATGTGGGAATAGGAGAGCAGCTCTCTTCATGAGCCATCGGGGGGAGATTCAGCTTGGAGTTCAGATACTTTGGGATAATTTTATTTCCCTTTGTCTCGCTGAATCACAAACCACAAACATAATTCCTCCAGTTTTTCCAAAATTCTTATTTTCCTTGAGCAAGTGCATTACATTTCCTGATGTAGGCCACATTGCAGAGCAAACCAGCGCAGTACAGATGAAGCTAACAAACAGGTTATTTGTCCATGTACATTTCATCCCTCGCCCGTTTTCCCTTTCCCTGCCTTCCATCCTCCTGGCCTCTCCCTTCCCTCCCTCCTTATCAAGATGTTTGGGAGGCAGAGGTAATTGTTATGACTCAGTGCAGGGCATTGAGGAATGAAAGTGAGCAGGCAGCCACTGTGCCTTTTCCCTGGGCATTGTGGCAGCGTGAAACAGGATAATAAACGCTATTTTATCCTGTATCTGCAGCTAGCCTCCTGTGTAGCCCACCACAACAAAGGAGCGAGAGAGAAACTGAAGTAAAAGTTTTCCTGCCCAGAGTAAACATTAGCGAAGAATTCAAAGCCACGTAGCCGTGTGGGCACATGCTCATAAAAGCTATTTTACGTTGCCTTCCTTCCTTAAGTTCCTACAAATAATGTAAAATCAGTGTGTGTGTGTGTGTGTGTGTGTGTTTGTTGCCATTATAAAGTGTGTCTTTGCTCTGCAGGGGTATGCAAGATATCCAGTGGATGAATCTAGATCCAGTCAAGCTGATGGAGGAGCTGAGCCAGTTCACCTCACTGGAAGGGTTCAAGGAGATGCTGGACAAAGCCCAGGTGATGCACAGAAAAAATTACATGGATATCTTTACTAAACAAGGCTGCGTGTCATCTATGTTTACACCTCTTATTGTGTACTGAGACATCTCTAACATTGTTTGATTCCACAGGTGGGACATGCCTACATGAACAGACCGTGTCTAGACCCCTTAGACCCTGACTGCCCCCTCAGTGCACCTAACAAGGAGCTAGGAGAGGTAACCTCGCATGAAAGAGTGTAACTTTAGTAATTATTTACAGTGCACACAAAGTAAACCAAAGAGGCGCGCATATTGACATTTCTGCTTTCTTATTCAGAGTCCTGACATTGCTGGGCGTCTCCAGGGTGGTTGCCATGGTTTTAGCCGGAAGTTCATGCACTGGCAAGAGGAGCTCATTTTGGGAGGGCGGGTCAAGAACAGCCAGGATGCTCTGCTGAGGTGTGTGTGTGTTTTTGTGGGTATATTTATACATTGTCTTCCTCTTGTGTGATTAAAGGATCCAATAACAAGGATGCGACGCGATCACTACCAGCCAAGTAGGCCACGAGTTCCCCTCTGAATCTATGGAACCCCCTAACAGCAGTGAAGACACATGCTAGGAATGCCTCATATCGAGAGGGATCAGTTTCCTGAATGACCCCGTTCTGGGATCAGCCAATTAAAGATGATTGACAGTCACATAAAGCCCCACCACCCTGCTGCACATTTGTTGTGTGCAGGACCAAAGAAGAAGACGAAAAACAAGGAGGCGAATAACACTCAAATTCACTTTCATCTAACCCAGGGCTCTTTATAAGACAATCTTCAGACTGGCTATAAAAGCATGGCCAGTACAAATGGAGTGAGAGCACTGGGTCAGAGCCCAGATCAAGCCCCCCTCCACAGACCCAAGAGAGCCTTGAATGAAAGAGGATTCCAGGCCCATCTGCAAGAGCCACACTTATTCTTGGATGTGATTTATGATCATCTCTTTCACATTTTGAGCGGCACTGCTGCTTGCTTTGCTGGTGCCAAGAAAACCTGAGGACATCTGGGACTGCAGCCTAGAGATGAGCAGACAGACTAGATAACACCTGCTTTTAGTTGTTTACACTGGCAGATGGGCAAGCAGGCAGGCGGACAAATCTTAGAAGAGACGGCACCTGCTTTCAAATACAAGGAACATCTAAACACTCAGACTTAATGGTTACATTATGGTTTTTTTAAGAGTTGCTCATCATTCCTGATGTGTACTAAACTTTGTTTGCATGTTTTGCAGTGCGGAGGCTCTCCAGACCATGTTCCTGCTGATGAGTCCTAAGCAGCTATATGAGCACTTTAAGGACGACTACGAAATCCACGACATTAACTGGAATGAGGAGAAAGCCACCGCCATCCTTGAGTCCTGGCAGAGAAAGTTTGTCGAGGTATGAACTCGCGCACAGATTTCACGCTCCTTTAAACGCGCCATGCTTCAAGGACAGCAGGGCAGAAATAAAGATATTTCGTGGTCACTGAGATCATGTAGGAGGAGGGGGAGAAAAATTAGAGCTCATTTCCTTGTCCTCATGCCATCTTCACTGACACACACACATAAACACACACACAAGCGCACTGAGACTTTAATCTGCAGTGTCTGAATTCCATCAGTCTTCAGCTCCCTTGTAAACTGAATCGCAGGGCAGACCAGAGCACCGGGTTAGTGTGTGTTTGTGTGTGTGGTAGGCCAATCGTCTCCCTCTCTGTCAGGACCCTAGTTATAGGAACAAGCTGTTGCTGTGATAGCTGACACCCACCACGGCGAGGCTAAGCACAGCGGGAGGGAGGGGCATTTGGGGAGGGGAGGAGGGGTAACAAAACTCAAATGTAAACAGAGACATGAGGCCCCCCCAGCCCGACATATTAAAGTACAAGCGCAGATCTGTACGAGATAGCAAATGATGGTCGAACGCTTACAGGTAAATGGCTTTCAGGCGCTTTGGTTCCTTCATGGGCATGAAGTACCAGGAGACGCCTTCTGAGCCATGCGATCCCATCCTTTTTCACCTTTGACCTCACAACCTCTGGCATCTGTGCTCATTACTCCTCAGTTGTCATACTTATGCACGCACACACACATGCTAGCACATGTAAAAACACACTCGGGCCGTCTTACTCGCTTTCACAGCCATGCACATTTCAAACAGAAATTTTAGGGGGTCCTGAGATATAGGGCTGTAGTAGTTTAGGGGGATTTTGAACCATGTGTGTAACAAGGTCCATATTCCTTCAGTTGCTCTTCCACAGTGCTTAGTTATAAATTGGGTAGTATGTTTTTTTTTATTCTTCAGCAGAACGCTTTAACAGTTGATTGATGTTTCCCCATCAGGTGGTTCACCAGAGTATTCCAGCAAACTCCAGTCAGTCCATCCACGCTTTCTCCACCACAACCCTCAATGACATCATGAAATCCTTCTCTGATGTCAGCGTCATCAGGGTGGCTGGAGGATACCTGCTCATGGTGATTATAGTCACTGACGTTTGCCCATTATTAATGGATAATAAGTATCTTGTATCATTTCACTGTCTTTAATAATAATACATTTTCTCCTCTCCAGCTGGCCTATGCCTGTGTGACCATGCTGAGATGGGACTGCGCCAAATCCCAGGGGGCCGTTGGGTTGGCTGGGGTGCTGTTGGTGGCTCTGTCAGTGGCAGCTGGACTGGGTCTCTGCTCCCTGCTTGGCCTCTCCTTCAACGCCGCTACGACACAGGTACAACATAAAGGGAGCGGCGTACATCATTCAGTTCATAAGCACATTTAAATTTAAGGAGGTCCTCCTTTGATTTAAATCACAGAGTTTGATTCCACATGCTGAATGATCATTCAGACCCTTTATTCTCGACTGATGTTTTTCCTATTCCAGGTGCTTCCCTTCCTGGCACTGGGGATTGGTGTGGATGATATGTTTTTGTTGGCTCACTCCTTCACAGAAACTAAAAGCAACATACCCTTCAAGGTACCTTTAAAAGCCTCTTCTCCTCTCTTCCCTTGTCCTGTCCTCTTTTTTGCTCTCTTCTGATTTGTGTCTTCTGTTTTTGTTTTTTGCTTTTGTAAAGGAGCGGACAGGAGACTGTCTGCGTCGCACCGGCACCAGTGTGGCTCTGACTTCCATCAACAACATGATTGCATTTTTCATGGCTGCTCTAGTACCCATCCCTGCGCTCCGAGCTTTCTCATTGCAGGTATGTTTTGCAGACATACACAGACACACGCCTTCACACACATGCGCGCATGCATAAACAAGCTGTACACAATCGCACACCATGAGGCCTTGGGCTCCTTTTAAAATGAAAGAGATAACTTAAAAGAGTTGACATTTATTCAAAGCAAGCAAAGCCTTTGTTCCTAGTTTTATTGCCACTGCACCTAGAGGGCCAACGTTTTTTGTATGTGTATGTGTGTGTGTGTGTGTGTGTGCATGTCTTTGCGTGTAAGTGTGCATATATATTTATATATATATATATATGTAATGCGCATATAATATGTATAATATGTATAATGGGGAATAATCAGAGCAAAGACAGCGATGAACAGACAGAGACAGAAAACGGCAGGGAGAGGGAGGGAGTGGACCAGTATATCACTGGGCCGTCAAGGCGGTTTTCTCTGATCTGTGACTAACTGTGGGTGGTCTGAAACACACAAGCTCGCACACAAATACACACACAAAGATGGACACACTCTGGAAACCACAGCCAGTTAGAATGTCAGCTTCAGGGGACGGGTGAGCGGGGAGGCTGTAGCTGAACTGGTGAAGGGTGATGGTTTTGCTCAAACTTTATATTTATATATATCTTTCTATATTTTTTTGTGACTTCTTTCTTTTCTTTCCCCTCCTGGCTCGCTTAGTATTCGTGGCTGGTGATTTAGAGAAGAGCTTTGCTTTACTTACCGGGCTGTGGTGTCAGGAATTTAAAAAAAAGTCTTGACTCTTCCCAGTTGGGCTGGTGTGTCTGTAATTTTATATCCTGTTCAGTCTCTTCTTAGCTCTATCTTGCTCTTATTTCACTCTGTATTTTTTTCTCCCTCTCCCTAGGCGGCCATTGTGGTTGTGTTTAACTTTGCCATGGTGCTGCTCATCTTCCCCGCCATCCTCAGTTTGGACCTCCACCGTCGCGAGGACAAGCGTTTGGACATCCTCTGCTGTCTCTACAGCCCGTGCTCCGATCGCGTCATCCACCTCTCCCCTCAAGAGTTATCGGACGCCGGAGAACAGCCTCACACGCCAACAACGGCGCACACGCACCAGTACACTGCAGGCTCGACCATCACCACCAGCACCCAAATCACTACGACGGTGCAGGCGTTCACGCAGTGCGACGCGGCAGGCCAGCATATTGTAACAATTCTGCCGCCTACCTCACAGATTTCCACCAGCCCTCCTTCCATCATCCTCTGCCCTCCCTCCCAGCCTCAAGGTAAACTGAACTCTATGATGATTCTGACAATACAGCAATTTATGATACTGGAATGCTCATTTCCTGCTTGTATTTCCTCCTTTTAGCCGCCTCTCCTTCCCCCACCACCACCTCTGTGCCAGACCCCTATGGCTCCCAGCTCTTCACCCCTACCTCCAGCTCCACACGAGACCTCTTAGCCCAGGTGGAGGACTCCAGATCAGGGAAAAAGTGTGTACCGCTCCCTTTCCTGCACTGGAACCTGTCCAATTTTGCCAGGGAGAAATATGCCCCTCTGCTCCTTAAGCCTAAAAGCAAAGCAGCCGTGGTTGTTCTCTTCCTGTGCCTCCTGGGCCTCAGCCTGTACGGTACCACCATGGTGCATGACGGCCTTTACCTGACCGATATCGTGCCACGTGACACCAAGGAATACGACTTCATCGACGCCCAGTTCAAGTATTTCTCCTTCTATAACATGTACCTGGTTACTATGGATGGATTCGATTATGCCCGATCTCAAAGGCTGTTGATTCAGCTGCACAACGCCTTCAACTCAGTTCGATATGTGGTCAGAGACAGCGACAACAAACTGCCCCGCATGTGGCTGCACTATTTCCAGGATTGGCTCAGAGGTAAGAATTCAGAGTAATGTTATTTTGGGTTTTTTTTTTTTTAGAGGGAGTTAGGTAATAACTTCTTTCTGTCTCTTTCTGATAATGAGTCTGCTATTTAATGCATTAGGTTTTTTCAGACATGCTTTTTGCTAAAGACAACAGTGAGTGGGTTAATGGGTGTGGGGGTTACAATGTGCAAAGGGTGAGTGGAAGTTCAGTCATATTGTTAGACTGCATCCACCTGGGCTCAGAGGTGACGTACTCGCTCACGGTTTGAGGTCATAGGCTATCTTGGCATGTGTGTGTGTGTGTGTGCGCGTCCTTAGGCTAGAATGTGTCACAGATCCAGTGAAGAAGAAGTAATAGCGATCAGGTCAATCTGATCCAGAAAAGGAAACTTGATATTCCACATTTTCAGCATCACTGCTCACACAGGCAGACATGCAGAAGAACTGTTATGATAACAGAAATCAAAGCATTTATAAATGACAGCCTCAATAATCCTCTCTCTTCTTTGTGTGTTCTACCTCACACACAGGTCTTCAGGCGGCTTTTGATGCTGACTGGCAGGCAGGCAGAATTACCGCTGACAGCTATCGTAACGGCACAGAAGACGGGGCTCTGGCATACAAGCTCCTGATCCAGACTGGCTCCAAGAAAGAGCCTTTTAACTACAGCCAGGTGAGTTAAAAAAAAAGATAAAAGGCTTTGTCTCATAATATGTTTGCTTGGCATTATAGATGAAAATATAATCAACAAATGCTAATTTTTTCTCTAGCTGACCTCTCGTCGGCTGGTGGATGTCGAGGGTTTGATTCCCCCGGAGGTTTTTTACATTTACCTGACAGTCTGGGTCAGTAATGATCCCCTGGGCTACGCTGCATCTCAGGCCAACTTCTACCCTCACCCCAGAGAATGGATTCATGACAAGTATGACACTACAGGGGAAAATCTGCGCAGTAAGTCATCTGATTTTGGTCAGAGTGGATGCATTTAAAGGTGACTTACAGTGTGAATACAAAATCACTTTACCTTCTTTTAATCTCCTCTCGCAGTCCCAGCTGCAGAGCCCCTGGAGTTTGCTCAGTTCCCCTTCTACCTGAACGGCCTTCGTCAGGCCAGCGACTTTGTGGAAGCCATCGAGAGCGTGCGCACCATTTGCGATGAGTTTGGCCGCAAGGGTGTGTTCAATTACCCCAACGGATACCCCTTCCTGTTCTGGGAGCAGTACATTGGCCTCCGACACTGGTTCTTGCTGTCGATCAGTGTGGTGTTGGCCTGCACCTTCCTGGTCTGTGCGATCCTCCTGCTCAACCCCTGGACTGCAGGCATCATTGTAAGTGGATAGCTCTTCATCCTGCACTCCACTTTTTTATTCCTTCATATCATGCATTTTTCCACATCGATTCTGTTTTTTTTTTTTAATTCTCCACCTCATCCTAACTTAGCATCCTTAACCCCTTCCTCCCTCTCGCTCTCTTTATTTTCACCCTTCTCAGCATAGCTCAATAACACTGTCTAGGGGGCCCCTTTTTTCTCTGTTGAGGGCCAGCATGCACACACACACACACACACACACACCACCACACAACACACACAACACACACACAACACACACACACACACAAGGCCCTTTGTTATTCTAATGTCACTCTGCGAGCCTAAAAAAAAAAAAGGAAATGCAAAGGAGCAAGAAAGGCTTTACCCTCCTGAAGCCTCTACCTCCAACTCTCTCACTCCTTTTGTCAAAGGGAGAGGGAGAGATTTGGGGACAGGACAGATCTGCCCAGTTGCGACCTTGGCCTGCACAACCCATCCATCAGGGATATTTGTCTGTACGTGTATGTGCGTGTGGGAGAGCGGAAAAGAGACAATCTGAGTGGTCAACAGATGGATAACATTTCACACACAAGCTGGTGGGACCGGTGGTCCTCAAAGACCCCAAACTCACACAGAAACACACATCCCCATAGCCCCATTAGGGGTCTGTAGCTCAACTACAGAGCCAGTTTCAGCAGGAATGCGTTTAATTTAAGCAGCGGCCCACAGCAGCGCTGATTGAGACAGCAACACAACACAGTCTCTCAGACAGAGAGGCAAAGCTACGTGCATGCATGGTCTCCAAGCATCAACCAGCATGTGAAGGCTTCACCCAGCCTGTATGTGGTCGAGCAGTAAAACAGCTTTTATCATTTCCAATTTAACTATGCCCCAGCTAAAAGCCCCCGCTGGGATCAAAAGCCGCCGTTGGCCAGGAACTGCTTTCTCCTCCTTGTTTTCTAAGGATTGTTGTTGCTGTTTGTATTGCGGTTTTACAGTAACACCCCACATGAAGGCATTCGAAAGCTGTGGCACTGCATTACTTAGCTGTTGTATTAAATGTCAGAAAACAATAAAATGAGCGACACAGGCTAAAAATCTTGTGGAAAAAAAATGAAACAAGATAATTTGTTATGGACAAGTAAATGTGAATGTGGTGCAAACACTTTGCCTTTGGTGCTGTCAATCTCTGGTGTTAAGCACCTATGGGAAGGAAGAAGAGAAAGAGAAAGAAGGAATATGGGAGTGGGCGAGGGGGATGGGATTAACCCGAGGGTGGGAAATTTGATCTCATGTCATTAAGATCTTGACCACAGGGTCAAAGATTCTGGCAGCAGGACTCCGCTAGAAAGAAAAGCATTATCGTAGTTGAAATGCTTTAATTTTACAATCTCGTTTAGCCATATCTTCTTTTTTCATCCTACTGTGTTGGCTGGCTTAACATTTCCTGCACTGGAAAAGTGGTAACGCTAAATTTCATGTGTGCTTTTAGGTGTTTATCTTGGCCATGATGACTGTGGAGTTGTTTGGCATCATGGGTCTAATTGGCATCAAGCTGAGTGCCATTCCTGTGGTCATCCTGATCGCTTCCGTGGGCATCGGAGTGGAGTTCACTGTTCACATCGCTCTGGTAAGGAATGAGCAGCACCTAACCACCTAATCATATCTAATAGAAGAAAATGCATTACAAAATATTTTATTTATAACTGGCGAAAAGTTGGCTATTTTAAAATTATTGAGGTGTTGGCTTGCTCACTCATGGTGGCAACCTGCTTCCGTGCACACTCTACTGTCTTGTAGCATAGTGTTGTAATCCTCAACAAAACCAAATGCAGGAACTAGGGAAGGCTTGCCAAAGCCTCACCGCAAGCACAAGTTTTGTGTGATCGGCAAGATTTCCAACTCACTTCTCTTCCCCACCTTCCCCCCTCTCTCTTCCGCAGGGCTTCCTGACAGCAATTGGCAACAGAAACAAGCGCTCGGCGGTGGCGCTGGAGCACATGTTTGCCCCGGTGGTTGACGGAGCGATCTCCACGTTGCTGGGTGTTCTCATGCTGGCCGGGTCCGAATTTGACTTCATCATGAGGTAAGTGAGTGTGTGTGTGTGTGTGTTCATTCGGAAAGGTCATATGCTACCTTTAGAAGAATCAGCATTTTGTGTGGAGCCGGTTGTCTCATCTCACTTTGGGTGCAGTAGGAAACCTCACTTTGGAGGTCTACATGCAGGTGGAAGTCCTTTTTTTGTTGTTTTTGTAGACACACACAGAGACACACAAACAGTGACAAATAAGCACCTGGTTCTGTCACTCTGGGAGCGCACACGCATCTGACTCCTCGAGCTTGGAGTGAAACAAATGGGGAAAACATCAAGGGCGTGTGTAGCAGCTGCTTGTAAACATGGAAGTGTTCTGCTGCCCACTGGGTGGTGTCTCCCTCTCACTCTTTCACGCTGTCTCTTTCACACACACACAGGGGAATCTGTAAAAATTCCTATCATCTGTTTGGCATTCCCGCCTTCCACGTTGGATGCCGTAATGAAAAAAAAGTGGAGCTAAATTTGAACTGGTCAGATGCTCTGCGGCCCACCAACAGACCCTCTGTTTGTGTGTGTGTGTGTGTGTGTGTGTGTGGGTGTGTGTGTGTAAGAGAGTCTACACTGGTGAGTGTAAATTGTGTGCGCATCTGCTCTGTGTGCGTGTGTTTTCTACCACTGTTTCATGGTCAGAGTGGAAAAAAGGCGAATACCTCCATGTTTTTCAGCCGAATGTGGTCTCGGCCCAAACCCTAAACCACAGCCTTGAGCTCACAGACTGCAGCAGGCCTCCATGACATAAAAAGCACAGTTTTCTTCAGAAACGGAGACAGAAGCAAAGGGAGCAGGAGACGTTTTCTGAGGGTGGCTTCCGTACAAGGACATAAGGTCTTTGTGGGTGGCTAGGTCACAGCCTGATGAGTAGATCTTCCAAAACTGTTGGATTACACTCATAAAGAAATGTACATATATTTAGGTAGCGGGAATTTGAGAATACCTGGGAAGTTGGGTTGGAATTAAGGGTGCCAGAGCAAATTTCCAGTACTTTTTCTCTGCTCACGTTTTTGAGAGACAATTTTCAAAAAAACAGAGCGTGAAGGAGAGACAGAGGGGACTAGTCTCTGTTGGAGGTCTTGTTTAGCTGTAGCTGTAGCTGATTGGGGGAAGCCAAGGCTGGCTAGCTGGGGAGTAGCATAAATATACTGCTGTAAACATCTCCTGGCCTTGTAATGCACTGAATAAACAGCACGCCTAATTCAGCTCTGCTCAGAGACCTCTCTCACACACATACTTACGTAGAATGTGCATGCATGCAGGCAGGCCACAAGTCAGTGCGCACGCACGCACACACACGGGTGTACACACGTGGAGAAACGCACATACGTACATGCGTGTAAGCGCTTACTGTCTCATTCTTACACACACACATACGACTCTGCAGGCCTGACAACGAATGGAAAAGATTACAGTTTATATAAACAACAGAATTCCTAACAGTGAGACGCTGTTGGAGGTCCCACCAACGTCTCACTCTCTTTCTTTCTGTCTCTTTTTCCGCCACGTAAAGAATTGTCATTTTGGGGTAAAAGCAAGTGAGCTCAAATGTGGACGCCATTCTAAAATAGTAATGATAATATTGATAAACTATTTATCATTTCGCCATCTGCAGGTGAATGCGCATTAATTCGATTAAGCATGCTTGTTAAATATGTGCGTCCCCGCAGGGTTTTGGCAAAGCAGCTTATGAATATCCTTCTGATAACAGAGGAAAATAAGGACAGCTGCTAGAGAGGAAAAGAGCAAACATATCAGACAAAAGAGTGACCTTTGTCAAGTGAGGTAGTAGTAATAATCACTGTAGTAGTCCATTGAGAGGGAATGTTTCCATAACACTCTGCAGCTATTATCCTTGTCCTTGTTGGCTTTTTTCCCTCATACCAACTGTCATTTTTTTCCCTCCCTCCCTCTTTTTTTTCTTGTTTTACCTCTTTAAGTCTGGCTGGTGGTTAGCATCTCACTGTCTCCCTGCTTTCTGTTAGTGTTTAAGTGGAGTCCTCTCTAATTTTCTTGGGGAGCTCTTTCTTGTGGCCTGCCTCCACCCCTGGCCTCCTCAGAGCTGTACAGAGATGGAAACACACACACATACACACACACACGCACAGTGTGAGCAGAAAGAAAAAAAGAAAACGAGCGAGAGAATATCTTGTAGCAGCAGCAGTGGAGGCATCAAAGCATGTTTTAGTTGGACTAAGCAGGGAATCAGATTTGCCCCCACCACCCAACCCCCTCGCCTTTGATACACAAACACTGGGCTTTCCCTGTATTCTTCCCCAGAGCTACTTCCCTTCCTCATGTGCCAACTATGTGTGTGTTTGGAGTGTTTGGAGCCGCACACACACGTGTGTTTTTGTCCATTTAAAGAAAAGAAAAAAATGTGTTGCATAACAAAAATGTTAAATAGAAAAATGGATAAAGCAAAAAAAAAAAAAAAAAAAACCCAAACATTTGTCAAATGTTAAATGTCTTGTACTTTGTGTGAAAGTGTCATGAGCTTGGCTGACAGTTTTAATGCATCTGTATTTTAGCCAAATCCCTATAAAACTTAGCATGCAAAAGAAAATAGGATTAAATGAATTGCAGCCCTGTCACTGCACGTTCCAGTTGATTGAAAAAATTGCCAATAGGCTAAAGAGAGATGACAGACCTGCTCTGTCCTTTGGCATTTGTCTGATTTCAGGATGGTTAAATGCATTAACAGATATCAGTCACTACTGCGTGTTACCGTTTGCTTTTATTCTGACACTGATTCTTTGTCGTGTCTGTTTTCGGTTCACGCCCAAACTAACATCTCATGTCTCTCCATCCTTCAGGTATTTCTTCGCTGTGCTAGCCATCCTGACTGTTTTGGGGATGCTTAATGGCTTGGTTCTCCTCCCAGTCCTCCTCTCCATGATGGGTCCTCCGGCTGAGGTCACCCCGGTTGACAATGCCAGCTGCCTACCGTCACCTTCTCCAGAGCCTCCGCTGCCTCCACCAATGACCCATCATGGGTACTACACAGGCCACCCCAACCCACGCTCTCGTCAACAGGCGTTTTCTGAGTCATCAGACTCTGAGTATTACTCTGAGTTGACCACTACATCAGGGATTGGGGAGGAGGATTATAAGTACTGTGAACGGAGTGCATACTTAGCATCGCACACCAGCGTTCCACCAGCAACATCTCATATACTGCTGGAAGCGAGCAAAGATCCGAGCTTCCCTAAACTTACGGTACGCTGCATGAGCACGCAGACAAATTAAGCTGCCCTATTGTTCATCAAATCTTCTGAAAGTTAACTGTAAACATTTCTTTGTTTTAGGTGGTGAAGCCATTTAGAGAAAATGCAACAGCTCCTGGTGGGAGGATTGAACCATTAAGTGAATCTTCCTACATTGCACAGTCTCCTCTTGGATCCCAGGTTACATGCTGGGATGAAAACAAGCGGGAGCAGCAGAGGGGCTCCCAGAGACTCCAGGCTCAGCCTGGCCAACACTTACCCGGCGACAGAGCCCACTTTCCTGGGAGGACTTTTCAGAGCGGCCCCAGGTTCCAGAACGTTAGAGGGCCTCAGCCAAACAGGACTAAAGGGCTGAGCTATAGCCATAGCAACTCTACCCTGCCAACACAACAAGGCTCCGCTGGGGGACCTGTTACTATGGTTACAGCCACGGCTTCTGTGACAGTGGCTGTCCACCCGACCTTGCCGGGAGCAGCATACCAAGGCTACATGCATGAAGGTTTTGACACGGACAGCGAGTCAGACTGTTTTGAGGCTGCTAAGAGGACATGTGGTGACAAAACAAACTTTTCTTCATGTAAAAGAGACTCTCTAGAGCTCCAGGACTTGGAAGCAACACAGGGCCAGACAGAATATCAGCTTGACAAGACACAAGGTGAGCAAAGTTTTCAGGCTTCTTTGTCACTGACAGTAACATGTGACCGTGACTTAATGTCCCCCGTGCCTAAAGTCTGATCGCTCTCTGTCTTCTGTCTGCTGCAGGTGAGCTGAGGATCCAGGCACCCAAAGACTGCTAGACCCTCTCACACGCCTCGCCCTCTCTCTTCGAATCTCTGGGCTACTCCCCAGAACGTCCACATGGCGTCACGTCACACATTGACAGCTGTACATAGACTCTAAAGAATAAATGAGAGGTTTTACTTCAAGGACGTGTTAAGACGAAAAAAATATTTCTTTTAAGAATTATATAAATTTATGAGTATATATTTTAATACTAAACAAGAGGGAAGCTATTTAAAAGAGTACTGTATAACTTGGGTATTCTCTTGTGTAAAAGTTCAGATGTAAAAGATTATCTTCAAGTGGGGTGGTTGATTTTATTTGTTTCTTTTTTGTGTTTTTTTTTTTTGGGTTGCCCCCCTGCACTGTATAGAATAAGAAATGTGCTATATGTTTTCACAAAGCTGAGATGTTATTAAGATTATAGGCTATTGAACATACATGGTCAGTGTTTTATTTCTATTTGTATTATGTTCCTTTTTTTGCTGCTACACTTCAAAAATAATTTTAAGCAATTTGCCTTAAAAGAAAAATGCAGTACCCCTCCCTCCCCCTTCTCCTGTTAGCATCTATCACAGTGTTGCGCTGTGAGGTATTCTGTATCTGACAGACTCTCTGCCATAGTGTGCACTGTAAAAACTTACACAGCAGATGGTGTTTTCTTAACAGTAGTAACCGCCGTGCCTTCACTACATCACCCTTCCCCTGTTATCACAGCATTCAGAGCTCAGTATTATGTTGTAATTGTATAAATGTGTTTTTATCGCTTTCTCTTGTCGAGACACAGAATGTGTACCACGATTGGCAGTGATTGGCTGACGCTTGTCACCATCTATCTGAAAATGGTCGAATGTGATCAGTCAGCCATCATGACACGCTTAATTCATGTTGCCTGTGCCCCAACGGCCTCTGCAGTTTTAAATTACTTGAAGGAGCTTTGATGTCTTTTTTTTTCCTGCAGTTTTTGTAAGCTCTACAGTGGGTGATGTTTACTTTTGTCACTTTAACAAAAGTGTCGTTCACCTTCTCGTATTAGTTTTGAAAGGGAATCTTAAAATTCACAAATGCAAAGGGAGTTATTTTAGTTTATTATTTTCTTCTTTTTCTTTTCTTTGC
This sequence comes from Haplochromis burtoni, assembly GCF_018398535.1. Taxonomy (NCBI): domain Eukaryota; kingdom Metazoa; phylum Chordata; class Actinopteri; order Cichliformes; family Cichlidae; genus Haplochromis; species Haplochromis burtoni. The sequence continues at coordinate 791,618 of NW_024582364.1, read as the reverse complement.
TGGCTGCTTTAGGGTTATTAGGGTCTCTTGTTATCGTGACCCTGTGCAATTATTACACGATGTAAACCGGTTTCAATCTAGTTAGCGCTTCGACACGCTCTGACTCACTTTTTTTTTTTCTAATGACTCACTCTGTCTGTTAATGCAAACCTCATATATGTGTCATGTTACATTTCTTTCATTTCATTTGCTTTACAGAGTTTCAGTTGTTATTATTCTTGTTCAGTATTGGTCTAATCACTGCCAGGTTAAATAATTGCAGGGAGAAACTTGCAGATCTATTTGTGTGTGTGTCTACGTGTGTGTGTGTGTCATTTTCCAAGTGGCAGCTTTGGTTTTTTTGTTTTGTTTTTTTATTTTGGAAATATGAAAAAACAGTCAAGTAGCTACTGCAGCTGAACAAAAACACCTTTCACAGTTTGATCACACCATAGACAGCCAGGAGGTGTTGTCAGTATCTGTGTGTGCGTGTGTGTATGTGTGTGTGTGTGTGAATGTGCGGGTGCGTGTGTGCGCGCTTGTGGGAAGGGGGTGGGTGAGGGAGTCCTGCATTGATTTGTAGTTTATTTCAGAAAAAAATGTTAATGTCATGCCATATAAATTATTTATATTAAATTTTTATTTTTGTAGTTTGTACAGTTGTTAGTATCTAGACTGAAGTTCTATTTTTAAAGAGTAAATATATATTATATATAAATATATCTATTTGTGGCTGAGTTTGCTTTTATTTTATTGTTCTGTTGACTTTGGGGGTGGGTGGACTGGAGGGCGGGAGGTCATGGGAGGGAAGGGGTTCACAACACTTTAGAGCTGAGGCCTTTATGTGTGTGTGTGTGAGAGAGCAGGAGGTGTGCATGCGTGTGTGTGTGTGAAGCAGAGGGGGCGGTTGGAGGACCATGAAGGAGAAGGTGTGTAGGAGTCACTGTTACACCTTGTTTTTGAGTCTCCTCTTGGCCCTTCCTTCTTCATTGTCAGTTTTAAAAATGTTCTTGTCCACGTCTAAAACACTGTGACTTCTGAAAACTATGCTCAAGAAAAAACCCTTGTGTGACCATTATGTTCCCTCACCTGCTATAGAAATTTAACTAACAAAATAAATGGAATGAAAAAAAGTGCTTCTTCGGTCTTTGCCAGTCTTTGCGTGTGTGTATGTCCACCTGTTGCCCTGTAAATAAATAAAATGGGAGCACACATCTCACACACTGTGGCCTGTTCTCTCATCAAGACACGATGTTGAGGTGTCGGGTAGAAGCATGCTGACCCTTCTGGCCTTGACATACAAGCGCTGAGTTACTAAAGCGGTAAAATCAAAGAGATGCTTAAGATAAAGGCTAAGATTTTAATACATCCTTATTATATTGTCAGGGAAGGATAGACATGAACTTTTTAAGCATGCTCCATCCATCTCATCCAATTTAAGCACAAGATTACACTTCATTTGGGTCTGAAAATTACATTAATTTTGCTTTGGACATTTGTCTTTCCCTTTATTTCTTTGCCAACCTCAGGTCAAAATGTAAATCTTACATACAGTAAAACATATTTACAAAGCGTATTGGATAACTGTGTGAGCTGGGGGCCTACCTCAGCTGTCAAAGGGAGAGAGGCTACATCCTTGACAAGATGCCAATCAGTTGCAGGACTAACACAGAGAGAGGCGACCATTCACATCCACACCTATCACAATTAGGAATCCCCAGTTAACCCAACTCTGCATAAAATTTTGATGACCACATTCTTAATTTTCCTCATCCCAAGTCTTCAAGATACTTGCTACATTTGTCTGGTACGCAGTAGTTAAAGGATAACACGACATAAACGCAGCTATTCGCTCACTGTTTTGTTCGTGTTCAAATAAATGTGAGTTTCACAGATCAGAGGGATGATAAACAAATTTATGATGATTATCTAAGGACATGAAAAAGACAGAAAACTCCATGCAGAATGAACTGGATGTCTTATCGGTTTAGATTTATTGTTATCTCACTGTGCCTGAGGTGTTGTGCAAGCATAACAGTGCCCTCAGCTTCCTGACAGTCATCTGACACCCCCTGAAAGCCGCACAGGTTTAGGGTTAGGAAATAATCCGTCAGAAAGAGTTGTCGCACACGGACAAGCATTTAGCAGCGTGTGTCTTCCTGCTGAGTAAAACGTCCCCACTTTCCTGACTTAACAGTAGGAACCAGTGAACTGGAGCTTTGAACCACCTGTAAGGTGCCTGGGATCACCGGTTGCCTGAATTATTGTTGTGACTCATCTGTCTAAATCTCGGACGCACATCCCCACACACAAACATCAAGACTCTTGTGTTTATGTGCACTGCAGATTCTGAAACACAAACATAAAACAAGCTACATGCTCTCTCTCTCTCAAACACACACACACCCACATCCCTGCCTCCTCGTGCGCAGATGCACACACATATACACACAGGCCCACCTGTGTAGATAAAAGGTAGATGCTGTAAATTCCTTTGCTTCCCACACAACAGCTCCTCGTTTGTCAGCCCAGGCAAAGCAGCCCATGTCTGAATCTGATACCTCGCTCTTTTGAAGTCGCTGTCATGCACATGCACATCTAACACAAGCCTCATACTCTTGCACACAGGCAGACAGCAACAACACAACGCAGTGTTTATGTGTCTATATTCGGGGTAAGCTAAATCTAAATATCTCTTAGTTTCTACTATCTCACGTACGGCCTCGAGCTAGGAACAACGCGGGCCCTGCTGATTTTGTTTTAAGCTCTTCATTAATGAGAACATTTGCTCAGCGAGTGATGTCATCACATTTGTGCGCAATGTCACAGTTCAGTGACGAGAAAACATGTCCAGTTATGGGTCACAGCAGGGCTGGAGCCTTACCCAGCATGCTTTGGAGGGAAATTATGTAAACAACTGTTCAGACTAATGTTCACACTCATGAGAGACTATTTTGCATGTACCTAAAGAGTAGAAGAAATTATCTACTACCTATCTAAACCCAAACCTTATCCTGAGGTTAATATTAGTTTAAGCTCACCCTAATCTCAAACCCAGTACAATATATTGATTTATGTTGTGGGGACCTGCTCCTCTGAAAAGAAGGTGGGTCCCCACAGATTTATGTCCCCACAGCCGAAGAAACAGGAGTGCTGAGTCATTCTGGGAACCACATAAGATAGGATTTAATAAGATAAAAAAATTAAGGTGTGTTGGACTATTCCTGAGCAGTACAAGAACTACTTTTAAACCTTTTCTGCCTCCTCTCCCCAGCCAAGAAATTAAATAACAATATTGTTAGTCAGTAACAGCTTTTGCAATTAGGGAGGAATGTAACAGCCGTAATGACGGCAGCAGGCACATCACGGTCTGTCTATGAAGCGTCATAGAAGGGACAGCATTGGACGTAAAACTGCTCAATGTGTCTGCTTCTCGTCAGCATTGCCAGGACAGTGGATGTTAACAGTAAGTAAAAATGAGCTCCTTCCCTCCTTTCTGTAAGCGAGTGCAGTGTGTGGGCCCAGAAGCTGATAGTCCAGATAACAGGATCTTCCAGTGCCAACTCCTGACCTGTGTGAGGTGAGATCAATGAAGGAAGAAAAAACATGATAAAGGAACAAAAGACAGAACTCATGATCTGGTGCTGTTGGTGTGCATGTGTGTGTGTCTGTGTGCATGCACTGCTTGGGTGGCCCGAGGATGAGCGCCTATTGTTGCTGGAATTCAATAGGGCTGATTAGTAAAGAAAAGTGTGTGTGTGTGTGCATGTGTGTGAGAGCGGTGGGTGCGTGTGTGTGTGAGTGTGTGAGTGTAAAAACATGCACTGGCATGCGTGTCTGTGTGAAGCAGGGGGTGGTGTATGTGTTTCTACTTTTGCACTAAGCACAGCAGAGAAGAATGGGGGAATTAGCTGTAAAGCCAGTGAGAAAGCAGACTTCAGGGTGACATACCACACAAATCTGGGGAACTAGGATTGCTTCTCTTCACATCCACAGCAGCGCTTTTCCTCAAGAGAATAATTACAGTAAAGTGTAAACTGTATTTTAAAAGGATATCTTTTTTTGTTGGTTTGTTTGTTTGTTTTGTAAGAACTGATAGTTCTTGTTGGAAATCTGAAAATTAAACCCACCATAATCCAGAAATTGGCAGGAGACACAAATGCTGTTCAGTGATTTCTGTTAAGCCAACCTAACAGCCTCCTATCTCTAGCGCCACAGCTGAGATGTAAGAGTGGTGTTGATCTTCTGATCCAAGTCTTGAGGACTCTGGTCACCAGTCCATGCAGACAGCTGTGAGACTGTAGTGATATCCTCGACACCATCTTCTGCAAAAAATATCAACAATCAGAAATTAGTATTCCTTAATTACTACTATCTAATGGCTACTATGAACTTGTATATTCTCCTTGCGTCTACGGGTTGTCTCTAGGTACACTGGCATCCTCCCACAGTGCATGCTAGGGTAACTAGGTGGACTCCAATGATACATTAAGTGTTTTTTCTTCAGTCACCTTTCTCACTCACTGTGTTAATAGACTTTTCTGCATGTAATCATACTTGTTATTAATCCACAGCTCTCTTCCACAGCATGTCTTTTATCCTGTCTTCCTTCTCTCTCCCCAACCGTTTGCGCAGATGGCCGCCCCTCCCTGAGCCTGGTTCTGCCAGATTTTCTTCCTGTTAAAAGGGAGTTTTTCCTTCCCACTGTCACATAAGTGCTTGCTCATAGGGGGTCATATGATTGTTGGGTTTTTCTCTGAATGTATTATTGTAGGGTCTACCTTACAATATAAAGTGCCTTGAGGTGACTGTTGTTATGATTTGGTGCTGTATAAATAAAATTGAATTGCATTAGATTTTATTTGAAACATGTCATCTTTAACTTTTTGAAAATGAGCTTGTTTAGCATGTGGCTAAAACGTTTTCATCCTAACTCTAAAGGGGTGACAAGCACGATTGGTTTTTGAAGTCTGGTTTTGAAGATGAGTTTTTCACGAGTGTTGGTTCCAAAAATACCGGATGCGGTAAGGAAGGGCTGGTCTGAGTTGTTAGCCAGTAAGTACGTGCTTTCATACCTGTATTATGTAAAAATGGTATTACCGTAATTTACAAAATAGACTTAATTTTTCATTCAGCATCACATAAAATGAGTGATTGAACTGATAAAATCAACAGGAAAACCTTTATAGTGATTAAGACAGAAAGCTGCTCTCCCATAGACTTCTAAAGGTCCGGAGTTCTTTTTGCAACCACATCTATCGTCATCTGGTGGCCTTCAGGTGGAATGCCAATTTAAGGCGCTTCTACATTAGCTTCTGTTTTAAGACGCAGAAGCTAAGGGCTGTAGTCATCAGCAACCAGGTGACTCCTAAGAGGTCACTAACATTATTATTTCAAACTTACTCTGTAATAAAGTAAATATTATAACTTATGCAACCACAACTCACTCACCTTTACGAAATTACTTTATTAAATTACTATGATTGAGCTTTTTGTAGTTTTTTTATATATATTTGTGGCAATATTTTAGGTGTTATCAATATTTTTCCTTCAGCAAATGTTTAATGAATCGAAGAACATGTTGTTTCACTTATATACGTAGTTACTCACCCATCTGAAACAAAATGCTCCTTTAAGGCTTGAGTTTCTCTGCTGCTGCATGTATTTATATGTGTTCCTGCATAGTGATTGCACACTGTAGCAGACCGCTGCTCCGACGGAGTTCTTCTAATCATCTCTCACAGAAACAGAGGAAGAACGAGATCAATATTTACTGAAAACGCTCTTCAACATAACAAATGTGTTTGTAATCTATGCACCGTGTGTGTGCGTGTGTGTATTTGGTATACCTTGGCCGTGACCGGGCCCGTCGAGGGGTGGCAGGAGGAGGAGGAGGTGGAGGAATGCTAAGTTCCAGGCAATCATGCAGAGAGGCAGGAGGGCCCATATAGTGTAAACATGTTTTAAATAAACAGGAACCAGCGTAATGCCCTTTTAATTGATTCATTCTGTGCTTTGCTGTTTACAGAAGGGCCTAAATATGAGCCTCGTAAGGCAGAGGCCTTGTGTTTATAAGTGATTTGTTTGGTTCAAACAATAACAGTTTGAACGCCAAACGTAGTTGTGGATCAGCCCTGATGGGATGTGCTGTAGTACTCTCTGGCACAGCAATTTCTCTTATGTTTTTCATGTACTCTTTCTTTCTCTACATCACTTCCTTTGTGCATGTGTGTTTCTCCATTTTAGGGGAGAATAAAGGAGCTAAAGCAGCTCTCTACAGTGCCCCACTGTCTCCTCTTTGCAATTTGCAGGCGAGCCAGGGTATGCTGGTGCGTCTGTATGTGTGACTGAAGTTTAAATTGCAGCCACAGTGTAATGATATGGTGGCATGGCATTGAGGGGTACTCCAAAGGGAGGGCGGGGGTTGGTAATTAAACATATGCCGACACAGACACACACAGAGGGTGAGACGCGCACACACAGACACACACAGTGAGGCAGAGAAAGAGAGCAAAGCTAAACACATCCAAGTGGGGTAGTAAAAGCTAATGAAGGCTCAGCGCTAGGCTGGCACAGACAGCCATTTCATGTGGTGAAGAGGAGAAGAGGAGGAGGAGGACTGGGGCAGGCTGGGGAGCAATAAGGCAGAGCCTTACTCTACAGAAAGTTAGGCAAACCAGATGATAAACTATAATTGACACCATGCATGAGCGTGGTTTTTCAATATCGTTTGTCTCAGGGTCTGCCAAATCATTGTCTGTGCAATAGAAAAGGCAAACAATGGCATTAACACATTAACAATAAAACTAACACTCACGTGTAGGTAGCTTATGATGGAACTGAAGTAGTTAAGTGTCAGCTCAGGACCTTGGGGGGAAATCAAGACCTCGGTTAATGATAACAGGATAAATGATAAAAATGTTAGTAGCATAGAAGCAATACAAATACACAATAACATGTATCATTTGCCTTTTTAGACAATATCCAAATCATCGTGTCATTACGAGGAAAAAAAATGTTTGGTTCCATCTTTTGATAATAAACCAAAGTTTGCAGCAATGTTTCTCAAACACACTTCAGCGCTCACAGTGTGGCCAGCGATGTGGTTTCTTTAATGCTTTGTTTTGGGGTTTGTTTGTTTTTTAATGAAATTTGAGCTTCAACATTTTTTTTTTTAATTCGTTGCCTGTTCATCTGTCTTGCATATGCTAACTAGGGGTTTCTGTTTGTCTCAAACCAAAGTCTGTTGCTCGTTTTATTACAAACAAGACATCACTTAGCATAAGTCAGAGAAGGTTTGACAGGGACTACGTAACTATTTTGTTTTTTAAACAACAGAGAGAAAAAAATTATTTGAGCTTGGTGAGATTTACAAGCTTCGATGAAGAGCTCACTCTTAAGCTTTAATTCCTGAAATATTATCATTTTCTGCGGACTTGGAGCACTGGAAAGGAAATCTTTATCTCATTATCTGATTTCTTTTTCTTAAAACAAGTGATACAATCTGCTAGTTTGGTAACATGACTTCATCTGTCATCCTTTTGCAATTATCTCGCTGAACGGCCACATTTCTCTCTCTTTCGGGGAACTTAGTAAAACACGAAAATTAAGTTGCTATTCTGGAAACCTTCGCAGCGCATCCCTTTGCTGTGGTTTGGGAGAAGGCCGTAAAGCTCTGTGTGTAGGTTCAGTTTTTCTTTGAGAACTTTGGGGTCCACATGTTGTACCCTGCACTATACAAGCAAACATGCCTTCTCTGTTGGCTCCTGTAAAAAAAAAGGGAGAGAGAAAAAAACCCAAAACACTGGTGGGTTTTAAGGATTAATTTCAAAAGCACACTAACACATTTCTGTGCTATTCACGGTTTGTGGTTTCAATTGGTGTTCCCTTAAAGAGGTCGTATGGAGGCCTGCTGTATTTCAGTCTCTACAGTTTATATATAAAGAAAGTGATTGAATTCAGGAATAGAATTTATGGGCTAATTTCACAGTCATGGATAAAACTTTGTTTTAATCTCCCATTAAACTTTCAATGGACAGATTTACATTAAGATATAACCCTTATTTTGCAACCCCCAACCACCACCACCTCCTTTTTTTGTCAGATAGCTTCTCTACTTTCTGCAGTTTGCTTTAACTCTGGAAACTAATGAAAGCCAATAGGGGAATTGTGATGACAGAATGGCCCTGTGGACTTTTTACCAACCAAATAGAGAAGTTGGGGAACCGCAAGTTGCACTCTGTGACCTAACTTAAAGTATGTGTGAGGTTGTGGGTGTAAAGCCATGTAAATGACATTAATGATATTTCAGTACTGTATCTAAAGGCTATAATGCCTTTTACTTTCAAATTCTTCAAAATAGCTTCACATGTAGGGTGACAATATTTAGGATTTTCACACCAAGCATCACAATGAAGAAGAGAAGTGATTTAAATGACTCTGAAGGTGGCACGTGTGTGGTTTCAGACTTGTTGGTCTGAGTATTTCAGAAACTGCTGATCAACTGGGATTTTCCCGCACAAACATCTCTGGTGTTTACAGAGAATGGTGTAAAAAAAAAAAAAAGAGAGAGCATCAGTTCTCTGGGTGATAACGTCTTGTTGATGCCAGAGGAGAATAGCTAGAGTGCTTTGAGCTGATGGGAAGGCAACAGTAACTCCAATAACCACTCATTACAACCAATTCATAAGAGCATCTCTGAAAGCTGCAGAAGACCACACTTAACACCAGTCCTGTCAGCTAAGAAGAAGAACTGAGGCTACAGATCTCACAGGCTTACCAAAACTGGACAACAGAAGATTAGGAAAAACACTACCTGGTCCAATAAGCCTCAGTTTCTGCTTCAACATTCAAATGGTTGGATGAGAATTTGGCGTCAACAAAATGAAAGCATGGATCCGTTCTGCCTTGTACCAGCAGGTCAGGCTGGTGCTATAATGGTATGGGTGATATTTTCTTCACTCTGGGCCCCTTAATACCATCTGAACACTATTTAAACACCACAGCCCACCATGTTCATCCCTTTATAATCACAGTGTACTCATCTTCTGACAAACTCATACAAAACAAAAATAAACATTTATTCAAACTTGTAAAGCGTGATCCAGTGATGCAATTAGGGTGTTGCTTTTTTACAGTTTACATTAAACGTACAGGATGCCCACAGATGGGGTGTGGTCATATGTCAGGTTTAGCAGCTTAAACCACCCAGCCAAAGTCATTACAGGAACTAATCGTTCCTTTTAAAGCCAAACATCAAATCACCATTACCAGTTACCTGGCTACCACAAAAAGGCAGGGAGATAACCATTATGATATTCACAGGTGGATACCAGTGGATGCACGTGTTAAGTTTAGTTCTTTGGCCTCAAAACGGCTGTTAAAATGAAACCATTTGAATTTTAGCATAAAAATCTACTGGACTGTAAACAATAGTTTTCTGTTTGTTTGACTTATAAAGAATCTAGTAATAAAACTATCACATGAGAATGTAGTAGAAGCATAAAGTAGCATACCTGTAACTTGAATAAGTGCACTTAGTTCTGTGCCAACACTGTCATCAATCTTGGCTTTAGTTTATTTAAATATTTATCTTACTGAGTGTGCTGACTAGATTCTAGTGGATCTGTAATATTAGCCAGCAGTGTATATAACATACACTGCTGGCTAATCATTAACAAAAAGCCAGTTTTCTGTGCCCATAATAATGATTCTATTAATTGCATTTTTAACTTTAGGTATAAAAATGATAATTACATTAATGTACAGGCCGAAAACACATGCCCATAGTGTTACTGTAATTGCAGGTACTGCACGAACCACTGTTTACTTCTGAGCCAAAATAAATAAATAAAATTATTGCTGAAGAAACAGATATGCATTTGCGAGCAGTGGGGAAAAAATAGAACTTTGTCTGGCTGCACTCACAAGTTCAAAGGTGAGTGAAGTCCTCAGTGAATGACCCCAAAGCTTGAAATGATGTGGCTGAAGAGAAAATTTAGTACTTACTTTTTTAAAATAATGGCATGGAAAGAAAGAAAAAAAGGGTCACTGGCATTATTTACTGGATCTCCACATGCCAAGAATACGAACATGCTTTAATGAGTGAATGTTCCAGTTGCACGTTTAGCTCTCTGGCTTGAGAAGATTTAATTCCCTGCTGGATGCGCAGTGGGTTCAGTTATGGAACAGCACGTACCAACCCAAAGCTATGCTATGGAAAAGAAGAAAACCTGCATTCTAATACTGGATCTTGAGTCCTGTCAGCACTTTTATTTCAAATCCCACAGTTAGCTGTACCTGACTGCATGCTGTCAGTTCTGTTTGTAGTTATATTGCTCTCTGCTGGTCATGTTGTAAAATGCAATACAGACCCTATATATTTAGGGTTTTTATCTTAGAAAGATAAAAAAAGATGAAAACCATTTGATAAAACCACACATTACAGACATGATTATAGCAAATCACATGCCCACTACGAACTGCCTCATTGGTCAGTATTTCAGCATCACTATAGGGCTGACACAGAATTAAAGTCCGTTTCATATTTAGGGAAAAACTGACTAATGCTCGCCGACAGCTTACACCCAAATGCTAAACTTATTCTAAAGACCTAATTTCATATTAGTGTTAGGTTTGGCAAGGGTTACAGAATTATTATTGCTATTAATACCATACAAAAAAGAAAGAATATGAAAAAGTAGTTCAGTTTTTCCTTCTCTGTTTCTCTCGCTGCTTCTCTCCTCATCTGTCAGCCTTCCTGGGTGGTTTATAAGTGTGCTCAGCTCACGTACAGTATGCATGTGCATATTTATTTAGTCTGTATAGAGGAACAGAGCTACGGCCTCTGCCAATTTTCTTTACACTGAGAAAATATGCTTTTGGACGGGTGGAAAAAAGGGGAGCGGTTAAACAGTGACAGGGCCAACAGATACAAGACTGCGTTCTTCTTCGGATCAAACACCACCAACAATCGACGCTGTGAAGCCAGCACCTAAAAATGCCGCTGTGTCCTTTCGGCAACTGTGATCTTTGCGTGGCGTGACAGCGTTGAGGCCAACTTTGGTGTTTAAAAGAGGAGACTTGAACTCAAAAACCCAATTTTCAGTTTGTTTTTTTCTAGTGTTTTTCAGCCAAGTATTGAACCCTTATCAGTATGAACAAACAAATGTGGAACAGAGCTGGCTGCTTGAAGGGAAAGCCCACCCTGAAGTCTCTGCAACATGTGCGAGACATTCTCCGCAACAGTCACAAAGTCATGAGAAAAATCTGAATAAACACGCACAAAGGTATATGAAAATAACAAAAGCATAAAGCCACAGATGCTACTGTTTTGTTACATTATTTCACATTCCCGTGACCTAGCCTGTGTATAACAGGATGTGCATTTACAAGAGCTCATGCTCAGTTTTGGGACAGACACATGTGAAGTGATAAAACATCATCACCGAGTGAGTCAATTCAAAGAACATTTTAATGATGTGCACTGTCAGCTGGTTCATGGTTTATTTTGTAGTTTAAAGCTTGAAAAAGAGAAACAATGTGTTATAGCTTTAAATATATATGTTAAAAAGAAGAAAATGTGGATGAGGATGTGTGATACTTTACTAACCCCCCCAAATGTTTTTGTAATCAGGCAAAAATCACACCTTTGTGACAGTTTTTAGCTTTATGTAAATGATGAGGGCATACTTGGACTAAGTGCACACAGAGACAAGGTTTCTTTACATTTTTTCTTATCTTACTCGGTCCACTTGAGGCCACTGGGGAAGTGTTGAGCTGAGGACTATGGCTGTGAGAATGGATGGACTGACAGAGTAAGGGGAGGAAAAGGGGGAAGGAGAACTGCTTGGAAAGGAGAGGAGGGTCTAGAGGTTTAGGGGATGAGAGGGGAAAAAAAGGGAGGAGGGGAATACCACCCACTAAGCCAGTTGTGGAGAGGTTCTGGGGGTTGGGCTGCCCACAGGAAACAGTTGTGGCTCCATCCCAGGCCTCACACCAAGCAGCCCTGGGCCACCCAGTCATCAACAGACAGACCTACCAAATGGCCTGGATGCTCAACCGACAGGGATTTGTTTATTTTTCGTCCTTTGGTGGTGGGGGGGAAATTGTTCAGCGCAAGCTGTTTATTAGAGCTTTGATTTGTCATGTGTCAGCGTTCGCTCGTGGAGAATGTGTATACATAAGTCTAGCTTGTGTATAGTTAGGAGGTTTGAAAATTGAGAGGGTGTGGGCACGTAGTGGGGAGGCTAAGGGGCGAAAAAGAAAAGAGAAAAAAATGGGAAGCCTCCCACACTGAAGGCAAGGCTGAACTGCATTATGGGTCATTCTCCAGCTGTCCCTGATTGTTGATGTCACGGAGGACTGAAATGTTGTGCCTGGTTTGCAATGAGTGTGAGAAGAGAGGCAGCGTGTGGATAAACACTGGATTCTTGTGGTCGCAAGCATGAAATGCAATAGGCTAAATAGATCAGCTTTTAGCACATTTGGGGATCACTGTGGAATGATCAGGGATGTGTTCACGGACTGGAATATCTATAAATGTAATATTAAAAGAGGCCTGTTTGGTTTCAGTGATGTCATGATAATGCCCCTACCCTATTAAAAATAGCCTCCCACTGAAAAAAGCTGCAATTATATTTGTTTGCAGCATTTTTATTATATTTTGTACGGATGTGCCAAATCAATAGTCCAATATCGGCATGGCTGCCATTGGACTATGGAAAACAGGACTAAAGTCTGTACTTGTAATGTCTCTAAATTTGTTGTTTAGGTTTCATTGGTAATATTCCTATGATCTAAAAAGTATTTCAAAATTTAAAATAAAATCTTGCACAGAACAGTGTTTTATGTGATCTACATGTAAACAGTTGTTAGCCTGTTCATGTTAAGATAACAAAATCACTGTGTCATAGTGCAATGTTGTATTGCTGAAAGTCTAATTACTCCATAATGTGGCAAATGTGAATTCTGAGAAATGCATCGGTCTGTTTTCTGTCATTATTTTTAATGTCACATCTCATAGTGATCTGTAGCGAGTTAAACTCTAGGCTGCACTGCTATCAGGTTGCATTTGAAGCGAGTGGGAGTAGTCTGGACTTTCTACCAAATAAGTAGATACAGTCCTGTCAAAACTAACTACACTCCTACTCTTTCCAAAGGAATTATGAGAGTAAGTAACAGCCAGGTGCTGCCAATCAAATGCATGTGTCGTTAATTAAGCATCTGCAAGTGTGACCAAACTATGAAAATAGGGGTTTTGGTACTTTGCTGGTCTGGAGCATTCAGGTGTGTGTTAACACAATGTTACAATCTTCCCAAGAGCGGACATCTCAGGAAATTCATCCCAAGGTCAAGGTCATGCAATGCTCACAGAAACTGCAAAAAATCCAAAAGCTACATTTCAGACTTTACAGTCCTCCGTTAGGATGTTAAATGTTAAACTGCGATTAGAAAAATACTGAACAAATAAGGTTTGTCTGGAAGATTTGAAAGGGGAAAGTCTATTCTCTCTAAAAAGAACACAGCAACACGACTTTCCCAAAGTTGCATCTCAACAAACCACAGGGAGTTGTGGAACAATGTCTGTTGGACAGAAAAGACCAAAGTGGTGATTTTTGGTCATAATGCACACTGAAAACCAAACACAGCATATCAGGACAAACATCTCACAACAATTGCAATGCACAGTGATGGAGGGGTGATGAGTAAGGCTTGGTTTGCAGCCACAGGACTTGGGCAGTCACTAAATTGATCACGACCTCCTCTGTATTCTAGAGTCAAATGTGAAGCAATGACAAGCTAAAGGTTTGCCAAAATTACAGCATACAGCAGGACAATGATCCCAAACACAGCACCAAATCTACACGAGAATAGCAGAAAAAGAAAAGAACAAATGTGTTGCAATGACCCAGTCAAAGTCCAGCCTGATTAACTGATTAAGTGTGTAAGAAATGCCTGGGGGGGGGGGGAATGAACCAAAACAATGTTGTAAATCAAAGGGCTACAACTGATATGTGAGACAGATAAAGTCATGCAGAAATATATTGCTAAACCATTGCTGGTTGTATAATGATTTTATATCATGCTTATTTTCAGTTTCAGTTAAGGTTTAGAAAATAAAATTTAGTTGAGTTCAGGATAAATATCAGTGACGAGTATTTGGTAACTTTAACTTTAATTCTTACATTCCTTTATCATTAGCATTAGGTTTTAGGTTCTAGGTTCTTTATTATTTGTCACATGCATAGTTATACAAGTATAACACACAGTGAAATGTAGCCTGACACGCTCCTCGACATGTGCAAAAATTTGGGGGGGGGTGTAGAGGAAGAACATTATATATATATATATACACATATAGTATATACACTGGGTGAATGTGCAGTAGTAGCAGCAAGCAGGTGAATTCTGTACATTAATATGAATAGACATCTGACTATTTTACAGGATAGACAATATAAACATATTTAAAATTAAAGGAATTGAAATGTACATTGTGCCTTGGTTTAGTGTCTGGAAGAGTCCTGTCTCAGTCAATTATAGATGATGTGAGAGGGCGGGTGTGTGTGTTTAGGGCACGGATGGCTTGGGGATAGAAGCTCCTCTTGAGTCTCTCTGTCCTTGCCCGGAAGATGCGGAACCTTCTACCAGATTGCAGAAGTTGCTTCACTTACTATAGCCCACGGTTGTTTTTTATATATATATATACACACACATTTAAATCCCGTACTGTATGATGTGTATTTCTTGTAAACCACTTGTCTGTTAAAATAAATGTTACTAGCCTGCTTTTCTGCTTTTGTTTGCTTGCGTGAATAAAACACAACATTTCATTAAAGTCAGCAACATCTTATCGAGCTGGTCTGGTTGAATTAGTGTATCGAAGTTCTTTCATTTGCACAACTGTAGCGGTTCTTCCTAACTTGTCCGATGAGTGGCAGTGTAACATCAATTTAAATACCACCTATAAATCCGTAGAAGAAGAACGCCGGACTCTATGAAATGACGTAGACCAATCAGATTCTTAAATACTCGGAAATAACGCCAGTTTAAATTCTGGGCGCTGTTGAGTTTGGTACGGGTAAAAGGTAAGTGTGATTTTTATCTTGAAAGAAACTAAAAACAAACAAATGGAAACAACTGACGGTTTGGTTTTATCAAACTTTACGTTTCCATGAAAAGGCGGCATATTTTCACAGCGACGACAGCACAACTGGTAGAGAATGAGTTGGATACTTAATACGCTAACGTTACCTTCATTATTTTCAGCTTTTTAAGAAGGCGCTATCATGGAGAACAGCCTGTCCCGACTTCTCGTTGGACTCTCTGTCCAGATCAGCCGCAGTGATGGTGAGCTCATGTTGCATTAAATCCGTTCGTATTATGTGTTTTTGTACTTCCCGTGTGCGGTGAGTTTAACTCAGGCATGCTTTTTTATGTACGTGAACTAGGTCGAGTCCATTCGGCCACCGTGAAATCCGTTGACAAGTCCACAGTTATGGTTGAGTGGCATGAGAGGAACATGTGCCGTGGAAAGGGGGTCAGTAATGTCGTAACTGAGGTGATATCAACCAAGTATACATTAACATATCCTATATGCTGAGTCTGCTTCTTCTTCTGTGTTTTAGATTGATCTAAGTGAGTTATGTATACTCAATCCAGAGGTTTTGGACCCTATAACTTCAATCACAAGCTCAACTCCTGACCCACCGACTCGTGTTCCAGAAAAGGTGAGTGCTAGCCTACATTGTTTTTTCTCATAATTTATTACATTAACCTTGCTGTCAGTCACCAGATGACAGCAAGGTTAGATGATCCTGCTTCCTTGTGTAGCCTCTCCTGTGACATTAAGTTGACCTTTATTTCAGGTAAGGGTGCATGTGAGTTGAATTTGAATGTTCAGTAGAAGCCTTATGCTGTATGAGGTGTAATCCAAAAAGGAACTCAACTGTAGTTGTAAATGAACACTTCCTGTGAGCAAACCTGAAGCAATGCTCTACTCCACACGTTGATGACCTTAAGACAGTGGATTAATTCAAATTGAGCATTTTTGTTTGTTTTATAAGTGATAAACGCCAGATGATTTTTAAATACATCATCTGGATTTAAAAATCTCCCCCTGCTTTTATACTGTTTGATGTAACTACATACAGAATGATCTTCTAATAACTTATATTACACATAAGTACACGGTGCTTCTTATGAGGGAGTTAAGTGGCTGAGCATTATACAGTTTTCTTTCTGTTTTTATTCTGTAGAAATACGAGGGTCGACAGCGCTCCTCTAGGATTCCTGCACCTGCCTCCTGTATGTAAATATTGATTCTCTGTGTGTGTCAGGTGTAAATGTTAAGTACTCTTGCCTAATGGCTTCTTTCCTTCCAAAAGCTTCTACTACGGCAGTCACAAGAACTGAAGAGTCAGGTCGGCACGGCGTGCATGTTTTTTGTTAAAGCAAATCTGTCCTGTTTTGGTTATGGGTGCAAGGGCGAGGAGTGACAGTCCTGCAAGAGCTGAACTCTGCTCCCAGATTTTAGATGTACATTAGATTAATAATAACGCACAAGGGATGCAAATCAAACACACTTAGGTGTTGGGTGATTGTATATGCATATGCAGCAATGGTTTTTGGGTTTTTTTGTTTTTTTTTGGGGGGGGGGTGTTTTTTTTTGTTTTTTTTGTTGTTGTGTTTTTTGTCTCTTCGTCCTTAAATTCTGCCTGTTGAGAAATAAGATCGTGCTATAAAAAGGACCGCTGATTGTTATCACTGGTTGATCAGTTCATTGGAGAATAAACAGTGCATGTACAGTGGCCTCTAAGTTCTTTTTTTAGGACTTAGAACCATTTTAATGACCAGCACATTAGTGTTGTCATATCTTTGTTATTCACTTAAAACACACTTTTCTACCACTGTGGATGTCTAATTTGGTTGTTCTGTTTTCGGAAAAATAAGTGGTGAATTTACTGTTGGTGTCACTTGTGTTTTGCCAGACAGCCTCGTACAGCTTTTTTTTTTTTTTTTTTTTTTTTTTTTTTCTTCTTCTTACCTTTTTCTCCTCCATTATACCAGTAGTGGCTGTCTTAATCCAGATCAATAATGCTGGTAATAATCAGTCTGAATTGCATAAACTCATATTTCAGCAGTTTGACTTGGTTTTGTGTCACTTTCAGTTGCTACTCGGTCCCAGGCTCGGCAGACGTGTATGTTTCAGGCTCCAGGTTCTGTTCAAGGACCAGTCTCCGCTATAGAATCCTTTTCAACTAACCCAGAAACCATACATCCCGAGCCCCCACCATCACCAGTCCTCAAAAACTCTGGTTGGTTGTGATTTACTTATTCATTTAAAACAGAAAACAAAAAGATTTTTTAAAATGCATAACGCATTTTAAAAAATCATAACAGAGCCACATCCGTTTCATTTAACAACATGTTGTTGTTGGTGACCATGCCATATTCATTTGGTTATCTGCAGGGTACAAAGTCATATCATGTACCTGTTAAAATGTATTTGAAAAAGTTTCTGAGTACTTTAAATGTATGAAGAAATATTTTGGTCTTTTCCTTCTGTTAAATCTGAATTATATTTGTTTTTTGTCATCTAGTAATTCCGAATCAGCAGCGTAAAAAGAATGATACACAACCAGCGACTTTGCAGCCTTTTGTTTCTGAGGCCATAAAGCAAAATGATGAACCTGAGAAAATGCCTCCTCCATCCACAGTTAGAGGTATGTAACCCATTTTATTGGTATTAGGTGTTAACATCTCATTTATTTATTTCAGTGTGTGTGTGTATATTCAGTGTGTATATTGTTTGTTTGGTTTTTCACGTTTCAGGCAGGAGGAAATCTGTGGCTCCTGTGGAGTTGAACAAAGGCAATAAAAGGCTCTCTTGTGTTGTGAAGCCCCCAGATATGCAAACCAAGAGGGGAAAGGTGAAAGATTTCTTCAACCATTATTCTTTTCTTTTTTTTTTTTTTAAATGTAAATTGTTTTAAACATGAGCAAAACTACTCCTCATTTTGTTACAGTACCTTTTGTTTGCTTGTCTTTATAGTTTCTGGAAGGTTCCCGGCCCAACCAGAAGTTCTTTGAGATGATTCAGGATTTCAGAGCGACTTTGGAAATCACACCCTTATCAACTACTGAAACGGTAGGTTTGAAGATGGACTTACAATGTTCCATCCAGAAAGTTTTATTGTAGCTTTGCAAACTGTAGCACAGTCATTTCTCTGCACATCTCTTGCCTTTTTTTAAGATTGAGCCCCAAAGGATTTGTGTGTGTGTTCGCAAGCGGCCCTTTAACAAGCAGGGTAGGTCAGGAATAATTTGTAGATTCTCTATTCTATCATCTGAATATAAAGGAGTAATTGAGGGAGAGAAAACAGTTGCCATGTTTATACACTAACTCCGATACTCTTGTGTATTGTAGAGATTAATAAAAAGGAGATTGATGTGGTGTCTGTACCTGGGAAAGGTGCGTTACTGGTCCATGAGCCAAAACACAAGGTGGACCTCACCAAGTACTTGGACAATCAAGTCTTCCACTTTGACTACTCCTTTGATGAGACCGCCACCAATGAACTTGTCTACAAGTAACTACCTAATTTTTCCTTTAAACCAACAGTGGCTCTGATTGTACATTTTCTAACTTAGCTTTTTCAACTGGGACATTAACCAGTACAATGGAGACTTGATGTATACTTTTATACATGCTGTAATTTTCCTGTTAATGTTATGATGACTAAAATTCTGATTTTCCTTTTAGGTTCACAGCTAAACCTTTAGTCCAGTCCATTTTTGAAGGTGGTATGGCAACATGTTTTGCCTATGGCCAGACAGGAAGTGGTAAGACTCATGTAAGTCTCCCCTTGATCTAAGACTTTGAGGGTTTTTTGTTTTTGTTTGTTTTGTTTGTTTTTGTTTTTTGGTGGTTGAAGCACAATTTTGCAAATGTGGAATTTATTCAAAGTCTTTATTTGTTTTTAAGACAATGGGAGGTGATTTCACAGGGAAGCAGCAGAACAGTGCTAAAGGCATCTACGGATTAGCAGGTAGGACCTTAAATGAAACAACTGGATTTTGTACAAAAAACAGACTTTGTCATAATTTGAGTCTATTCACTTCTAGCCCAGGATGTTTTTGCCTACCTCCACCACAGGAGGTATGCTAATTTGGATCTCGCTGCCTACGTCAGCTTCTTTGAGATTTATAATGGCAAGGTAGGAAGACGTGAAGGGAACACCCTTCACTCAGAAGATATCTATTGAATCCACGTGTTCAATTAATCCATATAGCAAACTAGACTTTATTTATTTTATTTATTTATTTATTTTTATTTAGGTGTATGACCTGCTGCATAAGAAGGCCAAGCTGCGTGTTTTGGAAGATGAACGACAACAGGTTCAGGTGGTCGGCCTCGAAGAGGTCTATGTGACCTCAGCAGAGGAGGTCATCAAGATGATACAGATTGGCAGTTCATGCAGGTAGTTTAGTATCAAGAATGTTTTGATGTTTCCTTGTGCATTTTTCTTTGTGGCTGAAAGAGCACAAAAACGTATTAATTACCCATTAGTGTAGGTAGGCAAACTCTAAGTTAGAATCTCACTGTCTTTTCCAGAACGTCGGGCCAAACCTCAGCCAATGCCAACTCATCCCGCTCTCATGCAATCCTTCAAATTGTTCTTCGGCGCAATGACCGTGCTACCACGCTGCACGGCAAGTTTTCACTGGTCGATTTGGCTGGCAATGAGCGTGGTACAGATGTCAGCAGCAATGACCGGAGTACTTTAGTTGAAACTGCCGAGATCAACCGCAGCCTTCTGGCTCTCAAGGTAAGCGATGGCTGATTAAAAGGCAGAAGTACTCTGTTTTCTCTCCATTAAATATGTATGCACAGCAACTCAAAACGCTGGTGTTTCCTCTCTTGTATCCTGTAGGAGTGTATCCGTTCACTGGGAAAGAACAGTGATCACATTCCTTTCCGAATGAGCACTTTGACCAAAGTCCTCAGGGATTCTTTCATTGGAGAGAAGTCCAGGACCTGCATGGTATGTTACCACACCAAATTTGACTTCCTCTCAGCATTGGATATTTTGAAATCCACATCAAATAAATTTTTTTCTTTGTTTCACAGATTGCTATGGTGTCTCCAGGTATGACCTCATGTGAATATACAATGAACACATTGCGCTATGCTGACAGGTATGTATTTAGCATATGAAGCTCTGAATCTGTGGGCTTGTTTTTTTTTGGGTTTTTTTCTAATGGGAATTCTCAGTCGCCTTATTGTATGATGAAGCTTGAAACATTTTCTGCAGAGTGAAGGAACTTAATGGCAATTCCAAAGCCAGTGAAGCACCTAAGACACAGGAGCCAATGAATAGCTCCTCAGAAGAGGTAAGCTTGCACAGCATGAATCCAGTTATAACCTGTGTGGAAGTTTCTCAGATTTAACTTGTCACTCTTTTTGTGATGTAGGAATCAGTTTTGGATACCGGTGTGTATGATGCCATATCTCAGGTGGCTGAGCTGGAGGAGAAAGTTTATTCAGAGCTCAAGGTAGAGTTTTCCTAACTTTGTATGTTTTTTCCCAGGATTCAAGTTACAATGTCATTTTATTTTTTTTAAATTAGTAATTTCGCCTATTTTTTTATTTTTTATTTTTTTCTACTCAGAGGGGAGGTGACCTCATACAAGAAATGGGCCAAATCTCATACAACATCGAGGAAGGACTCCCCAATCTGGTTGATCATTCCAAAAAGTTATTGGGTTTGTACCAACCAAAATATTGCTTGATTTGTTTTGTTAATGTAATGCTCATTACACAAAACTTTACCCCTTCTAACACAGCTCCAGCCTTTTTTCTTTTGTTTGTTTTTTTTGTTTTAAGAGAGAGATGAGTGACAGTCCTGCAAGAGCTGAACTCTGCTCCCAGATTTTAGATGTACATTAGATTAATAATAACGCACAAGGGATGCAAATCAAACACACTTAGGTGTTGGGTGATTGTATATGCATATGCAGCAATGGTTTTTGGGTTTTTTTGTTTTTTTTGGGGGGGGGGTGTGTGTTTTTGTTTTTTGTTTTTTTGTTGTTGTTTTTTGTCTCTTCGTCCTTAAATTCTGCCTGTTGAGAAATAAGATCGTGCTATAAAAAGGACCGCTGATTGTTATCACTGGTTGATCAGTTCATTGGAGAATAAACAGTGCATGTACAGTGGCCTCTAAGTTCTTTTTTTAGGACTTAGAACCATTTTAATGACCAGCACATTAGTGTTGTCATATCTTTGTTATTCACTTAAAACACACTTTTCTACCACTGTGGATGTCTAATTTGGTTGTTCTGTTTTTAGAAAAATAAGTGGTGAATTTACTGTTGGTGTCACTTGTGTTTTGCCACACAGCTTTTTTTTCTTTTTTTTTTTTTTTTTTTCTTCTTCTTCTTACCTTTTTCTCCTCCATTTTACCAGTAGTGGCTGTCTTAATCCAGATCAATAATGCTGGTAATAATCAGTCTGAATTTCATAAACTCATATTTCAGCAGTTTGACTTGGTTTTGTGTCACTTTCAGTTGCTACTCGGTCCCAGGCTCGGCAGACGTGTATGTTTCAGGCCCCAGGTTCTGTTCAAGGACCAGTCTCAGCAACAGAATCCCTTTCAGCTAACCCAGAAACCATACATCCCGAGCCCCCACCATCATCAGTCCTCAAAAACTCTGGTTGGTTGTGATTTACTTATTCATTTAAAACAGAAAACAAAAAGATTTTTTAAAATGCATAACGCATTTTAAAAAATCATAACAGAGCCACATCCGTTTCATTTAACAACATGTTGTTGTTGGTGACCATGCCATATTCATTTGGTTATCTGCAGGGTACAAAGTCATATCATGTACCTGTTAAAATGTATTTGAAAAAGTTTCTGAGTACTTTAAATGTATGAAGAAATATTTTGGTCTTTTCCTTCTGTTAAATCTGAATTATATTTGTTTTTTGTCATCTAGTAATTCCGAATCAGCAGCGTAAAAAGAATGATACACAACCAGCGACTTTGCAGCCTTTTGTTTCTGAGGCCATAAAGCAAAATGATGAACCTGAGAAAATGCCTCCTCCATCCACAGTTAGAGGTATGTAACCCATTTTATTGGTATTAGGTGTTAACATCTCATTTATTTATTTCAGTGTGTGTGTGTGTATATTCAGTGTGTATATTGTTTGTTTGGTTTTTCACGTTTCAGGCAGGAGGAAATCTGTGGCTCCTGTGGAGTTGAACAAAGGCAATAAAAGGCTCTCTTGTGTTGTAAAGCCCCCAGATATGCAAACCAAGAGGGGAAAGGTGAAAGATTTCTTCAACCATTATTCTTTTCTTTATTTTTTTTATTTTATAATGCAAATTGTTTTAAAAATGAGCAAAACTACTCCTCATTTTGTTACAGTACCTTTTGTTTGCTTGTCTTTATAGTTTCTGGAAGGTTCCCAGCCCAACCAGAAGTTCTTTGAGATGATTCAGGATTTCAGAGCGACTTTGGAAATCACACCCTTATCAACTACTGAAACGGTAGGTTTGAACATGGACTTACAATGTTCCATCCAGAAAGTTTTATTGTAGCTTTGCAAACTGTAGCACAGTCATTTCTCTGCACATCTCTTGCCTTTTTTAAGATTGAGCCCCAAAGGATTTGTGTGTGCGTTCGCAAGCGGCCCTTTAACAAGCAGGGTAGGTCAGGAATAATTTGTAGATTCTCTATTCTATCATCTGAATATAAAGGAGTAATTGAGGGAGAGAAAACAGTTGCCATGTTTATACACTAACTCCGATACTCTTGTGTATTGTAGAGATTAATAAAAAGGAGATTGATGTGGTGTCTGTACCTGGGAAAGGTGCGTTACTGGTCCATGAGCCAAAACACAAGGTGGACCTCACCAAGTACTTGGACAATCAAGTCTTCCACTTTGACTACTCCTTTGATGAGACCGCCACCAATGAACTTGTCTACAAGTAACTACCTAATTTTTCCTTTAAACCAACAGTGGCTCTGATTGTACATTTTCTAACTTAGCTTTTTCAACTGGGACATTAACCAGTACAATGGAGACTTGATGTATACTTTTATACATGCTGTAATTTTCCTGTTAATGTTATGATGACTAAAATTCTGATTTTCCTTTTAGGTTCACAGCTAAACCTTTAGTCCAGTCCATTTTTGAAGGTGGTATGGCAACATGTTTTGCCTATGGCCAGACAGGAAGTGGTAAGACTCATGTAAGTCTCCCCTTGATCTAAGACTTTGAGGGTTTTTTGTTGTTTGTTTGTTTGTTTGTTTTTGTTTTTTGGTGGTTGAAGCACAATTTTGCAAATGTGGAATTTATTCAAAGTCTTTATTTGTTTTTAAGACAATGGGAGGTGATTTCACAGGGAAGCAGCAGAACAGTGCTAAAGGCATCTACGGATTAGCAGGTAGGACCTTAAATGAAACAACTGGATTTTGTACAAAAAACAGACTTTGTCATAATTTGAGTCTATTCACTTCTAGCCCAGGATGTTTTTGCCTACCTCCACCACAGGAGGTATGCTAATTTGGATCTCGCTGCCTACGTCAGCTTCTTTGAGATTTATAATGGCAAGGTAGGAAGACGTGAAGGGAACACCCTTCACTCAGAAGATATCTATTGAATCCACGTGTTCAATTAATCCATATAGCAAACTAGACTTTATTTATTTTTTATTTATTTATTTATTTTTATTTAGGTGTATGACCTGCTGCATAAGAAGGCCAAGCTGCGTGTTTTGGAAGATGAACGACAACAGGTTCAGGTGGTCGGCCTCGAAGAGGTCTATGTGACCTCAGCAGAGGAGGTCATCAAGATGATACAGATTGGCAGTTCATGCAGGTAGTTTAGTATCAAGAATGTGTTTGATGTTTCCTTGTGCATTTTTCTTTGTGGCTGAAAGAGCACAAAAACGTATTAATTACCCATTAGTGTAGGTAGGCAAACTCTAAGTTAGAATCTCACTGTCTTTTCCAGAACGTCGGGCCAAACCTCAGCCAATGCCAACTCATCCCGCTCTCATGCAATCCTTCAAATTGTTCTTCGGCGCAATGACCGTGCTACCACGCTGCACGGCAAGTTTTCACTGGTCGATTTGGCTGGCAATGAGCGTGGTACAGATGTCAGCAGCAATGACCGGAGTACTTTAGTTGAAACTGCCGAGATCAACCGCAGCCTTCTGGCTCTCAAGGTAAGCGATGGCTGATTAAAAGGCAGAAGTACTCTGTTTTCTCTCCATTAAATATGTATGCACAGCAACTCAAAACGCTGGTGTTTCCTCTCTTGTATCCTGTAGGAGTGTATCCGTTCACTGGGAAAGAACAGTGATCACATTCCTTTCCGAATGAGCACTTTGACCAAAGTCCTCAGGGATTCTTTCATTGGAGAGAAGTCCAGGACCTGCATGGTATGTTACCACACCAAATTTGACTTCCTCTCAGCATTGGATATTTTGAAATCCACATCAAATAAATTTTTTTCTTTGTTTCACAGATTGCTATGGTGTCTCCAGGTATGACCTCATGTGAATATACAATGAACACATTGCGCTATGCTGACAGGTATGTATTTAGCATATGAAGCTCTGAATCTGTGGGCTTGTTTTGTTTTTTTTTCTAATGGGAATTCTCAGTCGCCTTATTGTATGATGAAGCTTGAAACATTTTCTGCAGAGTGAAGGAACTTAATGGCAATTCCAAAGCCAGTGAAGCACCTAAGACACAGGAGCCAATGAATAGCTCCTCAGAAGAGGTAAGCTTGCACAGCATGAATCCAGTTATAACCTGTGTGGAAGTTTCTCAGATTTAACTTGTCACTCTTTTTGTGATGTAGGAATCAGTTTTGGATACCGGTGTGTATGATGCCATATCTCAGGTGGCTGAGCTGGAGGAGAAAGTTTATTCAGAGCTCAAGGTAGAGTTTTCCTAACTTTGTATGTTTTTTTCCCAGGATTCAAGTTACAATGTCATTTTATTTTTTTTAAATTAGTAATTTCGCCTATTTTTTTATTTTTTATTTTTTTCTACTCAGAGGGGAGGTGACCTCATACAAGAAATGGGCCAAATCTCATACAACATCGAGGAAGGACTCCCCAATCTGGTTGATCATTCCAAAAAGTTATTGGGTTTGTACCAACCAAAATATTGCTTG
This sequence comes from Haplochromis burtoni, assembly GCF_018398535.1. Taxonomy (NCBI): domain Eukaryota; kingdom Metazoa; phylum Chordata; class Actinopteri; order Cichliformes; family Cichlidae; genus Haplochromis; species Haplochromis burtoni. Next base: position 766,441 of record NW_024582364.1, on the reverse strand, counting down.
ATTTGTTTTGTTAATGTAATGCTCATTACACAAAACTTTACCCCTTCTAACACAGCTCCAGCCTTTTTTCTTTTGTTTGTTTTTTTTGTTTTAAATAAAGGTGTAGACTCTGTCTTAAAATTCTATTCTTTTTAATGGCCACCAGGGGGCAATACCTAGGGCTTGTAAAAAGAATTTTGTTACTATAGAAAGAAAAACAGTTTCCAAATGTGACCTCTCTAAACACTTTCCTGCTGTATTTAGTCATTATTTTCAGGGTGAGATTGGGAGAAAAATGCATAAGAATGCAAACAGTCATCTTGTTTTGTCAAAATTAAATGTATAGCCTGACAAAGGATTTACTTTGGTGTGCTTTACATTCATTTGTTTCATCCACAGAGACAGTGATGGCTTTGCAGTCTGCTGTGGATCAGGAGCGATCAGCGAGGCTGAATCACTAAATCAAGCAGAAAACCTTCTCTTCTGAGTAACAAGCTGTTTTATTAGAAAATTGTGTTTTGTTCTTACTATATTTGTTTCATTGTATTAACTTCTGTGTATTCAATAAAATGTTTTTGAACACTATTCATTAAATATGTGATTTTATATATTTTAGGCAGACAGCTCATTTCTAGTGCAGAATTGGATACGTGTACATTAAAAAATCGAGACAAGTTTTGGAGGGCTCATTCTTGATGGAATTGGTCATTGAAGTTGTCTATGCACCTCATTAAATAAATTATACCACCACTAAGAATGCAGTATGATTTCTTTTCTGCATCATAGGTGAACATAGTTCACCTCTTTCAAAACTATGATTCAGATTTGAAATTTCAACAGAATTGATTTATTCTTGGTCAGATGTGGCTCTGTATAAATAATTGAATGACTAAGTTGATGGTTTCTGTTTGTTTTTGTGTTTTTTTTTTCTTTTTTTTCTTTTCTTTTTGTAAAGCAAATAGCTGCTATAGAATATTTTGCTTCTATTATTTGACTTGGTCCCTTTGAGGGAAGGCTAACTTAAAATCAATATAACATTTTGATGGCCCCTATCCTATAATGAGACTTTGATCTCAAAAGGGGGAATGATGGTGCTCAATGACTCCATGAATTTTGCCAGTGTAAGTGTTGATCATGTGTTGTGGCCTTAGTAAGGCAAGGCAAGTTTATTTGTATAGCACAATTCAACAACAATGTGATTCAAAGTGCTTTACAGATACATTAGAAACAAAAACAAATAAAAAGCATGATTTAAAATTGATTAAAACAAGCAAACAAACAAACAAAACAGTATATAAAATCAGAACAATAGATAAAATCAGTAGTTAAATGTAAGTTTTGAAATTTAAGCTTAAAAGTGTGGATTTGGTGCTTTATTCAAATGCAGCTGAGAACAGGTGAGTCTTCAACCTGGATTTAAATAAACTGAGTGTTTCAGCTGATCTGAGGCTTTCTGGGAGTTTGTTCCAGATATAAGGAGCATAAAAGCTGAATGCAGCTTCTCCGTGTCTGGTTCTGACTCTGGGAACTGATAAAAGACCGGATCCAGATGACCTGAGGGATCTGGAAGGTTCATACTGGGTCAGGAGGTCACTGATGTATTTTGGTCCTAAACCATTCAGAGCTTTATAGACCAGCATCAGAACTTTAAAGTCTATCCTCTGACGGACAGGCAGCCAGTGTAAAGACCTCAGAGCTGGACTGATGTGGTCCACTTTTTTGGTCTTAGTGAGGACTCGAGCAGCAGAGTTCTGAATGAGCTGTAGTTGTCTGACTGATTTTTTAGGTAGACCTGTAAAGATGCTGTTACAGTAATCAAGCCTACTAAAGATGAATGCATGGACTAGTTTTTCCAGGTCCTGTTGAGACATCAGATCTTTTATCCTTGAAATATTCTTGAGGTGATAGTAAGCTGACTTTGTTATTGTCTTAATGTGTTTTTCTAAGTTTAGGTCTGCATCCATCACTACACCCAAATTTCTCGCCTGGTTTGTGGTTTTTAGGTGTATAGATTGAAGTTCTCTGGTGACCTGTAATCGTTTTTCTTTGGCGCCAAAGACTATTACCTCAGTTTTGTTTTTGTTTAGCTGGAGAAAATTGTGGCACAACCAGTCATTAATTTCCTCAATGCATTTACCAGAGCGCCTCGGTCTCCTGGTGACATTGTGATATATATTTGTGTGTCATCTGCATAGCTATGATAGTTTATTTTGTTGTTCTTTATAATCTGTGCCAGTGGGAGCATGTAAATGTTAAACAGAAGGGGTCCCAAGATGGAACCTTGGGGAACTCCACATGTGATACTTGTCTGCTCAGATGTGAAGTTACCTATTGATACAAAGTATTTCCTGTTTTCTAAGTATGTTTTGAACCAGTTTAGTACAGTTCCTGAAAGACCTGCCCAGTTCTCCAGTCGTTTGAGTAATATTTGTGGTCAACTGTATCAAATGCTGCACTGAGATCCAGTAAAACTAAGACTGACATTTTTCCACTGTCTGTATTCAGACATATGTCATTGAACACTTTGGTCAGAGCGGTTTCAGTGCTGTGGTTCTGTCTAAAACCTGACTGGAAGGCATCGTAGCAGTTATTCTGTTTAAGAAGTAATTGAGCTGTTGAGAAACTGCTTTTTCAATGATCTTACTTAAAAATGGGAGATTTGAGATCGGCCTGTAGTTGTTCATTTGTGTCTTGTCAAGATTGTCCTTTTTCAGTATAGGTTTGATTACAGCAGTTTTTAGTGGTTCTGGAAACACACCTGATAATAAAGAAAAGTTGACGATCTGTAACAGGTCTGACTCTAAAGTCTTTGAGACCTTTTTGAAAAAACTTGTTGGCAGGACATCTAAACAGCAGGAGGAGGAGTTCAGTTGACCTAAGATGTCCTCCAGGTCTTTGCTGTTAATAGGTGAAACTGTTTCATGGTGTTTAAACAGTTTTTCGGTGGACACAGTACATATCTGGATCTGCTGTTGATGTACCAATTGCTTGTCTAATTTTTTGGATTTTTTCTGTGAAGAATTTGGCAAAGTCATTGCAGGCCATGGTCGAATGAAGTTCAGCTGCCACTGACACAGGAGGGTTTGTTAGCCTGTCAACTGTAGAAAATAAGACCCGAGCATTATGCTGTTTTTAGTGATGATGTCAGAGAAGTAGGACCTCCTTGCATTCCTCAGTTGTAAATTATAATTGTGAAGTTTCTCTTTATAAATGTCATAATGAACCTGGAGGTTTGTTTTTCTCCATCTGCGCTCAGCTTTCCTACACTCTCTTTTTTCATTTTTCACCAGTGTGGAGTTTCTCCATGGAGACTTTTTCCTTCCAGAGATAACCTTCACCTTAATGGGAGCAATAGTGTCCATTACATTTAACATGTTAGCATTGAAGCTATTGACGAGCTCATTGACTGACCCTCTGGACAGGTCAGGTGTTAATGGGAAGACCTGGTTAAAAATTGCACTACTGTGTTCAGTTATACACCGTTTTGTGATCACTGTTGTTGATATATTTATGTGGGCTGAGATTTTACTTTCAAAGAAAACACAGTAATGATCAGACAGGCCCACATCAGACACAGTAACCTTTGAAATGCTCAGGCCTTTGGAGATCAGTAGGTCAAGAGTGTGTCCTCTATTATGTGTGGCCTCTGTTACATGCTGAGTCAGCCCAAAGTTGCCCAGAGTGTTACTCAGGTCTTTAGTCCCTTTGTCCTGAGGGTTGTCCACATGAATGTTAAAATCCCCAACAATAATTACACAGTCAAAATCAACACAGATCACAGACAGCAGTTCACTGAGGTCATTAAAAAAGTCTGTGCAGTATTTGGGAGGCCTGTAAACATTAAGAAACACAACTTTGGATGGGGCCTTCAGCTGTAAAGCCACATATTCAAAAGACTGAAAACTTCCAGGAGATAGCTGCTTACATTGAAATGATTCATTAAATAAGACAGCAACCCCTCCTCCTCTCCTGCTCACCCTGGCCTCACTGATAAAACTGTAGTTAGGAGGGGTCGTCTCGATGAGAACAGCTCCACTGTTACTTTGGTCCAACCAAGTTTCAGTTAAAAACATAAAATCAAGGCTGTGCTCAGTGATTAAATCATTAATTAAAAATGTTTTCCCAGCTAAAGATCTAACGTTTAATAAAGCCAACTTAAGTGTTTTAGAGGTATTACTTGTCCCCTCGTGTTTGGGAGCAGTCTGTGGCACACAAGGTATGTTTACTATATTTAAAGATCTTTTAGAGTGCAGCTCTCTGTGTTTTGACCAGGCCACATGTCTCCTGTCACCTAAAAGTACAGAAATTTTAAAACCTTCTAGTAAACAGGGTCCCAGCTTCTCCTGGGAAAAGTCACCACTGCCATAATCCTCGCAGCCCGGACCCTCCACACATCACACATCAGACTGCGGAGACAGGGCATGAAGGTGGTAAGGAGGAACTAAGGGGGGCGAGGCTGGGCAATGTGACTTCGATTGCTCTGTTGAGGGTGGGGCTCGATGGCGAACCTTTGGCTGCTCTGGTGGGGGGTTTATGGGGG